>NC_048221.1:76416807-76620866 GCF_002007445.2 Ailuropoda melanoleuca | reverse complement strand
GACGTAGTGAAGAGAAGGGCCATATGCACCCCAATGTTTATAGCAGCATTGTCCACAATAGCTAAATCGTGTAAGGAGCCGAGATACCCTTCAACAGATGACTGGATTAAGAAGCTGTGGTCCATATATATGATGGAATATTACTCAGCTATCAGAAAGAACGAACTCTCANCCCTTAAAAAGTTAAAAATTGAGCTACCCTATGGCCCAGCCATTGCACTACTGGGTGTTTACCCCAAAGATACAGACGTAGTGAAGAGAAGGGCCATATGCACCCCAATGTTTATAGCAGCATTGTCCACAATAGCTAAATCGTGTAAGGAGCCGAGATACCCTTCAACAGATGACTGGATTAAGAAGCTGTGGTCCATATATATGATGGAATATTACTCAGCTATCAGAAAGAACGAACTCTCAACATTTGCTGCAACATGGACAGCACTGGAGGAGATAATGCTAAGTGAAATAAGTCAAGCAGAGAACGACAATTATCATATGATTTCTCTCATTTATGGAACATAAGGACTAGGATGATCGGTAGGGGAAGAAAGGGATAAAGAAAGGGGGGTAATCAGGAGGGGGAATGAAACATGAGAGACTATGGACTATGAGAAACAAACTGAGGGCCTCAGAGGGGAGGGGGGTGCAGGATTGGGATAGACTGGTGATGGGTAGTAAGGAGAGCACGTATTGCGTGGTTCACTGGGTGTTATACACAACTAATGAAGCACTGAACTTTACAACGGAATCTGGGGATATACTGTATGGTGACTAACATAATATAATAAAAAATCATTAAAAAAAAGTATGAAGTCATACCTTGCATCTTTTCTGACAACAAACTAGAAATCAACAAGAAAAAATCTGGAAAAAACCACAAATACCTGGAGGTTAAATAATATTCTATTAAACAGTGAATGGGTCAACCAAGAAATCAAAGAGAAAATGAAAAAAAAATACATGGAGACAAATGAAAATGAAAATAAAACAATCCAAAATCCTTGGGAGGCAGCAAAAACTATTCTAAGAATGAATTGTATAGCACTACAGGCTCAACTCAAGAAGCAAGAAAAATTTCAAATTAACAATGTGATCTTACACCTAAAGGAGCTAGAGAAACAAGAACAACAAAACCCTAAAGCAGCAGAAGGAAGGAAATAATAAAGATTTGGAGCAGAAATAAGTGGAATAGAAAACTAAAACTAAAACAGAACAAAATAAACAAATTAAAAAAAAACAATAGAACAGATCAATTAATCCAAGAGTTGGTTCTTTGAAAAGATCAATGCAACTGATAAACCTCTAGCCTGGCTCATTAAACGAAAGAGAGGGAGGGAGAGAGAGAGAGGGAGAGAGAAAGAGAAAGAGAGAGAAAGAGAGAAGACTCAAACAAAATCAAAAATGAAAGAGGAGAAATAACAACTGATGCCACAGAAATATAAAGGACTGTAAAAGATTATTGTGAAAAATTATATGCCAACAAATTGGACAACCTAGAAGAAATGGATAAATTCCTAGAAACATATAACCTACCAAAACTGAAATAGGAAGAAATAGAAAATTTGAAAAGACTGATTTTGAACAATGAAATTGAATTAGTAATAAAAAAACCCCCAACAAACAAAAGTCCAGGACCAGATGGCTTCACAGGTGAATTCTATCAAATATTACAGAAGGAGTTAATACCAATTCTTCTCACACTCTCCTAAAAAAATAAAAGGTAGGAAACCTTCCATATTCATTCTGTGAGACCAGCATTACTCTGATCCCAAACCAGATAAATAATACTACAAAACAAAAACAAAAACACAAACAAACAAACAAAAAATCTACCAGCCAATATATCTCATGAACTACCTCAACAAAATATTAGCAAACTGAATCTGACAGTCAATTAAAAAAATCATTTAACAAAATCACATGGGATTTATTCCTGGAATGCAAGGGTGGTCCAAGATTCACAAATCAATCAACAGTGAATAATCACATCAATAAGAGAGAGGATAACCATATCATCACTTCAATAGACACAGCAAAAGCGTTTGGCAAAGTGCACCATCCATTCATGATTAAAAACCCACCATAAAGTAGATCCAGAGGGAATATACCTCAATATAATAAAGGCTGTATATGAAAACCCTGCAGCTATCATCATGCTCAATGGTGAAAAACTGAGAGTTTCCCCTTAAGATCAGGAATAAGACAAGTATGTCCATTCTCACCATTTTTATTCGGCATAATAATGGAAGTCCTAGCCACAGCAATCAACAAAAAGAAATAAAAGATATCCAAATCCGTAAAGAAGAAGTAAAACTTTCACTGTTTGCAGATGACATGATACCATATATAGAAAACCCTAATGACTCCAAGAAAATACTAGAATGAATGATTTCAGTAAGGTCACAAGATACAAAATCAATATACAGAAGTCATTGCATTTCCATACACTAATAATGAAGTAGCAGAAAGGGAAATTAAGATAACAATCCCATTTACAACTGCACCAAAATAATAAAATACCTAGGAATAAACTTTAACCAAGGAGGTGAAAGACCTGTACTCTGAAAACTATAAAACACAGATGAAAGAAATTGAAGATAACATAAGGAAATGGAAAAATAGTCTATGTTAATGGATTGGAAAAACAAATACTGTTAAAATGTTCATACTACCCAAAGCAACCTATAGCTATAATGCAATTCCTGTCAAAACACCAAGAACATTTTTCACAGAACAAAAACAAATAATCCTAAAATTTGTATGGAACCACAAATGACACTAAATGTCCAAAGCAATCTTGAAAAAGAACAAAACTGAAGGTATCACAATCCCAGATTCAAGATATACTACAAAGCTCTAGTAATCAGTAATCAGCATGATGCAACCCAACATTAGATGCAGAGATCAATAAAAAAGAAAAATGAGCCCAGAATTAAAATCACAATTATATGGCCAATTAATCTTTGACAAAGGAGGCAAGAATATGCAATGGGAAAAAGGCAGTCTCTTCAACAAATGGTGTTGGGAAAACTAGACAACTACATGCAAATCCACTTGTTTATACTGCACACAAAAATAAACTCAAAATGGATTAAGGACCTAAATGTAAAACCTAAAACCATAAAAATCTTAGAAGAGAGCAAAGGCAGTAATATCTCTGACATCAGCCTTAGCAACATTTTTCTTGATACGTCTCCTAAGGCAAGAAAAACAAATATAAAAATAAACTATTAGGACTGCATCAAAATAAAAAGCTTCTGCACAGCAAAGGAAACAATCAACAAAACTAAAAGTCAACCTCCTAAATGGGAGAAGATGTTGGCAAATGGCATATTCAATGAAGGGTTATTATCCAAAACATATAAAGAATGTATACAACAACACCTAAAACTCCACAAAAAATCCAATTAAAAAATGGGCAGAATATACAAACAGACATCTCTCCAAAAAAGACGTACAGATGGATGGCCAACAGACACATGAAAAGATGTTCAAAGTTGTTAGTCATTTTTTTATATTTGAACTTTAAAGTCAGTTTACTAAGTTCAATGATGAAAGCAATCAGAAAATTCTCCTGATTTTTTTTTCTTAGAAAAAAAAAAAAATCAACTCCTTACACAGTCGCAGATGCTGTGGCAGCCACACCTCTCTGCAGATGGGGATAGTCCATTAGTCAGTAAATCACTCTCTGGGTCAGCAGGATTGTAGTCGGGATTATCCTCATCATCTTCTGGCTCCAAGTCATCCATTTCCTGGAACAGAGATTCATCTATCTCCACATTGTTTCCAGCATCCTCCAAAAACTAGATATCAGATGTGTCAAGATTATGATCTGTTTCAAATAGCTTAATTCCCACAATGAGATACCCCCTCACACCTATCAGAATGGTGAAAATCAAAAACACGAGGAAAAACAAGTGTTGGTGAGGATGTGGAGAAAAAGGAATCCTATGCACCTTTAGTGTGAATGTAAACTGGGACAGCCACTTTGGAGAACAATATGGAGTTTCCTCCAAAACTAAAAATAGAACTACCATATGATCTAGTAATGCCACTACTGGATATTTATACAAAGAATACGAAAACGCTTAATTTGAAAAAATAAATGCACCCCTATGTTTATTGCAGCATTATTTACAATACCAAATTATAGAAGCAGCCCAAGTGTCCATCAATAGATGAATAAAGAAGATGTGGTATATATATATAGATAGAATAGAGTATTATTCAGCAGTAAAAAAGAATGAAATCTTGCCATTTGAAACAACATGGATGAATCTAGAGGGTATAATGCCAAGTGAAATGAGTCAGAGAAGACAAATGCCATATGATTTCACTCATATGTGGAATTTAGGAAACAAGACAAATGAACAAATTAAAAAACAAACAAACAAACAAAAATAGACTTTTAACTATAGAGAACGAACTGATGGTTATCAGAGGGAAGGTGGGCTGGGGGGTAGGGTGGTGGGGGTTGGGTGAAATAGGTGAAGGGGAATGGGAGTATACTTATCATTGATGAGCACTGGGTAATACATAGAATTGTTGAATCACTGTATTGTACACCTGAAACTAATATAACACTGTATGTTAACTATACTAGAATTAAAATCTAAAAAAATAAAATAAGAAAGAGAGAAAGAGAGGGAGGAGGGAAGGAAGGAAGGAGGAAGAAAAGAAGGGAGGAGAATTTTAAGAAAAGAATAAAATAACCTTTTTTCTCATCATAAAATTTGGACCTGAATCTCACAACTTAAAGTAATTAGTATACTCTTTTTATTAAACCACTGTATATATGCCAAACTGGCATAGAATTGGAATATTTAAAAGTAATCACACTTATCTGAACCTACATTTAAAGATATAGGAAAGAGAGAAAAGAATGAGAGTGAATAAATGAGAACAGATGAATGGGACAATGCAGGTTTTTAAATTATATTTTCTTCGTGTCTGTTATACAGAGGGCACATGCAAACCAGTTATTTGATCACCGTATCTTAAATAACTTTCTAAGAATTTAAGTTAATATTTTATTTATCAAACTAACTGAGCCTTTGCCTATCTGCTATGGGTTGGCTTTGAAATACAAGAGGGAAACTGTCTTTTTTTTTGTGAGAAAAATAACTCTATTTTAGTGTATTTTTCTCACATTCTCTGAGTGTCATTTATTTTAAATGATAATTAAGGAATGATTAGACATGTCTTATTAACCCTCCCCCATCTCTTTCTTAGAGCATTGTCTTGGAATGCAGTATTGGGCAGAAATCTGAAATTTCCACATGAAAGCACTGATTAGACTGACGTTAATAGCAAACATGTGACTAATATTTTGACAGTGGATTCTCAATTAATTAATAATGATAGACCACTTCAGAACATTTCTTGGTATGAGACAAGACTTTTGTCTTTTCCTTTTTTAAACTTCTTGTAGGTATTTAGAATCAGTACCTTTGGAAGATGTAATCAATTCAGACACTTTAAAATGTTGTTTGAGACCTCTTTAAATATAAGACCTTTTATCTTAAGTAAAAACAATGAAAACCAAATGAATCCTTTAGCATAAATCTATGCTCTAATTTGAGTTTGTATTGTTTCTGTATTTTTTTCTTTTCAACAAATATTTTTCTTATATGTAAATTTCCCAAAAGAATTGGTGAGGCTGTAAAACAACTATTAGATTCCAGTAATCACCAATAAATGCCATAAAAATCATAGCTCTGTCCAAGATTATTTTATTAGTCAGTCCCTTGTCAAGTAAGTTATATAAGGTCATATCACAAGATTTTCAACTTCTTGGACATTTATTCAGTGGGATTAAAATGTAGAATGAGAAAATGAAGATATGCAAAGACCATTACGAGTTGTCTACGAACCAGGGCTGTGATTTGTCACACCTTTGGGGTAAATGACTTCCCAAGATCACAAACCTGAGGCTTTGATGAAAGTGCTGCAAATCCCAAATTAGATTCTGCACCTCACATGGGAATATGCTATATATCTTCTGTGATTCAATAAAACAATCTTCCTATCTTTCTTTTCCCTTGGGATCGTCTTCAACACATCTTATAATGGCTTCCATGAAATCATTTTCACTCATGGTGACATCATTCAGAGTTAGCTTTATTGAAATGAAGATAAAGAGATGATATTTTTCGATCTGCCTCCTAAGGAAAATGAATAAAATCACAAGTGAGTGATGACACTTCTCTAATCTCTCATATATCTTACTGTGTTATCTCGCTCCCTCTCTGTGTTCTTATGTATGGTGACAATTGCACATGAAATCAAAGTACAGACTTCTATGGTTTGGCTGGTTTATGTTGTTGATGGTCTCACCACCCCCTTCACAACATTGCTTTTAGGGGATAGACCACTAAAGCTTGTAAATCAAATTACAAAATCTGTGTGGATATCCTGTGGATTTATATATCCGATACGGAAAGCCATTTTAAACATTTTCTTCATCTAACTCAGAAGAATGCTTATATCGACAGTTAACGTCCCCACTAAAATATTACTAATGGTCACAGAACAATCAGAAAAAGTAAAGATTTATAAATACTATGAATCTTAAATGATTAATTTATTATCACAGGGAAGTTATTAATATCTAAAGGTATGTGCCTACTTCAGTAATATAGAGACTTTTAAAAAACCAGCCTTTTACGGTTCCTGCTTTACTCTGTTAAAATTGCTTTCACTAATTACTTTCGATTTAACCTCTCTAGGGAAAAGACATGGACTATAGTAAATAAATTAGTTCATCTTATGGATTTGTTTTTGCAAGTCAGTTTAATGCTTCATGATATATATATTTGAATTATAGGAAAACAAATCTTGACTACTACAGATTACAAACCATAAGTTTTTAGTGTTTTTTTTTAATTAAATACAATCACCACCATCACTTCAACAAACAATATTTCAATGTTGTGATGATCTTAAACACCCGACTTGACCAAGCATTTATTCATTCATTTAGTAAGTACTTTTGTTCCATCTACCATAGGCCAGAGACTTAACTAGGCATGGAGCCAGTGCAGTAAATAAAACAGATAATGTCCCTGCCCTCAAAGAGATTAATTTATATTTCACTGGGGGAGATACATATTAAACAAACAAATATTAAATATGCCATTAATAATAAGTGTTATGAAGAGAACAAAAATAAGGTAATGGGATGACAATGACCAAAGTACTATTTTGTAGTTAGGAAGGATTCTATTACGAGGTTGACATTTGAACTGAGCCTTGAGGAAAAGACTGAATCAGAAAAAAGTGTTCCAGGGGCGCCTGGGTGGCACAGCAGTTAAGCGTCTGCCTTTGGCTCAGGGCGTGATCCTGGTGTTATGGGATAGAGCCCCACATCAGGCTCTTCCGCTATGAGCCTGCTTCTTCCTCTCCCACTCCCCCTGCTTGTGTTCCCTCTCTCGCTGGCTGTCTCTATCTCTGTCGAATAAATAAATAAAATCTTAAAAAAGAAAAGAAAAGAAAAGGAAAGAAAAGAAGAAAAGAAAAGAAAAGAAGAAAAGAAAAGAAAAGAAGAAAAGAAAAGAAAAGAAAAGAAAAGAAAAGAAAAGAAAAGAAAAGAAAAGAAAAGAAAAGAAAGAAAAGAAAAGAAAAGAAAAAAGTGTTCCAGACAAAGGAAAGAACACCTGCAAAGACTGTGAACTGGGAGCGTACCAAGGGAAAGTTTGAGGCAGTGGAGTAGGAGAGGGGCCCTAGGTTTGTATGAGTTAGGCTCTCTCAGGTTTAGATTTTTATTCTGAGTGAAATGGGAAACTATTGGAAAGCTTTGAGCAGTGTTGTCTCATTATCTTTTCTTTCTTTCCTTTACTTCCTTTTTTTTTTTTTTTTTTTAAGGTACTCAAACTGCTGTTGGAAAGGAAACTGAAGGAGAATATATTTGGAAACGGAAACAGTAACTGTGGTCTGGATGGTCTAGGTGTGAGGTGCTAGTGGCTTATACCGGAGTGATAGCAGAGAAGGGTAAGGTGAATGAATTTGGTGTAGGATATTTTCAGTATAGAGCAAACAGTATTTTATGGATGACTGTATTTGATATCTAAAAGAAAAGAATCAATGAGTCTATACCGGACCTGACCCACTGAGTGGATTATGGTGCTAGTTGAGGAGACAAGAGCACTGAAAGAACAGGACTACTGTATGAAGAGATCATACAGTGTTTGCAGAGAATCAGGAGTTCTATTACAGACATGTTAATTTTGAGATACCTATTAGACATTTAAGTGTACACATCAAATGGGCAAGTAGATATTTATATCTGAACTTTCTGAAGTGTTTGGTCATGATGATTTTTTTAAAAACTTATATACCGTTTTATTTTTAATTCGTTCCAGCTTTATTGATATACAATTGACATGTTACAGTGTGTAAGTTTAAAGTGTACAATATGATGGTTTGATGTATGTTAACCACTTATAAGGTTAGTTAACACAATCTTCACCTCACATAATTACAACTTTGTTATTGTTTTTATGGTGAGAACATTAAATCCCTACTCTCATAGCAATGTTCAAGTATACAATACAGTATTGTTAACTGTAGTCACCATGCTGTACCTTAGATCCCCAAAACTGAGTCATCTTAAAACTGAAAGTTTGTACCCTTTGTCCAACATCTCCCCGTTTCTTCCATCCTTCAGTCCTTGACAACTATTGTTTCCTAGTTCTTAGATTCCACATATAAGTGAAATTGTATAGTATTTGTCTTTCTCTGTCTGATTTCATTTAACGTAATGCCCTCCAGTTCCATCCATGTTGTCACAAATGGCAGGATTTCCTATTTTTACGGCTAAATAATATTCCAGATGTATAATAAAGAAAATGCACACATATATACCATATTTTCTTTATTACTAATTTATCCATCAGTGTGCATTTAGACTGGCTTCCTGTCTTGACTATTGTACAGAATGCTGCAATGAACATGGAAGTGCACATACCTCTTTGAGATAGTGATTTCCTTTCCTTTGGATTTTTACCTAGAAGTGGGGTTGCTGGTTCATATGGTGGTTCTATTTTTTTTTTTAGTGGGAACCTCCATACTGTTTTCCATAGTGACTATAGCAATTTACATTTCCACCACCACCGTGCACCAGGTCTCCCCTTTCTCCGCATCCTTACCAACATTTGTTATGTCTTGTCATTTTGATGACAGCCATTCTAGCAGATGTAAGATGATATCTCACTGTGGTTTTGATATGTATTTCCCTGCTAATTAGTATTGTTGAGCACCTTTCCGTTTATTTGTTGGACATTTGTGTAATTTTGAAAAAATGTCTATTCAAGCCCTCTGCCTATTTTAAAAAAAATCTGTTTGTTGGCTATTAAGTGTTCTGAGTACCTTATATGTTTTGGATATTAGCCCCTTATCAGTTAGATGGTTTGCAGATATTTTCTCCCATTCCATAGGTCGACTTTTCATTTTGCTGATTGTTTCCTTTGCTGTGCAGAAGCTTTTCAGTTTGATATGGTCCCACTTGTTGATTTTGCTTTTGTGCTTGGCTTTTGTTGTCACATCCCCCCGCCAAAAAAAACCTTCATTACCAAAATTGATTTCAAAGAGTATTTTCCCAAAAAAAGGTGTTTTCTCTCTGTTTTATTTTAGAAGTATTTTGGTTTCTGATCTCATGTTTAAGTCTTTAAAACATTTTGAGATTTTTTTTTCTGAATGGGGTATGATATGGATCCAAATTCATTCTTTTCATGAAAATATCTAGTTTCTCCAGCACCATTTATTGAAGAGGCTTTTTCCCATTGAGCATTCTTAACTCTCTTGTTAGATATTAATTGACCATATATTTGTGGGCTTATTCCTGGGCTCTCCACTCTTTCAGTTAGTCTACATATCTGTTTTGTGCCATACCATTCTTATGATTTCAATTTGGATGTCATTAGCATATAGCTGGTATTTAAAATCATTGACCTGCAAAGCAGGCTAATGCTACGTTATTAATTCAAGTTGCTAAAAACAACGACAAGAGGGATTGGAACAATCCCGACTGTATTGAACAGAATTATATTGTATTTTCATAATATACATTATGCTTTCATAAGATGAGAAGAAAAAACCTAACATTTTCTAGTGGAATATGTGTTCTTCTAATCATAATGCTATCATAAGTAATAATAATGAGTATTTACTATGTACCAGGCAATAATCTAAGATATATATACATATGTATCTTAGAATGTAGATTATAATATGCCAAATATATTATGTTATAAAATAATATATTTATATAATACTATGACATATTATAATATATAAATACTTATGTAATATATATGAATATATATTATAATGTTATATGTATTATACATCACTGTATTATACATTTTAAGTCCTCACACCAAAATTATGAAATAATTGATATTATTCATATTCCATTGTAGATAAGGACCTTAAACCAGAGATAAATAAGGTAACTCACTTAAATACAACTGTTATGTGCCCAGTCAAAATTTGCAGCCAGAGAGAGCAGCTACAGAGACAACATTCTTTTTTTTTTTTTTTTTTAAAGATTTTACTTATTTATTTGAAAGGGAGAGCAAGAGAGCATGAGGGGTGAGGGGCATAGGGAGAGAGAGAAGCAGACTTCCACTGAGCAGAGAGCGTGATGTGGGGCTGTATCCCAGGATGCTGGGATCATACCTGAGCCAAAGGCAGATACCCAACTGAGCCACCCAGCTGCCCCCAGAGACAACATTCTTATTCACTATGTTGTACTGCCTTTCTAATACTAAATGAGAAGCCAATTTGTCAGTCTATTTATAGGTATCATTGCAATATTTTTAAAAAGTAAATATTAATTTAAAATTATTTTTATTAATCTACACTTAAATTGACTTTTAAAAATAATTCTACATAGATGTTTATGAGATTATTATAAATAATATATCGCTTTATAAAAAGAGCCTAGTAGATTTAGAATTTGCATAGGTGGAAAAATAATATACTATTAGCCTTACTGAGATTTTGTATTTACATGATGAGCTGTATCTACTATTTGGTACTGAGAAGTGACTATAGGATTATATGAAAATAAAGTCATTTTAATATTTTATTTATTTAATTATTTACTGGAGAGAGAGAGAGAGAGAGCATACATGGGGGAGGGGCAGAGAGAGAGAGAATCTCAAGCAGGCTCCAAGCTCAGTGCAGAGTCCCACACAGGGCTCGAGATCACAACTCTGAGATCATGACCTGAGCCAAAACCAAGAGTCAGGTGCTTAACCAATGGAGCCACTCAAGCCCTGAAAATAAAGCCATTTTAACAATATTCCTACTACCTGACAAATCAAAGTGTACTTGTTCCACCATTTCCTCCTTCTCCTTTCCCTTCTCCTATCATGAATTCTTTCTTGGTAATCAACTTCTAAGTTAAATTCAGGGCTACTCTCTAGAACAGATTAAGTTTTTCCATAGACTATTCTTCAGAGACAAATGTATGAGGTATAAGGAAATAGGAGTTTCCTTTTATTTATTTTGAAAATAGATTCTGAAAACACTCTTAAACTTCTAGCTTACAATAAGTTGATATTTTCTATGAAAGTTATAGGTGGGTCAAACAGAAAGTTCCTGACTGTAGGAACATGATGCTTTTTCTTGTTCTGTGGGAGTGACTCTTTTCTCCCAAGGCACTGCCATATGTCCCTGGAGGGCAAAGTCCTTGTTCTGTGTTTTCTTGTAGTTCTACAGACACGGTACTCACTGGGAGGAATATATAGCCACTCAACATTGACCTAATACTACACAGAATTAAGTTCTATTCTCTCACCTGTATTTTCTTACTCTTACTTAGATTTTTTAACCATAGGCTATTAGAAGTTCCTTTCTGTTGCCATTATGACAACTGTAGTTTCCTAAATAATCAAATTACATTGTCATTTACAAATTACTTCCGGAACCTACCACTGTTGAAGTTAAAGATCATCTCACCAATGACTGAGTGCTCTTGGCAGCCCATGGAGGATGTCTCAGTTGTTGCCTCTGCAGTGAGGTCTGCAGCTGCTTATGAAAGCCCAAGCTTTGAAGAGACACTTTTCCAAGTAATCTTAAAATACAGGCAGATATTGGAAGGTAGTCTGTAAAGCAAGTCTGTAAAGCACTTCCACAGTTAGGTAAAAAATAAAAAGCTTATGGAAAGGTATTAACATAACAGGTATGGACATCTATCATTTCTCACATGAAACAATAGTGTATGCAGTTCAAGCAGTGATCAAGAATTCCAGGAATACAGTCAAAATTAGCTCAAAAAACTTTTTTTGCTATATTGGACTATAAATTTTATTCAAGCCTATTTCCTTCATGGCCACAAATCTTCTTAACTGTGTACCTTCCACAGACTCTTTGTTTTGTTCAGCTTTATTTTATTGACCTACATTCACATCAGAGGTCATTGGACTTGAACTTAATACAGTAAAAATTAGTTCATTATATTGATATTTTTCTCTTCTTTTCTATTATTTCTATTTAGATATGACTGACATATAACATAACGTTAGTTTCAGGGGTACAACTTAGTGATGTGATACTTATACATATTGTGAAATAACCAGCACAATAAGTCTAGTTAAAGTCCATCATCCATACATAGTTACAAAAAATTTTTTCTTGTGATGGAAATTATTAAGATTTATTCTCTTAGCAACTTTCAAATATAGAGTATTATTAACTATAGTCACTATGCTGTACAATACATCCCCGTGATTTATAGCTGGAAGTTTGTACTTTTTAACCCCTTTCACTCTTTAAGAGCAATTAAAATTACCATCTTAAACAAAAACTCCTGATCCATTTCCCTATGTCTTCAGAAAGGGTCATAGATGATTACAAAAGCTGTATAGAAAAACCATATCTGTGAAGAAAGGAAAAGAGCGAAACATAAGCAAGTAAATATGGATGGTGATGACCAAAATTCAATTCTATTTAACAAATGATTTGGGGGCACCGACTGTGTATAAACAATGTACTAAATGTTGGAAAGAGATATGAAAATGAATACAAACAAGCTTGGTCCTCAAAACGTGCGTGGCCTGGTAGGAGCATACCCATTAATATAACTATAATACAGGACACTAAAATAGCCACAATAGTGACTGAATTATAAATAATTCAAAATACAACAACATTGATTCATAACTGAAGTAATATATTTAAGCAATAAATATATAATGAGAGAAGGATCCAAATAATCCTTGTTTCCTATTCTAATTCCCCATGTCTCCTAGTTGTATAAAAGAATAGGGGATTAATTTTGTCTGGGAGTCAGGAGGGCTTGATGATACAGAATTTATGCAAGAATTCCAATATTACAGGACCTAAACAAGCCCTTATATTATTTTTCTAACATTTTATTGTAAAAATATTGAAACATACAGAAAAGTTGAAACAAATGTACAGTGAACACATATTCATCCATTCATCCATCTCTCTACCATCCGTCAATCCATTTTATTCTTTAATGTAGTTCACAGTAAGTTGCAAGCACGTACTTCACCACTAAGCATTCAGTATATATTATCATTAACTAGAGTTCATATTCTCTTAATTTTTTTATGTAAAATTACCCACACTGAAATATTCAAATTCTAAGTATACCATTTGATGAGTTTTGATAAGTGCATATACTGGTATAGCAAAAATATCTAACAAGATGCAGAATATTACCCCCACCCTGAGGTTCTTTCTCCTTTTAATTTCACAATTCTGTTGTGTGTGCAATGGTATCTCATGGTAGATTTAACTTGCACTTTTCTGAAATGATGTTGAGTACCTTTTCATTTGTTTTGTTTTGTTTTGTTTTGTTTTGCTTTGTGTTTTGTTTGAGGTAGGCTCCACGTCCAGAATGGAACCCAACACGACTTAAACTCACCACCCCGAGATCAAGACCTGAGCTGAGATCAGGAGTTGGATGTTTAACAGTCTGAGCCACCCAGGCGCCCCAACTTTTCATTGTTTATTGACTATTTGTATATCTTCCTTTGTGAAATTTTTGTTTATTTCATACTATATTAAAGTAATAATATCTGTTCAAGAAAACTTACCTGGTGCCTGGATGGCTCAGTCGATTAAGCATCCAACTCTTGATTTTGGCTCATGTTGTGATCTCAGGGTTGTGAGATCAAGCCCTGCATGGGGCTCTGCGCTGAGCTTGAAGCCTGCTAGAGGTTTTCTCTCTCCTCCCTCCACCTCTCCCCACTCATGCTCATGCTCTCATTCTCTCCATAAGTAAGTAAGTAAATAAATAAATAAAATACATAAAAAATAAATAAATAAAATAAAACAGAGAACCTGAAGAAATATCCAAACCATCTGAGAGCAATAATTATTTTATAGTATTTGTCACTAATAAAGGTTTCATGAAAACCTATGGTGTAAAAATTTACAGGATCTTTTCTTCTTGTTGAAAAATAATCAAGTGGTTGCTAACATATTTACTTGAATGACTTTCTCAAAAATTGAGTTCCCCAACTTATCTCTCCTCGTAGAATAAAATTCCTTCTCTAGGTTGAAGGTGGCTGGGAAATTCATGGGTTTTATAGTTAGGCCTGGCTTTCAGGATTTCAGTTCCACCTCAGAGACTTACTATTTGAGGATAAACAAGTCACTTAAATTCTATGAACCTCAAACTTTGTCCTTTGGGAAAATGTGGATAATAATAACCGTCACAGAGTACATTTCAAGATTAAAATTTAGAAGTCTTAACACAGCGGATAATGCATTGCACTCACTCAACACGTTGATTTTTGTCACATAGTCAATTGTTACATAAAGCATTGATACACTAGAATCTCCACCAAAATTCTAATAATCCAGCACAAGTGTGGTTTACACAGTAAACTGATTTTTGCTCTACTGAGGTTCTCAGGACAGGTAATATATCCATTTCGTTTGCCACCTCAAATCTAGTACCTGGCACAATGTCTGGCAGAAAGTAAAAAATTAATGAAAAGTTGTAAACGACAACATAAATAAGAAAACAGGCTTTTTCTCCAAACATTAGCTAGCTTCTCAGAATGTACATCCACTCTAGTTTGTGGTACCTTCCTTTCTTTCCAGATATGCATTCAGTAAACAAACATTAGTTGAGCACTCTGTGTCATGCACTAGTTCTAGCAGCTTAAAGAGGATGGACTAGCTCCTTACTTTCATGAAGTTTACACTAATGGAGCGAGAAAAGCAATAAACAAATTAGCAAATAAATTTGAAAAAATAGCAGGTAGTGACAAGTACTGTACAGAAAATAAAATAAGAGAGCTCTGTTAGGAAGTGGTTATGTGTATTAAGTATTCTTCTGATTTTGTGGAGAGTACAAGTAAAATAATGCTACTTCAATATTAGAAAATGTGTTACTTTTAACCAAGAGAAATAAAACAGGACTTTTGCAGGACACATCTTGAAGGCCTACTTGATGGTTTGGTAGACTATCAAGGTCTGTAAGAGCACAGCCTCTCTTGTCTCTTCAGGGAAATCAGTATGTCTGGCAAGTGGTGCTCAGAGTACAGCTAAAAAATGGGAAATCAAGGAAAGGTGGTCTGCTGACAATGTGGAACATCAATGTTTACTCCCTGGGCAAGATTCCAATCTCTTTCTTTCTTCCTGGTTGTTTCAGAGTTTTTGCAGAATGGGAAGATTGCCACTCAGAATAGTTTCTGGTCACTTACTCCAAGTATAGGTTACAATTGTCCCTCTAATCCTTAGTGATTAAAACTCTTGGATGGACATCAAGCCATAGAGAAAATCTAGATTTCCCTGCCTCATTGAAACAGTTGTCATCATTTTATTTATAGCAATTGGGGATACCAAGGAATAGTGTTTATATAATGAGATAGTAATTAAGCAGTTATGGGAGCACTGAAGCCAGACTTGGTTGTGTTTGAGTTCTGGTGCTGAAATTCACTAGGTGTGATCATAGATTAGTTACTTGTCTTATGTCAAATTCCCTAGAAAACAGATTCTCAGACAGTTTGCATACACAAGGTTCATTAGTTTGTGCTCTCAAGAGCAACGTCTATAAGGCAGAAGTACAATAGAGCAGAACGAGAAGTTCACCTGGGATACAGAGGAAGCAGAGCACCTAGCCACTGATTCCATGGGTGCTTTGGAGCTGGGAGGGCTCTTCTGTAAATCTAAGAGCTACAGTTGTCTGTACCAGTGGGACGGTTGAAGCCAGCCACCCTGGTTCAGGCAATGGTTAAGAATTTAGTCTAACAAAAGTTGTTTTAGAGAATGAGTATGTCATCACTGACATTAATTAGAATTGCGGGTATGTGGCGATAACAAGAGCAAATTGATTTCTAGTAAGTTTTTTATTGATTTTTCTCTACAGAAAGCACATTCCTTTATTGCCTGAACCTGGGGTGGACTTTTTCCACCACCATGCCCTTGAAATGCCATGGCATAACTCTTAGTTAATTGGAAGTAGCTTAACTATGTACCTTACTACCATTGTAATGTTAAAAGAAATTGAGGCCCTGGAGAGTTAAATAGCCTGCTTAGATTTCACAGCTAGTAAGTGGTAGTGCTAGGCTTTGAACAAGGCTTGGATCCTATGAACTCATGATGTACTGCCTTAACCCTTACAAAGGTATCATGAAGGTTTAAAGCAAGAGCCATGTATAAATTATCTGATATTTTATAATAACAGTTCCTCTTATATATTTTGGTCTCAGGACTCCTTTACACTCTTAAAAATTATTGAGGACATCAGTGACTTTTGCTTTTGTGGATAAATATCAAGATTCCCTATATTTGAAATTGAAACAAAAATATGACTATTCATTTATCAATTCTCTTAAAAAAAACATTAATAGGGGCACCTGGGTGGCTCAGTTGGTTGAGCATTTGACTCTTGATTTCGGCTCAAGTCATAATCAGGTGATGGTGCCCGCATGGGGCTCCATGCTCAGCTCAGCTCAGCTTGGAATCTGCTTGGGGACTGGTGATTCTCTCCCCCTCCCTCTGTGCCTCCATCTCTAAATAATAAAATTAAATTAAATTAAATTTAAATTTAAAAATAATAAAGTAATTTCATGTTTTTATAAAATAAGTATATTTTCAAAGAAAATAATCTAGTGGAAAGTGTAGCATTGTTTTACTTTATTGTAAAATTTCAATATCTATCTTGATAGAAAAACATTCTCATTTTTGCTGCTGCACTCAGTCTGTCAAAATGTATTATTTTGGTTGAAGTAAATGAAGAACTACATATATTTATGTGCATATATACTTATACATGCATATGCACACATATACATACTATATAATATATATACATATTATACACACACACACACATATATATACATGCTCATACACATACACACGTAAAGTAGTGACTTTCCCAAAATAGTATTTTGTATATTCTATGACATGGCTATTATTATTACCAAAAGGAGTTTGTGAATTCCTTGCTTGTCTCTTTGTTCACAAAACCAAATAGTGAAATGAAAAGCATTTGAAAGACTTGTGTTTCATGCAGCTTCATCATATATTCAGCTGTCTGCCCTTAGATAAATGATTTCCATTTTCTCACTTTTTGTTGATTCATCTAAAAGACTAGAATAATAACTCCTGTCCCAATGACCTTACAGTTATTGTGAGAATTAAATGGAAACACAAGTGTAAAAAATTTTGTAAACTGTTATGCAAAAAAGGTATTATTGTGGCTGTACTGTAATTTTTATACTTATTAGAAATTGTACCTTCTAAAAATACAGGGATCAATAAAAAATATCATTTTATTTGAATTCCTATAAACAAGCACCCTAGAACAAGCCTCTCTACTGAACACTTATATAAACATATACTCCTCACCTGAGACACCATAAGGCTAAAACTAAACTCAGTATTGCCCCTTCTGCATTTTTATCTTCTTTAGGTTAATCAAGTCTCATCTTCTCATCTTTCCAGCTAAGTCACATCTCGGATTTACCTTTCCTCTCTTACCACCCATCCAAATGCCAGAGTTTTAGGATTTCCAGTCTTACTGTTTAACATGTTCACCTTTTGTTCATTATTTTGACTACAGAACCTTCAATCTAGTTCTTAATGACTCTTGCCTAGACATTCTTGCAGATGATCAGACTCCACTCATCAACCAATCCTCACATTGTCCAAGATTACGTTTCCAGACCCAAGCAGGATCAGATCACTCTTCTATTTTAAAAAGTTGAATGGTTTTTCACTGTCTACAGGATAATATGCAAACTCCATGCAGAGAGTCAGAATCCTATATGAACTTGCTTCAGCTGATTGTTAAATTCCTATTGCCCTTTATGCCTTGATCCCTAGCTACTGGGGACTATTTGTCATTCTTGAAATATACCATTCATTTCTTAACACCTTTATCACTTTGCACATGTCTAAAATGCCCTTAACCCAGTTTTCCACCACTCCCTTAAAAAGGTGTCTAATTATTAGGGTGCCTGGGTGTCTCAGTCATTTATGTGTCTGCCTTCGGCTCAGGTCTTGATCTCACAGTCCTGGGATCAAGCCCCACATGGGGATTTCTGCTCAGCGGGGAGCCTTCTTTTCCCTCCCACGCTGTGATCTCTCTCACTCTTGCTCTCTCAAGTAAATAAACAAAAACTTTTTTTAAAAAAAGGTCTTTAATTATCAATGTCATGTTCATCCAAACTCAATTCAGACACCTAAGTATTAGTGATCCCTGATATTCTAGGCAAAATTAATTGCACCCTACTTTGCTTTTCCAGAGCAATTTGTTTCTACCTGTATTATTTAACATATAAATACTTACTGAAAATCTAAAAGCAAAACAAATATTAGATTATGTGTAGGGTTTTATTTTTCATTTATTTATTTTTAGATTATGTATTGGATTTTAAATGATTATGTATGATATCTGTGCTTAAATCACCGGAGGACATTATTGTGCTTTATCTTGTATTTTCCGTTTAGATTATAAGCAGTGTGATGGCACAGATTGAGATTCAGTTCTCTTTATCTCCTCTAGTATCTAGCATAATGCCTTGCAAAGATATCAGGGATTCCTAACAAATGTTCATTTTGTTTGAACTTAGAAAGACTCAGGTAGAGGTTGAGGAATTGCATGAAGCCACTATGCCTTGTGGTGTTTCCTTTTGCTGAGAAGAAATTTGTCATAAAGATCTATACACTTATTGACAAGACTTCCAAACATCTTATTACTATTTCTTTTACTTTGGAGGAAGATCCAGTATACGATTTTCTCTACTGTACTTTTCTTCTATTTCAAAGAAAAAAAGTCCCTGAAATATAATAATGTGATTATAAAAACAGGATGCTTTTACTTGAGTTTTACTGTTCTGTTTTCACTCCACTGGCAACTAAATTTCTTACCTAAGAAATATGCTTACAGCTATGCATTTAACTACTTACGAATGAGATCACATGATCAAATATATATACACAGGATTTGTGAAGTCGTGTTTTTTACCATTAGGTATACTATTCGAAGAACCAAGTTCATATGAGTTTGTCTGAAAAAAGTGGTTAATCAGTCAAGAATTATATTATGCTGTGGCTTAAATGAATGAAGTCTTATTTTTCAGTATAATAAAAAGTTCAAAGAAAGATAGGCACAGGCACGGTGGCTTCATGATGCCATCGGACACCAGGCACTTTCTGGTCCACCACTTAGCATATGTTTATTATGTCCCAGTCACGAGATGACTATTTTACCTCCAGGCATTGTGCCTGTGTTAGAATCTAAAGGGGGGAAAGGACACTAAAAGGCAAATACCAACTGAGTTGGTCCCTCTTGAAGGACAGCCAATAGTGCCAACTTATATATCTTATTAACCAGGTATGTCCCTTGGTCATCTTTATCTAGAAGAGAAGCATGGAAAATATTTTGGTGGTAGCAGTGATGGATTTTACCTTAAAAATCTTTATGGTTGAGGGGACAAGTTAGAAAATTGCTAGCATGTGTTTTGCTAACCAAAGTATTGTTTGGAGTAATAATCTCTCAAATTGTGCACCTAATCTGTTTCTCAGTGAAAAATTACACTACCAAAAGTCAGTTCTTTTATTAGTCATAAAATCTTTTGGGTTTCCTGAGAGAAAGACACATATTTAAAAAATATAGGTAACTAGATATGTATATTATATAATTACGACAAATTGATTATACACCTCAAAATTCTTGATATAGTCTCAAACACAGTAATTAAAATTTAGATTTATAGCTATATTTATGTTTTTCCTAAGTACATTTGGATGAGAAAATTTTATGCTTGATTTAGAAGATGTGCAAGTGAAAGCCACATGTTTTCAACATCAGTGATTATGACCAGCTGCTTTGGTTTATATCCTGATCCTAATGTCATTAGCAATCTACTAAAAGCAGTTTAATATTATTAAAATCATTAATCATTCAGTATTTTATGGAAGTAACCTTAATTGCAGATTTGCCCATTATAAACCTCAGAAAAATAGAGAAAAAATTCACTCCAAACCTCTAAGCACAGGAAGTGTCAGATATAAATGCTTTTTTTCAGTAACCATTGAAAATTCTAGGTGAAAAGCAGTATAGTGCAGTGAAAAAAGAATACTCCTTTTACAAAGAAAGATCAATTGGTTGCTATATTAGGAAGCATTTATTAGCTACCTATTATTTACCCAGTTGTTTATTAGATGGAATAAATAAAGTGGGTAAGATGTAGTATTTACTAATGAGGTATTTACAATCTCGTTTCAGAGATTCAATAAAACATGCAAAGCACTAGAGAACAGAATCATCTTTACATTCAAATGCTAAATTTAAATCACAGAACTTTCCAACTGGAAAAGACTTGCAAGATAAAACTAATTTATCCCCATGAATTAGGGAATTTAATGCTGGCTCCCTTTACAAACAACCCCAAAACACTCTGGGGTTCCCACAGATATTAAAAGAGTAGGGAACCTGGAAAGAAGCTGAGAGCCTATGATTACTAGTTGGAAAGAGCTATTGAGGTACTAAAATTTACATCTACCTATTAAAGTGAGTTGGTTTGTATCCAAAGAATGGCAAGTCTAATGACACAATATGCTTTTTAAATAGAAGGGAGATTTTACTATGTGAAAGTACCAAGTCCCCTTTTATAATTAGATACAATATTTCATAGTGTCTTAAATTCAACCAGCAATATCTCCTCCCCAACTTACCAATATTTGTAACATTGTTTAATATTATATAATAATGTAAATTCCTGACTGGTATAAATTCTCATGTCTTCAGTTTCTTTTCCAAATGTGTGTGTGTGCGTGTGTGTGTGTGTGTGTGTCTGATTAGTGCTTTTGGATGCTTGACTAAATATAAATGTACAAAACTGAGTTTTTTCAAAGAGTTATGTTATTAAAACATTACTCAGAGATAAAGTAGAATTCAGAATTATGTATACAGTTTGAATTCAACTGGAAAAAAAATATATATCCAAAATCCAATGCATGGGGGAGGGGAGACATTTAGATAGTGGAATGGCTTATAGAGAAGGCAGTAATCTTTTCCCCTTTACTAAAGTGTCTTTCAGCCCACTGATTGTAACTGCAATTAGTCAATTACAGGCCTGATTTTGAGTTATATATACAACAGTAATTAGAACAGACAATTTTTTAAATGCAAGCTTTTAGAAAATTCAAAATATTGCATGGGCTGGTAGCTCGTTTGAAGAGAGGCTAAAGTAGGATTTAAAAACAAAAACAAAAAACCCATAAGTTCAGCTTCCAGTCTGAAACCATGCAAGTAGGACCAATAATGTTTATGGTGAAACTGTTACTTTTTGCCAAACCAAAATTCCAAGCCTATCATGACATAAGCATACATTTTTGGAACAAAACTGTGGGTAGTCTTTCCTCCAATTTTATTGCTAACATTTTGTAGTTTAACTTGCCCTAGGAAAGGGAGTGCTTCCACAGATATGCCACAAAAATAATATAGCATTCATGTTTCTTAGAACTGAACAGCTCTATATTCTGAGTCAGGAGAGACATTAATAAGATAAGCTAAATACTCTGACTTGCAGTAAGCAGGTAGAAAAAGAAACATTCTCCAAATCTCCAAGCAAATAGTAGGTGCACAAAAAAAATAAAATAACATAAGAAGGAAGTAGCTCATAGGAATCAAATGATATACCAAAACTTCTGATTTTCCAGCCTAATGTTAAGAACTCAGGGAGTTGGACATTTAAAGAAAAAGGCTCGTGAACAACAACAACAAAGTATGTTGAACCAGTCTGATTTCTTTTCATGGCAGAATGATGATCTTTGTGTGAATGCCAAAATCAAGCAATGCCATATATCCTAATTTACGTAAGACTTCTGTCTTTTCCTCACATGACATGATAGTTTATGACCAGGTTGGAATATGTATTATCCTGACATGAGTGAACAACTGACAGACTAAACACCAACATTAATCAACAGAGACCATGTACAAGCTTAGCTGCACAGAGGTTGAAGTGGGCCTTGTATGAAGAGAATTGATATGACACAACTTCATGCCCTCTCAGCTGCATTGTTAACATTCAAAAAACAGCTGGTGTCATGCAGACTAAGGCAGCTTTGTGCAGCTGCTACCTGACAATACATCACCTTGACCCCTGTCCGTATGCTTCACTCCTGATTCTCTGAGTCTGCACTAGGAGTTTGGTATGTTAGTGAACATCCTATTGGAATCGTCCGGTAGGCAATCAGGAAATGTAGAGCACTTAATGCCTGTGGAGCCAATCTTGGCCAATGGAAGTCAAAAGTCAAAGGGTCAACATTGTTAGACAGTTATAAGCTACATCTCGTAACACTTCTCAAATCATCTTGAGATGTGAACACTAGCCATGATAGCAGTGATCAAACGAAAGATTTTTCTACTGGATTTTCCACCTTTCTTCTTCACTTCTCCTCAATTTTATACCTACCTATGCACACATAATCACAAATAAACTGCATGGAAATCTTTTTTCTTTTTCTTTTTTTTTTTCTGTGTGCCAAGGATATATATTTCCTGGGGTGCCTGGGTGGCTTAGTTGGTTAAGCGTCTGCCTTCGGCTCAGGTCATGATCCTGGGGTCCTGGGATCGCACCCTGCATCACACCTGCATATGGTTCCCTGCTCAGTGGGAAGTCTGCTTCTCCCTCTGCCCCTCCCCTCCACTCTTGCTCTCTCTCTATCTCAAATAAATAAACAATTTTTTAAAAATATATACTTGTTAATGTAAATCACGATATCAGCAATGATACTCAAGAATGTAAAGGAATCCTAAAACCAAAAAGTTTGAGAAGCACTGCAATGTAGAGGGAACATAATACAGGTAGCTAGGATTGTTGAAATTGCAGAAAGGCTAAACGGACAGTGTCAAGGAAGCCAGAGGGTGGCTTCACTGGGAGCTGCTACTGCCCTTGAGACTGGAGGAACAAGGGAGGTGGTGGTGTTCCAGGGGCCAGGCTTCCTTATAGGACTTGACATTATAAAGGACTAGAATGCAGAGTCAGGGATACCTCGTGGGAACCAGAATCATGCCAGGGGCTGCTTGATGGAAGCTGAAAATAAGAAGGAAGTGAAGCCCCTGCTGGAAATCCTATCCAGAACAAAAGTGGGGAGAAGTGCCCTGGTTTCTTTCTTTCTCCTGTTCTCCAATTTCACTGGACAACTCTGTCTGGAAGCTAGTTCTCAGCATACCTTGGAGAACACAGCCTGCAGGAATAGGTCTTCCTGCAATACAGAGCAGAGGAGAGCAGGAATCTGAGAGCAACAGGCACATGGCTCAGAAAAGGATGGAGAAACCCAGGGATGAGAAAAGCTGTTTATAATGTACTGTGAGGGAGGGGAACAGAGTAGAGGAAAACAGGCAAACCCAGTCCAGGTGGGGATAAAGGCAGAAGGAGAAGATGGCGGACTCTGGGCAGAAAGTTAGCCAATTTCCATATGAAAAGGGCTTTCTGTAAGGCCAACTGTGAATATCTTTTTTCTTAATTATGGCTTTCAGGAAAACCCAGGTAAGAGAATGGGTGATGTTAAGATAGGAAAACGGTTAGAAATTCACAGAAATACAATTCAGAACAATCCGCCCCCGCATTTATTCAACAAATAATTACTGAGAATCTTTCACCTACTATGTGCCAAGCAGTGTGCTGAAAAAATAGGTATGATGCTCTCAAGGAGTGAAGGAGACACCTATTAATCTGATATTCATTATAGCTGTTACAAAATGAGAAAGGTCTGTGAAAGAAAACCAGAAGGCGCCATAAAAGCATACAACAGGAATACTTGGCCTGAAAGTATAGGCAGTCTGTCTTGTGCAAATGAAAATTCTGCTGAGCTATGAAGGGTGGGCAGAGGTAACAAGCCGGATGGTGGTAGGGGGCAGGGGGATGCCCAATTTAGAGAATAGCATGTACAAAGACACTGAGAAAGCACAAAATATGACACATTTGAGGAATGTATTAGTGGTTTGGAGATAAGAAAGGATAATCATAAATGGTTGACTTCTATTAAAATAGATTAACAGTCCTTTTTCATATAAAAATAATGAATTTATCAAATCAACATGTTGTACACTTTAAAATTATACAATGTTATATGTCAAATATATTTTGATTTGAAAGAACCAAAATACTGTACATTTAAAAAATGATGGATAAAAATAGCTGAGTAGAAATAAATTTAGGAGAGAAAGGCCAAGGAGGAAAGGCCAACAGGAAAGTAATGAACTTAATTAGGAAATGTGATTTATGAACTATTCTGTTCCACCTTAAGAAGACCTTTCTAAAAAGATCTATTTTTAAAACAACGTGATTATTATTGTACTTATCATTTTTATTATTTATAATCCTCAATTTATGGGGTGCTTAATATTAGCTTTTATTCTTAATTTTCATAGTCACTCCTATTATTCCAATTTTTCTTATGTAGGAGGTGGGTCTTAGAGACATCCCACCAATACTTTAAGTGAATTGCCTATGTTCACAAATTACTTTGTGATTTGAACCCAAGTCCAACTGACTTTAAATCCATGTTCCTTTCTCTATATAAATAGGAACACTGAAAAAGAATCAGAGAAAATTGCACATGAAATTCACAGTATTTTCTTAAGAAGTGTAAGTGGATTCTGTACCCCCAAGGTATAGGCTTAGAGGTAAGGCTAAGTTGGTAAGAGTGATTAGTTTAAAGAATTCCAATTCAAACCAGTCAATATAAATGTATGTAATCTTATTAAATGTCAGACACTATGCTGGGTCAAGGCCAATGGTTAATTTATTCTACAAATATTCTACAAATATTTATTGAGCACCTAATATGCCAGATATATGGTAGGTTCTGCAGCACCTAATATGCCAGATATATGGTAGGTTCTGCAGAGTCAGCAGTGGGCAAAGTGGACAAGATCTTTGCTGTCACAGATCTTCATGGATGTGTGTAGGGTGACAGTAAATAAATCAATAGGAAACATCAGGTAGTTTCATAAGCGCTATGAAGAAATTAAACTATCTTGATAAATGGGAAGTAAAAGCACCACTTTAAGTTGGGGGTAAGCATGAATCTCTGTCTCATGCAGTGCCTTGTCAGCCAAGGTAAGGCACATAGCTCTTATTTTAAATGAGATCAAAGACATGGGGTAAGGTGGGTTGAACAGAATGAGAAAATCTGCTTTAGAATATCTATTTATGGGTATTTTTGTGAAAAACGAAAATGTGTTGAAAACCTGTGGCATGACTTAATAACCTTTAATGATATGAAGAGATGGGCCACCCAGTATCACCAAACCTGGAAATAGAAGTGAAAAATAGACCTTCGGGGAATATGTGAGGTAGGGGTTCCTCTTTTGGGAAAAACAAATGTAAATGCCATTATTGACCTGAGTATCATGACAAGATATATGCTTGCCATTTTAGTTGCCCAAGGTATGTTTGAATCATGATACTATTTCAATGAGAGCCATTCATGCTTGACTCTAGAGAAAGCTGCAGAAGTAAAGCAGTACCTTTCCCTTTGCTTTGCATGTGTCTTTGCCTACTTTCTCTTGCCCACCATGACCTTCAAAGTGGTCAGGAGTCCCTAATAGGGTGCATGAGTCTTCTTCTAAAATGTACATTGTTCCAGACTACTTTTTTTTTTTTTTTAGACTACGTGACATCTTTTATGAACTTCAACCCCTGAGGTCATTTTACCCAGGATTTCTCTTAGCTATTAATGTGCTAGTGCATATGCAAATTAGTTAATAATGTCCATATATTTTTGACTTACATTTTAAAATTCTCTGACTACAATGTGTTATCCTAAGGAAGAAGTTTAACAAGAATTCTCAGGCTTCTTGTGCAAAATATGTTGACGTAAACAAACAGTTCTCAAACTGTGCCATACATTTTTATTTCAAAAAAGTTTTTTGGAAGTCCCATGTGGAACGTATGTTTTAACTAAGTTAAATCTTAATTTGACTATGATTATTCATTCGTGATTAATCATTTAATTGAATGTACAATGACTCCTTTGACAGTATAATAGCGTAAAACATGCACATATAATTCCTAAATCTTACAACAAGAGTTAGTGTTGAGTCCAGAAAAAATTCAGAATGCCACAGATTTTGCAGCCCCTGGGAGCTACCAGGGAATCTCATTCATAGCATTTCCTAATGGGTCATTGAAATCTAGTAATAAATTATGTAAAGCCTAGAGAGAATGGGAGAAAAATCCAGATTTTCTCTGATATTCCATAACAAAGTAGAGGCAACTTGTAAAGGTACAGCTTCTTCCACTTAGATAAGATTTAATAAGGTAAATGCATGATTTATGAGGAGTACTAGATAAGAATCTGGACTGATTATAGGACTTTGGGCAGAAAATTCATTCTCTCTGGACTTCAATTTTTACTTATCTGTAAAATAAGTAGTATAACATAAACGTTCAACAAAGGTCAGTTTAATTGAATTATTTTAGATAATCTTAAAGATCACTTTTAGATCACAAATTTCTATTAAAAAAAAAACCAGTAGTAGCATCCTGGCACGACCAAAACCTGGGATACTTAACCTTTTGTATCATCCTGCTTGGCTGGAAATAGGTTGAAATGAATTTGGTCTGTATTTGGCCTCATAAAACCCCATTTCACTTTAGAATACTTTAAAATTAATACTCTAGATCCCCTTGGATATTTTAGAGCTGAAGTTAATTGGAGAGAAAGGAATGGTGTTAGAAACTTCCTGAACTCCCTGCTGACCTTTAAGTCTTAATGAGTATTAGGAGGGAAATATCCAGATTTCCTTGTATTAACATATGATCTGTGCACTGCAGTTTCCTGACAATAGGCTAATTGTACATTCAGCTGAGCACTTTTAGATGCAATTGCCTCTGAGGGCTCAGCCAGTTGAAGCTGAAGTTAGCTGACGCAAACAATCACAGGTGTGAAAATTAATAATTATGATAGTAAAACCAGCATGGGAGGAGCCCCTTATTAAAATGGGTGATGGCAAACTTCTTCTTGGTTATTAGAACCAAAAGGAATGATTCCAAAAGGAATGATTAATCAATGCTTACAATTTCATTAATGTTAACTGTTTATATTTTTTCCCACGGCCAGTGCAGATGTGCTAATGGATAATTGCTTTCTAGATTTCATTATGAAAGGGTCTATAAAATGTTGGATAATTCTGTGCACTTCTCACAGTTAAGTTCCTCCCACCCAATGAGCTTATGAAGACTTCTACTGCCATAAGATAGATGGATATTAGCTGCTCCAAATGGCCCTCCTGTTAAATTGGTGCCCCCTGGGTCCCAGAAAAGAACAGTCTCAAATATTTAGCAGACAGTACACGAGGACTTTATACTTTCATTATGGTACCTGGATCAGTTGTACAAAGTATGGAGATTAAAAGCACACTTTGGAGGGGTGCCTGGCTGGCTCAGTAGATAAAGCATGCGACTTTTGATCTCAGGGTGGCGAGTTCAAGCCCAACATTGGGTGTGGAGCCTTGGATAAGGCACCTGGGTGGCTCAGTTGGTTAACTCTAGATTTCAGCTCAGGTCTTGAGATCGAGCCCCGCATGGAACCCTGTATTGGGCTCTGCACTGGGTGTGGAGTCTGCTTAAGATTCTCCCCTTCTTTCTCTGCCCTCTCCCCCCTCCCTATCTCTCTCTTTCCCTCTCAAATAAATAAATAAACAAATGTACATCTTGGAAATGTATAAATAGCAGGCCACAAAACAGTAGCAAAACTTTTCTTTTGACATTAGTTCTAGCACAGTGTGGGTTAATATATTACAACCATCTTCTAACAATTCTTAAAAATAGTGCATTATAATATGATTTACTAAGTGCCGAAGGTACAATTTATCAGCACAGAAAAGGTTAGTCTACACTATGGATTCCTGAGCATACAAATGATCATATTAATGGGAATATTGTAAGGTGATATAAAATGGTAAGCATGAAAGCATAAGATTAAGTAAAAAGTTCAGATGCCACAATCATATTGTGATCACATGCACTCTATTCGTCTTGTTAAAACTGAGTTGTATCCTTCAATACGGTAGTGCTGTGTTAACAGGATAAATAAAAATCATTCTTTAATGATGTTTCTTAAAAAATAGAAGTCCTAAGTCTAACTTCCTAATACTCTAATTTGGGATCTCTGGATTGCAGAGCAGTAACTTTATTTTTTTAGATCACCAGGCAATTATAATGCAGGAGACCTAGTAATGCACACAATAAATAGTACACTAAAGTGCCAGTAACAGTAGTAACTGCTGTGTATTGAAGCCCAAATAATGCTAGGCACTGTTTGAGTGTTTCGTATATTATTATTAATGCTCACAGCCAACCTGCAAGGTATTAGTTTCCCCATTTTATAGGGGAGAAAATTGATGCTCAGTTTAACTGACTTTCCAGAGTCTCAAAGCTACTAAATGACTAAGGCTCCCCAACTTCAGTGTCCATTTCTACTACCTAACTATTAGGAGAAAGTTGGCCCTCACCATATTTATTATAATATCCTAATAAACTATTACGTGGCACTTGATTGATCTTCGTCAGTTTTATCGTAACTTTTTTGAACTAGTCACAAGGCCATGTTTCATTACTTTTCACAAGTCTTAGCTTCTAAAAGTGCTTAGCAAAGACCTGCATCTTTCTAAGTGAAAAGAGAACCTTTAAACTGACTCTCAAATTTTTACAGTAAAATTAAGAGGGGGAAAGTAGTGATTTCTTTTAATTATTTTTGTAATTATAATTATTTTAAAACAGTCGCTTCTCCAGATGTGTACAGAAACTCCAACTGGTCTTTAGTTTTATTAAACTAAAACTAGATTCATTGTACTAACTTCTCCTTCAAATCAGTTAGTATACGGCAGTCAGAGAACTGAAAACCAAAGCAAACACAGAAACATCATGGGAAAAAAATGAAAAAATGTTTGACAACCACAACTACTACCAAAGTTTTATTTACTGAATGTTGACCATAGCAAGAAGCAGAAATTTAATATTTTCCCATGAAATGGAGTCATTCAGCCATTGAACGTTGAGGAAACCAGGAAAAGTAGAATCAGATAACCTGCTCTCTGGAGCAATTTAAACAAAGCCAGGAGGGAGAAGGACGGAGTTGGTGCCTGGTCATCATGTTCCCCATACCTATGTAGTCTTTTTGCTGTTGTTGTTGTTTTGTTTGTTTGTTTTTAAATTTAAATTCAATTACTTAACGTATAATGTATTAATAGTTTCAGAGGTAGAGGTCAGTGATTCATCAGTGTTATATAATACAATACCCAGTGCTCATTACATCACATGCCCTCCTTAATGTCCATCACCCAGTTATCCCATCCTCACACCCCCACCCCTCCAGCAACCCTCAGTTTGTTTCTTATGATTAAGAGTCCCTTATGGTTTGTCTCCTTCTCTGATTTCAGTCTTACATATTTATTCCACATTCTCATCACTGAGCCAAACTGTGCTGAGATTGTGAGGCAAAGAACAATCTTGAGAGTTGAAGCAGATAACTAGATGAACTTGATCTTTAAGTTCTACTCAGACTAGCTGAGTGCTCTAAGGTTCCCCCAGGCTAAAACTGTGTTTCTAAGTAGACTTTGTTGTGAATATTATATACCATGGAAAATTAAATGAGAAGTTGTGGGGTCACCTGCTACTTTTCAAAATGAATTGTTTGTCTATGGACTTCACGCTGGGCATGAAGCCTACTTTAAAAAAAAAAAAAGGTGGGGGTGCCTGGGCGGCTCAGTTGGTTAAGTATCTGGCTCTTGATCTCAACTCAGGTCTTGACTTTAGGGTTGTGAGTTCAAGCGCCACATTGAGCTCCACTCTGGGTGTAGAGCCTGCTTAAAAAATAAATAAATAAACGAATTGTTCAGTTGGTCTAGCTTAGCATCAAGCTGGTAAGATGCCATTTTAAGATTGCATACTATGGAGAAAAATGAATATTATCCGACTATGAATTTGCAAGTCAAATATACAGATGAGTTCAGTATAATTTAGTGTCAATTTAATTATGCTTAAAAGATTTATGAATGAGAGGGCTTCAAAAGGATACCAATATAATAATTACAAGTACAAATAGTTTAGAAAGAACTAGACAGGACATTTTGAACACATCAGAGTTATTTGGGGTATTAATTTTTTTGCAGTTTTATTAAGGAACGGATGACTTCCTGATTTCCTGGTTCATAGATTTTTTTCACTTGTGATTCATTGTTTAATCTATTTATTCATTGAATATTTAGAGGGTGTTTATTATATGAACCGTACTAGGCACTAGACTAGTTAAAAATAAAATGTCCAATTACAGTACCATGGGTTATATTAGAGTTAAGCTCAAAATGTCAGAAGATTATATATAGAGGAGCAAAAACTAACCCAGGCTGGTGAGATCAAATACGGCTCCCTGAAAAAGATAGTGTTTCTTGTGAGTTTGAGGAAAGAACAGGAGTTAAGGGGAGAGGGAAGGTGTTGTAAGTCTGTAACAGTATTCTGGAAACCCTGAGAATAAAAGAGACTTGGGGTGTCTGGGAATCTCAATATAATTAGATATGGTGAGAGAATGATCAGTGATAGGTTGGCTAGTAAGGATGAGACTGGAGAGGTACACAGGGACCAGAGGATTTAAGGGCTTGTAGATCACGGGAAAAACTACGCCTCTTTACATGTAATGCAAAGAGCATGACCTACAAAATTCAGAAGTGGTGTGGTACCCAGCACAAGGGACTAAACATTTAATTAAAGCTTTTTAATGCTAATGAGTGTTCTAAATTAGCAACACAAAGCAATATTCACAAGGACTTCAAAGGAAGCCAGCCACCTCCATTTAAGCAGCAGGTTTACTCCCTTTTTTGTTTCATTTCTTTTTGCCCTAACCAAACCTAAGCTTCCTTGGTTCTTCCATCCCCTAAGCGACTTAAAAATTCGCTTCATAAATAATTGAGGAGAATGGACTGAAACAATTCCAACATCTATTGTTTAGTGATATGTTTACTTACTTTACTAAAAGAAGGAGATTACAGTACTAAATGTAGACATCGAACATAGAAATATGCAGTTAATAAGCTTTGTTAGGAATATGGATAACAATAATAATTGAAGGGTTTTCTTTGTTTTTTTTTTTTTAATTTAACATGCAGATAGTCTTGAGGCTGAACTAGTCAGTCATTTCCCACTGATGGAAACAGGGTGAGTCAGAATGAGTGAGTTTTCCTGTACCTTAAAATGATGCATATTGGTATACCTTCTAATGAAATAGCATTGCTGTATGTTTTTAAAATCTTTTTCTAAAGATTATTGGCAAATTATCTTTAAATGGCTGTGGCCGTTATGTGAAGCCATGTTTTTATAAGCAATGATGACTTTTGCTAAGCAGTAAAATATTGTAAGTGGCTTTGGGTTTATGATTTTGTCTTAAAATTTTACATAATGTGTTGGTTAATGTTTATTTTTCTTTCTAGATATATCTGTTCCCATTAAATTACCACTAATGTTTGTTCCCTCTGGTGCATGACTATGGCCATAGCCCCCTACGATTTAAAGAGAAAATCTATATACATTAAAAAGATATGTAAGTATTTGAAGCAGTAATACCAGTACTTTATTTCCCCTTTCGCTCTCTCATTTTTCTTTCAAACTTTAAAAAGAGTTTTTTTTTTTTTTTCTGGACTTTTGGATCTATCAGCCTCTTTACTGATGACCTAGATCCTGATCAAATATTTGTATTTGCAAACTAAATCCAAGCAAATTAATCACCTATTTTCCTAACTGGTAGAATCTCTTACCCTAATGAAATTTTACAGGACACAGATTTTCTTTTTCACCTCTGATGGCTATGTATACAGAACAAAAGTCCATTTTGTACTTTTTTTTTCAGTCATATTTTATTTTATCTGTATTCATTTCATAGTCATAGAGTTACTTAGCTTACCCATAAGTTTTATAGAAGAATGGATATTAGTAATGCTTGTAAAAGATATATTTATGGTCATCACAGAGTTTATAATGCAATGTCAGCCAGTAGAAATTGTCCTCAAATTAAGTCTGTGATATATATGTGAAGAAATGTTTGATGTTTATAACCCTGGTCAGGAAAAGCATAGCCCCACAAGACTCTGTGCTTTGATCCTTGCTCATAGTATCCATAGTTCATGACAGGCTGGGAATGTGCTAATTTTCATCATCACCTTTTTTCTATTACCTATAATAGTGTCTGAAACATCAAATATACTTGATATTTGTTTACTGCTTGAGTAAATAAATGTATGCAAAAAATTGTTTTAAGAAGAAAGAGGTTATATGATGAGGCAATGGATTCTGTTAGGAAGAATTTTGTAGTATAGGGAAAGATATGGATGTAATTCTAGCATTTCTAGCATTCTGTTTCTATGTATGCTTATTTTGGGGTTCACTTGCTTGAAATTTTTAAGTCTTACTTCAAGCTGTCAGGCAGTGAGACTTACATGGGGAGAAGAACATTAGGTGAACAGATGTTATATTTCCAATGAACTTGTCGTGCTGAGATCAAATGAGTTATATAGCTCTGCTTTAAACCCAGTGTAAGCCTAGATGAGATGTTGGATAATTCTGACCCTAAATATTCCCCATCTCTTTCGATATGGCAACTTCATATTTTCCATTTAGAATAGCCATAGGCACTGCTCCCGTATAGAAAGTGACCATCTCTCTATGTTTGCACCTGAATGTGGGTAACACTGACCCAGCCAGCATAAGCATGGGAAACAAGATACTCCTGAGGATCCTTCGACTGCCTGCCACCAAGTTATTTCCTGCTGGATTGGTTTTATTACATTCCTGGGAGCCTAATGTTTGTGAGAGTTTTAATTCCCATATTCCCATGTGAGGTTATTCTTGAGTCTTAATCACTTTCTCAAATTCAACCCTCAGGTCATGGTTGAATTTAACAGCAGCGTTCAAGATGCAAGTAGTTGAAAAAAGGCAAAGAGGCAGCCAAGAGAGAAGAGGGAGTCTACAAAATTAAAAGGGATGACCTGATACTTTGTGTCTACAAGGAAAAAGGAAGAAAGAGGTGGAGGTGGAAGGAAAGAAGAGAAGTGGAATTGAGGTAAACTTTTGCAGAACACCTACTGTGTGTCACATTCTGCTAGATATTTTATGTATGAGGATATCTCTAATCATCTCTTCAACCCAGTGAGGTACCTTTTATCTCAGTGTAGTGGGAAAGAAAATGGAATCTCAGAAAAAATGAATAATTTTCCCTGATTCACACTAGTTCTCAAGTTTTTGCTATGGCTACTTCTTAGGGAATAAGATTTTTTTTTTTTTAAAAAAGTAGAGATAAAAAGATGAAAGAACCTGAAGAAAAGTTAGCTGAAAAGGCACCAAAGAAAGCAAGAAAGCTATATGGATAGTTAAGTTTCCAATTTAAACTCTTCTAATTTGGATTCTCTAGTTGTACCATGAAGCACCCAAAAGTACATAATTATTTAGTGGGAATAATTTAACTCAAAAGAGGCAACACATTAGAAAGAATCTGGTTAGTTGAAATAGTTATTATATATGAAAGAGCTTAACTCGCCATTTATGCTGGAGACATTTTTCTTCCTAGGAAAATCTGAATGATTGAGTCATTCAAATAAAAGAAGATTCTAAATTCACTCCCTTTGGATGCCTCAGCAGCAATTAGGTCTCTTTTGAAAGAGAATATACATGCACCTCTTAAAGGGACTGCTAATTCCAAGTATGGCACAAAAAACTCTTGCATGGAATGGGCCCACTCTGCAAAATATAGTGATATCCCTGTTGATATAATTAGATGTTGTTATTCAGTGGATCTAGTCTCTGCAGGTTCTGTTGTAATAAAGTTGTCTAATATTATACATAATAATTACTGGGCCAACATCTAAATGCATGCTCCTTCTTATCCACCCACACCTAGATAGTTCTTTTACTATTTTGAAAATTAAATGTTATTATTCTTTTTTATTTTAAGTACTGATTCTTTAGGCCTTTTCATTTTATGATCCCTTTCAAGCATCTCATTCAAAAAGAGTTTCTTTCTTTTGTCCTATTTCCTTTTACCTCTGTCCATTCTTTAGTACTTTAAAAATCAATGTTTTGAAGTTGCGTGCTGGTTAAATGACAGACCTATACTTATGTTTAACTAGGTTAGAAAATATATCCAGAGCATAGTTGGCTCAGACTCAGTGTTCAAATTTTGTCTTCTGCCAGAAAGCAGGAGCTACATTCCTAGCTTTAGATGTAACCCTAAATGTGCCAGACACTACTATGTGCCTATCCAACATCATCTATTCCCCTTTTTCCTCTACTGAGGTATTCCAGTTTTGTTCAAGAAGAGAATGTGCCCAGCTCAAATCCTCCCTGCCCCAGTCTATCTTATAAGTAAAGATGGTAGGGCAGGAACATAGAAAGAGTCTCAGTCTTTGATATTTTTCTCAACAAGCTGCACCAGCCCCAAACTGCATATTATGTGATAAATAACACTTTATGTGATAAAGTGGGGTTCTGTTGAACGTGACTTGATAAAAAGTGAATTAATCATCAATTCCTTATTTTAGTGGTTCTAGCCACTGGAACCTAGGCATTATCCTCCCTTGAATAATCCAAGTAAAAGGATATCTAAATGCCTACTTGGACAGGTAGCTGTAAATATATGTGAATGATGTCCTCTTTGTTTTTATTTTAATTCCAGTTAGTTGATGTACTGTGCTATATTAGCTTTAGTATTACAGTGTAGGTGAATGATGTGAAATTGTGAAATGCGCAAATCATATCACTGTACTCAGGAACCCTCTAGTCAAGGCAACTACTCTATGATTCTTTGAATATTAGGATTCAACTTGAACCTCTCCAGGGTGTGATCTTTTATTCTTTTCCAGTGCTTCCCATGGGTGATAGCCACCATTTAGCCATCTGGATTTGATACCTGATGATCATGTTTTTATCCTTATTCCACAACAGTGCACTTTGTAGGAAAAAAGGAGCCTGTTTATCTTCTATGCACAGTGGAAAGTAATGTAAATTAGTGAATGGGTTGTGTTTTTCTTTAGTCTCTGAAACAGTCCCTTTCTGTGACATTTCCCTTTACTGTTCTTTTACCTCAATCAGTTTGGTAGCACCACTGTGCTCTTTCAACTCATTCCCTTATCATGATTCTCTAGAGAAGATGTGGTTTTGGTTACTTGTGCCTGGAAAGGAATATAACTTAGTGAATCAAATATTACTAGTGGGTATAGTATGTGGTAGGCCCTGAGAAATAAACACAGAACAAAAGAGACATGGTTTCTGCCTTCATTGAGCTTATGTTTTGTTAAAGAAGAAAGACATTTATGAATACTTTCAGATTGACATGCAAATAATTATAAACCTGGTGACCATAGAAGAGAGGGACTTAACTTTAGTCTTGGGGGACATAAAATGCTTTCCTAAAGAAATGGTGTGTAAGCTGAAACATAAAGCATTAATGGCGATTACAAAGGAATAATGGTTTGTTTTCAAATAGACAGAAATGTGGTTGGAAGACCTAGGAGTAGCAAAGTCTTAGGAACAGAGAGACTTCTAGCTGAGATGGACAGAAAGGACAAGAAGAAAGACTGAACATAAAACTGGAGATGTAGGTAGGAGCCAAACCACAAAATGCTATCTGCCAAGATCAAGTCCATTTTAAGTGGTATTTCAAATTGCCAAATAAAGGAGTTTTCCTCATATGAAGGTCTTTCAAGCATCAAAAAGCAAATTAAAAAAAGTGTTTTTGGAAATTGAAATTTCCCTCTGCTAGGCTGACCCTCTGAGGAAAATGCCCAAGTTTACCAGGTCACAAAAGAAACAACTAAAATTGAGTTGCCCTTGGCCCCAAAGTCTAGCATTTTGAAACATATACTTTCCCCAGAGGCCAGTAGATATAACTTAGGTAAATGATTCTCTGAGAAACTTATTTCTCTTGAGAAGAACACATGATTTCACCACCAAAGAATTGAATAAACTCATGAAAACCCCTTTAATTTACTGAGGTCTAGTTTCTTCATATGTATATTGGGGTTTAAACTACCTGTTCCCAGGAATATATAATGATTATATATATAAATCAACTTAGTAGAAAACTTTGAAACTATAAACTACCCCCAAAAATGCCAGAAGTTTTATGGATGTCATATTTATATATAACATTTGTGTGAGAATTGCTAACAGCCCAAAGGACCTAGATAGTTATAATCTTAATAGATTAAATGCATCCAGTCCCATGTAATGCTTTGCTACTATTACCTTTTAGAGGTACAAGAATTGAAGCTTAGAGAATTGAATAAATTGCTTGATTTTATAGCTAAGAAATAAATGGAGTGCCTTTAACTCAAGTAGTTCAAGGAAGCAGGGGGAAGAAGCAAGAAGGCTCCTCACAGAGCAGGGAGCCCAACACAGGGCTTGAACCCAGGACCCTGGGATCATGACCTGAGCCGAAGGCAGACACTTAACCAACTGAGCCATCTAGGCACTCCTAAATAAAATCTTTTTTTAAAAAAAGTTTCATTTGACTTGAGCACCTATTCAGAAGTATAAAGTTGTTCACAAGTTTCCCAACACCAAATGTTCATGTTCTCTTATTCCATTTATGAAAACCTTATACTCTTAAAGGATGTGAAATACATTCGCATTAAGACTTAGGTAACTTGTGCTTTAACGTTTCCCCTGTGGAGTCTAAAACAGTATTATAGAAATATAATTAACAATAAAATGACAGATATTGTCAAAAGGTGGCAGACACACTATGCCACACTGCAGCCTTCCAGAGGCTTAAAAATGACCTTTTATGTGTAGTTGCTAGTTACTTACAAGTGAGACCAAACACATAGACTGTTGGATGTTTCAGTTTTCCTTTTATTGAGTCTGGGAAAAAATAGTTCTTCCAACATAAAGCTATGTTTAGTTTAGGAAACAAAATAATAGGATAGAGAATTAACTACAGTTTAATTTTCTTTATCTGAAAAATAAAAGGCTCTTATGGGACAATTTCAAGGCCCCATTTGCTTCCTTCTTGAATCTATACAAATTATTAATCTGTCTTTTCCTTTATTTTTTTAAGCAGAATATATAAGAAAGTGTCTGTTTTAGTTGAAATGGTAAAAATGGTGGTAAAAATGTACCCAGTCCTTATCAGAGATTATAAATCTAGAGCAGACGTTGGTAGATTAGGATTCATGGATCAAATGCTGCCTACTGTCTGCTTTTATTAAAACAATTTTATTGAAACACAGAAACCCATTTGTTTTCATATTGTATATGGCTGTTTTTGCACAATTCGAGTTGGGTAGTCACCAAAGAGTCTTTATGGCCCACAAAGCCTCAAATATTTACTATCTGCCCACCATTGTTCTGGAAATAGATATTACATGTGTTACAGAGAGACAGTTGGTAGGTCAGTTTGAGAGTCAGTTTAGCCAAGAGATCCAACAATACAAACGTAAGTAGGGGAAGAAAAGAAAGCAATGGGGATGTTGTTGACACAGTCAAGAAGCCGAGTGGAATGAAGAAACAGTGCATTTACTGTGCAGAACAGGACGTTCTTATGGAGCAGGTGGTAGTCAGGGGCCAGGGTAGTATGGAGCAGAGTGTAATCAAAGAGTAGAGTGTGGTCAGGCAACATGAGCCAGTTGTAGTCAGGGACAAGGTTGCAGTCAGGGAGCAGAATGTAGTCATGAAGCAGGGTGTGAGTATAGTCAGGAAGTATGGGTAGTAAGGGAGCAGGGGCAGTTAAGTTGAATGTAGTTACAGAGCTGAGTGTCATCATGCAGCAGGTGTACTCCAGGAGCGGAGTGTAGTCAGGTTGGAAGAATGCAGTCATAAAATAGAGTGCAATCAGGGAGCAGGTGTAGCCAGGAAGAAAAATGTAGGCAGAGGGAAGGGTGTAGGCAGGGAGCTAAATGTAGTCGTGGAGCAGAGTGCAATCAGGGAGAAAGGTGTAGGCAGAGAGCAGAGTGTAGTCAGAGAGCAGGATGTAGGAAGAGAGCACAATATGTAGTGAGATGAATGCAGTCATGGAACACAGTATGGTCGAAGAGCTCAGTGTTGTCAGGGAGCAGAGTATATTCAGGAAGCAAGGTATGGTCAGAAGGAGCAGAGTGCAGTTAAGGATTAGGGTATAGTGAGGGAGCAGGATGTAGTCAGGTGGTGAGATGTAGCAGGATGTATAGTCAGGGAGCAATGTGTGGTCAACATGCTAGACACAGTCATGGGAATTTTCCCATAGGCAGAAAACAGAGTATAGAGAAGGAGTAGGGTGTCGTCACAGATAGAATCTGGTTAGGGAGCCAAGTATAGTCAAGGAGCATAGCATGGTCAGGAAGAAGAAATGCAGTCAAAGAACAAGTTTAGTCCAGGAACAGGGTATGGTCCAGGATCAGGTGTGGTCAGGGGGCGGGTGTGATCAGGAGCCCGAGAACCCAGAGAGCTGGTGAAAGTCAGGCAGTCAGAAAGCCAACCATAGAGCTTCAGAAAGTTAGAAGGCTGGCATTGGTGAGATTGAGATACCAACTTTGAGTTTTAATTCTAGGTCAGAGTCTGTTTACCCTCTGGGCTCCCCACCTTAGCCCTACGTAGAGAGACATCGAGTTCCTATTTTGAGCAAGGCACTGTGCTAAGTGTTCTTCCACCTGCTGGCTACACAATTGCTTGGACCAAGGACAGGTGTTATTATGGCCTAAAGGAAGCCAGAGAGCTACAGTGATGGAAACTGTTTTGTGAATGATGCCAAGGTACTGGGATCCTGAGAAAGCTTGACTCTGAGCTTCTATGGTTTGTGTTTTTGCAAATAATAATGAGAATAATTATGAAACCTGATACATGTGTACCTGCCAGCCTTAGTCATTGTACATATGTTAGTTGAAACTTATTGTGTATCAAGAAAAGAATAGAGTTTTATATAATGAAATATAATGCTTTATTCAAAATGATTTGTCAGCTTCAGAGAATAGCAATAATGTTGTACAGTAAATTAAACCTTGAGTAGTTGGAGGATTTTCCCCCATACTGCCAGCTGTTAATACAGTATGACAATATACCCAACCAAAATCACATACTTAATTGCCTTTGATGCATTCATAACTATATTTACCGGGGCTTTAATACACAACCCACAACACACACAAGCACCTTGATACACAACACACAGAATCCTCCCACACATGAGGAATTGGAAAATAATTTAAAGAAGTGGTTTTTAGGAGGTAAATGCTTCAGTAGTTTTTAGATAGCATTTTCATGTTACATCTTGAGATAAACGTGTTTTTTTTTAAGTTTCTCCCATATATTATGCTTAGTAATAAATAATTCATCTAAATGTGCTGAGTATATCCTGGTAGTAAGAAACATTTATTGCCTCGTAAAATGAAAACTGAGTGAAGCTGTCAAGTGGAGGAACAATTAAGCCATTTGACTAAGTTGTTAGAAACAATAGCATTTTCCTGGACACCATGGACTTGCAGGAGAGCGCACTTTTGAGGTAAGCGTTCATGAACGCACACACATCCTACCGTTGTCCATCAGCACACATATTTGAGAAGGGACAGAAGAAAAGGAAGAAGTTCAGTCAGCTCTGATCAATGAAGGGCTTGTGACCTTGCTTACAAAGAAACTTTGGAGTTTTTTTTTGTTTTTTGTTTTTTGTTTTTTTTTTAAAGATTTTATTTATTTATTCGACAGAGATAGAGACAGCCAGCGAGAGAGGGAACACAAGCAGGGGGGAGTGGGAGAGGAAGAAGCAGGCTCATAGCAGAGGAGCCTGATGTGGGGCTCGATCCCATAACGCCGGGATCACGCCCTGAGCCGAAGGCAGACACTTAACCGCTGTGCCACCCAGGCGCCCCTGTTTTGTTTTGTTTTTTTAAAGACTTTATTTATTTGAGAGAGAGAGAGAGAGAGATAGAGCATGAGTGGGGGGGGGGCATAGGGGCAGAGGGAGAGGGAGAAACAGACTCTCCCACTGAGCAGGGAGCCCAATACAGGACTCGATTCCAGGACCCTGGGATCATGACCTGAGCTGAAGGCAGGCGTTTAACCGACTGAGCAACCCAGGCACCCCGAAAATTTGTTTTCTTAGTCTAAAATATGTATTTAGAATCTATAACATTATAGCCCTGTCAGCAAGCAAAGGGAGCAATAGAGTCAAAACCATACTCAGGACAAACTTAAAAACTAAGTCAGTAATGAGGAAATCTTTAAGAAAGCACTTCGTCCACTTTCCTAGTCTGTCACTTAGTCAGCAGTAGAATAAATATGGTGGTTTCCCTGTGGAGAGACCGCTTCTCTGCAGGCTTGTTCGGCAGGTTACATTTTTATCTTTATACTTCCTACAGCTTTCAGATGATACTTTAGGTCTTTGAAGGCCTTGTTCTCTTTTACAAAACTCCTATTCTACTCAAATTAGTGTAGTCACTGACCCACATGTACTTGTGTGATCTCATCTCTGTGTAGTTTCTCTTTCCCAGAAAAAGTTTACCTTTTCACCCATGAAAATCATACTCACTTGACTCAGCTGAAAACTGACCCGTTCTGTAAAACTTTCCTTAAACACCCAAGCCTGAAATGATCTTTCCTCTGAGTATTTGTTTTACTTCTTGTGTGTGCCTTTGATCCGGATGAGACTCTAAGTTAGCCACTTTAGAATGACCTATTTCAATTCTACACGACTTAGGCATGTTTATCAAGATTTGATCAGTATTCTACACATTTAAATCTTTGATCACAAAGGCTATGCTTTTTGTGAACATAGAATGGTATTGCACAAACATAGTCTCCAGATATTTTCCCCCTTGAGGTTTATGTGTCTGCATACCATATTTGGGGCACAGAGGAAGGAATTGGACAGCTCAGTCAGAAAAACGGAACTGGATTTCAGTGTTATTACAGGAGGATGAGAGGTTAATTGCAGCAGCCACAGCCTAGAGCCAAATCAGCCTCTCTGACCCATTCCCTTCTACAAGAGTGGGCTTTTTTCTGTCTTACTCACTTCCCTAAAATTGTTACAGCAGAGTTGGGAATTTTTTTCTATCATTGCCTTCTTCCCTCATCGGACTCTGAATAAGATCCATTTTTATTGGTTCAATTTCTTTATCTTATTCAGGGAAACAAAATTTGATAAACTTAAGAATCAAAACATTTTTCTCTCCCTGTCAGATTTCCTAGAACAAAATAATCTTGGATTTTCCTTTATCATTAACAAAAGCCTGTTATCTGACTCTGACATAGTCTGTATGGCTTCTCTTTTTAAGGGTCTTATAGAAAAAATACATTAGGTGGAAAACATTAAAACATTTCTCACCCTTTCTCTTGTTTTCACAAGGTTAAAGGTTGAAAACAGAACTTTAAAAAATGTTTCCTGGAGTCATTCATCTGCCAATTAACTTTTACTGATTCGTATTGACAGTATGCACCTTCAGAAACTATCTTACTCAGTTTAGGCTATTATTTTTTTAAAAAATCATGATTTAAACAATAACCATATATTTCTCACAGTTCTAGAAATTTGGAAGTCCAAGATCAAGGTGCCCATAGATTTCATGTCTGGAGAGAGCCCTCTTCCTGGTTTGCAGAAAGCTGCCTTCTTGCTAAATATATCCTCACATGGTTGAGAGAGAGCTGTGGTCTCTTCAACTTTTTATGAGGCACTAATCCCCTCATGGGGCTTCTACCCTCATAACTTCATCTAACCTAATTACCTTCCAAAGGCTTTATATGCAACTATCATCATACTGAGGATTAGGACCTCAACATATGGAGGAGCATAAATGTTCAGTCCACAGCCGGGACCTTCTGCTTTTTGAAGTTAGGGATCCAATCATTACCTTTGCCTTTGTCTCTGATTTCCCTCCACCAGACCCCAGCTTCAGGAATACTACTTCCCTCATGCCCTTTTCATCTAACCAGCAATGATCAAGGGCTTACTGTATACCTGTAACTGTCCAAGGTGCTGGAGATGCAGAGATGAATAGTACCAGGCATCACCTAAGAAGGTACTCATTTTCAAGTTAGGGAGACAGAAATGTACATAGTTACAATTCTGTGTGAGGAATACTGGAATAAGAAGAATGTTTCAGGTGCTATGCGAATACTGAAAAAGGGGTGACTAACTTCCCTGTTCGAAGATGAGTCATTCAGTAGTGTAGAAACCAGATGTGAATAAATGAGAAATCAGATCATAGTATCCTAAGAAGTTTATCCTTTCTATGTAAATGTTGGAAATCTGGGGATGAAATTTTAGATCAGCATTAGGAAGCTACAGAAGTATATACTTTTGTTCACACAATAGATGTTTTCCCAATAATGACTGATTAAACTACGGAAGTCAGTACAAAGAGACACATGGGAGAGAACTTTTAGGATAAAGGAACAGTTCTTTCTGGCATTATAATGATAGATAACTGACGTCATCCCATAGAGCTGTACATTAAAAGTAGTAAACTTTCAGGTATACAACACATACAAAAACAAAAGGAGATGACCTAAGTAACTTTAGAAAAATATATGTTTTGACTGGAAAGTGTAAACCATAAACAAAAAGAATTATACATAAACACTGTGCTCTAGTTAGTAAAGTTCTTACAGGAGCACAGACGAACAAGTCTGAAACTGCTATATGTGTATACTGAGGAGAAACAAATAAGTAAATGGCTGGCAGATGGCAGGAGCCAGGTTTCTCACTGTTGGAGAGGGGAGTTAAAGAGAAACAGCAAAGTAAGGCTAGAATAAACCTTTTGCTATGGAATTAGAGTCAGAGACATCAGCATGGTCTTAAATTTTGCTTAATATGTGTACAGAGGGATAGGCACAGAGGCAATTATAGATATATGTAGATACATGAGTTAGTATACATAAATATGTTACCTGTTCTGTCCACTGCTGTTGGCAAGAAGTAATGAAACCTGAGGAGGGATGAGCACACCTAGCACATGAGGTTCATTTTGGATTTTCCCTGCCCTGGCTCTTAAATCAGCCATTTCTCCAAGAAGCCCTGGAAGGTACCTTTAGACATTTACTCCATTTAATTGGAGAAAAAGAACCTCTGAATTTACATAATTGTATAGCAGAAATTATCAGAGAAAGTATTTCGTGGGATCTATGGTTACACACTAGGGATCGAGATAAGAATTATAATTAAGCAATGCCCACAATATATAAACCTTACTATGGAGATTTCTCTACCAGCATACTGATGAATGACAGCACAATCTGTGGCCCTTTCAGTCACTGCTTTTGAGAAGTAAAGGAGTCAGTCTTTACTGTCTTTTAGTTGAAGGCACTCAAGAAGCCATCTTTTATTTTTCAATGGATGACAATCACAGAATAATGCAAGGAGATAAAGTGTGTCCTTTGAGAGACCTTGTTTTTACAGAATTAATTGCCTTGAAAACTTTTATTTCTTGTGGGTTCTTTTTTTTTTTTGACTCGCATAAAACATGGTTGTGTTAAATAGTTGTGTTAAACAAATAGAAATTATATAATTGTCATGGAGTTGTTTATCTTCTATAGTAACTTTTTCTTTTAAAACATAAGGTTTTTGGTGAACCAGTGGATATAAGCAGTAGGAGGAAGGAGGTCATTTGATTGTGAATATACATTACCTTTTACACAAGAATGAAACTTTGTTCCTAATGCTACACAAATAACTCAATCAAGTAGAAGATAAAGAATGTCAAGGATGATAATAGAACCACATTGGCATGGTGCGAACTTTGCTAAGTTATAAAGTGTTAGATATCTATTATATATCTTTTATCTGAGTCCTATGTGGGAAATAAAACCACTGTAAGTATTTTAGAAAGGAGGAATTTGGTGAAGGTAATTTGTTACACTTGTAATAGAAGAGATAGAAAGTCAAATAGAAGATAGTGAGGCAACCCGGAGGTAAGCAAAAGAAGGTATGACCACACTCCTGGGACTGTGGGACACTGGGAAATTTTACCAAATCTCAGAAGCCAAAGTGATCTGGACAAAGTTGTAACTACAGTGATGGCCACGTTCAGGATATGGCGCCCCAAATCACCAGGATCTCTTCTTCCCACACTCCAGTCTTTTGTCAGTGTGCATTATAGTGAGCCTTGCCAAAAACTAGCAGGCAAGAGGAAATGGGAGATTTGGTCACAGGATCAGAACAAGGTAGAGTGAGGAACAGGAGGGGAATGGATCTGAAAGCAAAAGTGCAACCTAATGAACCCTTCTTTTGAAAATACTTTGTGTGAGATTTGAGCAGGAATTCATGTTTGCTTGTCAGTGAAGTTCCTACCCATAATAGATGATCATTTGCATGGATATTATAGAAAGATTTTATACCTTCAATGACAAGACAGAAAAATCTAAACACAGTATGTTTTCTAACACTGTCAGCTACAAAGCAGAATGCATTAGATAAAGTGAGGAGGAGGACATTTAAATACATTATTTTTTTAAATCAAATAGTTGGACACTTCTTGAGAACCTGCCATATATATGCTCTTATATTATCTGTTTAGTTACATTCCAAAGAAATACAACAAAAGAGATGGAACCTGCTCTCAAGGACCTTGAAAGCTATTTGTGGCAGGTTAATAGTAAGGCATTAGACAGTAAGTGAACAATGCAAAATCATAGAAAATTAAATGTTAAATATCTTGGTGCAAATTTAAAGTAAATTAGGTTTTCTTACCATAGCCACTTACTCCAAAATACTTCAGCTTTCAATCATGCTTCAACCCCAGATGCAGCACAAAATAGTGATCAAAAGAAAGTACTTGACACAAACTGCCTGGATTCAAATCCTGTCTCCACCAATTTTAAAAAAGTTGCATTAACTTTGTTTCTTAATTTTCTCATTTATAAAACTGGAGAATAATAATTGTATCTACCTTATAATATGGTCATATAGAGTAAATAATTACTGCATAAAAAGTATTTAGATCAGCTTCTGCCATAAAACAAATACTGAAGAATTATTAGCCATTATTTCTCATGAGCTGTTTACAGCCTTTCAGTACAGAGTCAATGCTATTTTGATTTTCATGAGAAGCAGTAGTAGAACAAAACTAATTACTTTGCTCTTTGTGTTGTTCAATTTTATTTTTAATTTGCCTCATCTTTCAATGAATATGGATACGAAAATGCATATTTACTCACACATATAAGCACTTATAGAAACATGTGCACACACACTCACACACATACTTATACCCACACATGCAATCTCTGAGCCTACAGACAAAGAATCATATTAAGGAGTGCCTGCCTGGTATTACTGCAGCCTAAATCCCTTACTACACTTGATACCTCTCTTCTCTTATCAAAAGAGAGGGTAAAAAAATCAATAAATTATTCATATGGCAATCTGATGATAGCTCAGCAAATAAGAAGGGCAAGAGGACACTCCATAAGAAAAATTATTAAAACAAGAAAATTAATCACACATAAATGACTTCTTATTTTATTTTCCCAACTAATTCATTTTTCACAAATTTATCTTTCTTGCCCAATTTAGTATTTATGATCTCAATCTACAGAAAGAGTGTGTTTTGTGCAGCATTTTTGCTTAGGCGTTATATTGATTTTTGTAGTGGAAATAAAGTGTTCCCAAATGTTAGCTGCTCCAGTTGTTGGCATTTCAGATATTTGAGCACATAAATCCAAAATTGTTTGGGTATATATGAATAGAACGTCAAAATATTATGCCAGCTTTTTGTGGGGGGAGGAGGGAGATTAGGGATATTGGTTACTTTAAAAAAATCTATTGCTCTAAAAAGGTTATTTGATAATAACTTGGATATTACAAATATAATTTTTTTTCAACTAAGGAAAATATTACTCATTTTTTTTATGATGTAGATGTCAAGGTAAGCAGACATAAGGAATTAAAGAATTCTTAATCCATAAAGTCATGAACATTATTTCTATGCCCAATTATATAATTATAACCCTTTGTGGCCATTATAAAGGGTACCATAGCCTTCGTCTCAAGTGTTCTAAAGCCATCATAAACACAACTGTTAATAGCATTGCACATGCCCCAGAATTACAAATTGAGAATTCCTTCTAAAAGCATCCCATTAAAGAAAGCATTCTGTGGTACTGCAATGAGAATCACTAACTACAGGCCTTAAATGGAGTCTTTTGACTATTTGCCTTCTGAGGAATTTCACTGATATCCTACTGTTTTTCAAGCAATTAAAATGCAAATAAACATTTAAGGGTACTAGATTGGGAGCCCAGATTTGAAAAGGATATTACTCTATATTCACTGAAGCTGTTTGGTTCCTTTTAATTGAATGCTTCTTTGTGGATGCGCTTTCTGATTAATACTATTCACCTCAGTCTTTTTACTGGCAGATAGAACTTTTGTTTCCTTGCTTTTCATACTAAAATTCAATTCTTCTCTCTTCCATGGTTAGCAAGATTGTTCATCAAATAAATGAAAATAAATAAATAAACAAATAAATACTTGAAATTCGGCTGCACATTAATGTCTTTTCAGGGTTGGTAACTTAAAATCCTACGATGAGGTTTACGAATCTCTCCAGGATGCATTGAAAAGAAGGCATTGATGTTTGCTCACAGATAAAGGAATAGCAGCAAGTTAATGTTGCACTGTTTTCATCAACTAACTCTTCATCCATGAATAAATGTATGATGAAGTACATTAATCGGTGAAAAAGGACTCCTTAACAAAGAGATATCCAGATGGTGCTATGGCAATCTAAATGCTCCTAATGGAATTATGTGATGCTTCTGCAACTGATGTCAAGGTATTTCATCTCATCTTGTCTGCACATAGGCTGGTATTATCTCAGACTATAATTATAAGAGCTATTATAATTGCTCAAGGAATTGGTAGCGATAAAATTCCTTTCATAATTCAAGATTGATAAAGAGGAATTTGGATTTCATGATATTTGTCAGAAAATGATATTGCAGGTCAAGTGCAATTTTCAAATATAGTTTTATTTTATCTTTATTTCCCCATACAGTGATGCAAAAGACACAGAAGGACATAGTATCATATAGGATATGTTAAATTGAAATGTCCCATGTTTTTACTTTATTTTCCTCTTATTACATATCTATCCTTACCATCTCTAATATTCACCAATTGGAAGCAGTAGATCTGCGATCATAAGATTTATTAATAGATCAGGCGTTCAGAGATGGTAAGTTGACACTGCAGTTCTCACGCAAATTTTCATGAAACTTCAGATGAGCCACTGGCTCCGAGATTAGTCTCTCCATATTCGTTTCAGCAAAAACAAATGGAGACTATGTAGTACAATAGATGTGCTTGAAGAGGTTAAGGGACGGGAAATAGATCATCTCCTGTTCAAATCGTTGAATGACTTTGTTTATACTGATAAAATCCAAGGTCCATAAGTAGGTTATGAAAGAATTAGAATATGCCATTTCAAATATGCCTCTTTGTCATAAGGACTATTTTGGGCTAAAGACATGTGAGAATCAGCAGATGTAGGAAGAGTTCTCTGTCCTCCCCTTAACTGTCCAAAGCAGGCATATATTTCTTTTTGGGAAATGTGTTCCCATCTGTACCCAGAAGAGGAGCAAGAAAGTACTATTAACACAAGAGAAAGATGAATACCAAGACAAATTTGCATAAACAGACCTTACTGAAATAGCCCTCATCTTCCATTAGTTCCCCCATATATTTCTTAGTCACTTCCTCATGATTTATCATCCCTTGAAGTCCAAACACTCCTTCCTTTGTTAAAATGGTATATAAGCACTTGAGTCTAACCACTTCTTTGAATTTCATTTCTCTTCTATAAACTCCTGTTCATGTAAAATATTCATAAAAATTCAATTCATTTTTCTTCTATCAATCTGTCTGTTGTAAGTTTAATTCACATGATCTCAGCAGCTTAATCTATGAGGGTTGACAGCCTCTTGACAGCCATTTACTATCTAATCACCTATAGTGTTTTCAAATTCACCACTAATAACTTACCTACTCCAGTCCTCTAGTCTAGTCAACACAGCCTATTTAATCATTTGTGTGTCCTGGCATCTTTTTGCTTGCTGTCTAAATAGCATGTGAATTCAAGCCCTGTAACATTATTAATGCTTTTACCTTTGTCATGCACTTGGTCTGAATCTTTCAAGTTGTATTTTAATTTCAGCTCCTTCATGAAGCTTTCTCTGACTCCTCCATACAGAGCGACTTAGTTCTCTGAATGCCAAGAGGAGTTTGGTCACTTCCACTCATTTATACATGGCCTATGTTCCCTTGTAATATTGTTTTGTTCACTTATACTTTCTCATTGTATATCCCTGGGGATCAGCAACCATTCTTTATAGTTCTGTATGCCCAGTATTTAGCACAGAATTCGAAAACTCAAATGGTATTCAGTAAATATTCAGTAAGAGTGAATACCGATTGATTTGGCACATTAGCCCCATGAGGTTAAAAACAGGATACCCTTGACTTCTAAAAGTCAGAGAGAATTTTAAAAGGCAGAGATTAACTATCATGGGAAACCTGGGATGTTATACAGATAGAGTAAAATATGTCACATTGCCTAAACTGAAAGAAGGTTTAAGATGGGTCCATAGGATAAATAGTACCCTGGTTTCTTTAGTCATCAATTAAAAATTATAGTGTATAAGATGTTTATAATGTGGACAGCAGCACCAGGTTGTACTCTCATGGGTGCTTTTTAGTCATTTTTTCCTTTGTTTTTCCATTTATTTAGTAAGCCTTTAGTTTACACTATTTTCTGGGATGTGATAAACCTTCCCTTGGAGGTGCTCAGAGTCTGAGTCAATCTGGAACCATGTTAAACTTATTTTAATGTATCACTGTAAATACACATAGAAATTATGTTGAGGTAATGCCACAGGGAAATTGTGTCTTTAGACAAAAAGATAAAGAAAACTTACTTGAGTGTCCCAGGAAGGATTACTAGGATGTTACTAACAACTTTGGAGATGATTCTCCAAAACCCATTAATAGAGACTGCACAGATGGTAATAGGAGGGTAATCACTCACTAAATCGTGCTTCCTGAATGCCTCTAAAAGGGAAGACACTATATTTGCTATAGGTGGGAATGCAGTAGGTTTCTGCCTTGGTGGAATTAACATCTTAGTGGTAAAAGCATAATATATACAAATATTCAATTACTCTAAAACAACAATGAAAAGTCTTGTGAAGTAGATGTTTTGGTAGTTACATGAAATGTGGGTGTTGGTTGACATGGGAGCTAGAGTTACACTTAGATCTGAAAGACTGAGAGCAAGGATTGGGTACGTGGACGGTAGAGAGTGGTAAACGTATTCCAAGCCACAGGAAGAGTATGCACTTCAGGCAGAAAGGAAATTGGCCTATTCTATGTTAGCTGGATTTCTATCACTTGTGCCAGTTCCATCTTCGTTCTAGAGATCACCAGATGGATAAGAAGTTTGCTGAAGCAAATCACCATGAGGTGTCTGTCTCAGGCGGCCATTCCAGGGAATAACATTTTTGAAATGAATAAAAATAAAAGTTGAACATAGGCATTTGCTTTATTGCCTTAATTCACAACCTGGCTGAGTCACACTTGCTTTGGGAACTATAATTTTGAATTTCTGGACTTGAATGCATCTTAACAATTCTCTTCACGAATGGAAGGTGGGAGAAAGAAAAGTGTTAGATGTAAAAGCCAGACACACAAATAGCTGCAAGAGGGAGTATGACTTAGTGTCACTGAGGGAACTAAACTCAATCCTCAATTCTCAAAATCATGTTTAAAATATCAGCTGTGACACAACGTTAGGCAAACCCAGAAGAAAAAGTACTAGGTTCTTTTGCTGCCTGGGGCATATATATACCCAAAGTGTCTCTTTTTTGCCACAATTCTTTATTGGGACTAATTCTTAAAGGTTGGGATAAACTACCTAGGAATAGGAATACATTTAAAAAAATATCTAAAGCAATTACACTCTATAAATACAAACTAAATTTGGACTAGCCTAACTGAAAGGTGAACTGATGGAGAGGAAGCTTTCATTTGATTCCACATGAAATTCAAGTGGCAAATCAACTGAGAGTAATTTGAACAAAAGTTTAGCACATAATAATATTAATTTACCTTTAATAAATCATCCGAAGAATTGTTTTGGTACCAGAGTTAGGGAATATAATTTAGTACTAATACTATTAAAAGATAGTTTTACATATTCTTACATTTCATGAAAATATTTCATAATAAAATTTTAAAAATAATAGAATATAGTTCCATCAAATTATTAAGGTCTCTGTCTCACTGTAATAACTTAAAATTACATTTATTTAACTTTTTAAGCTCCATTTAAAATAATACCATAGTTACTTGCAAATCTATTTTGCTTAAATCTTATAATACAGTAGATAACTTTGTAACATTTGTAACATTGACACATAGCTAAGAATCTGTAGGCAATGTCCAGCTTTAACCATAAAATTAGGCTTGCTGGACATAAGAAAGCCTTTTGTCATTAAATGATAACATATTTATAAGGACAAAACTTTTAAATATTATTTTATACATCAGATTATCTAAAGATAAAACAAAATGCTCAATTCACCCATTTTTTGGACAAATGTTTACTAAGGGCCTACTCTGGGTATTGGTAACATAGACATGTAGTGATCCATTTCATATCATCAAGGTGCCTGGATACTTGTGGGGACACAGGCAGGTCTACTTAAAACAACTAAGATAATTGCCATGGTGATGTAACACAAAATACATTGGCAGAGCCAAATGAATTCTACATTTCCCTGGAAATGTAGGTGGGAAATGGAAGGTGGGAAAAGGTGGGAATCCAGAAAGGCTTATAATATGAGACATAGTAAGACCCTTGCATGTGGAAGGTCTGAACTCTGCAAAATCATGGTAGATTGGGAGAATGTGGGAAACTCAAGAGGCCAAAAGCATTGGTCAATGTCAGAACTTTGAGAGGAAGATAGGCGAATTGGTAAGGGCTAAAGACAAGAATTCAGATGCTAAAGTTCATACCATGTGCTTTGTTTGAGTTCCTCCAGAAATAGTACTTAAGCAAAAGATGGAAGTGCAATTCGTTTATTTTTCAGGTGGATGCCAAAAAACCCTTCGGAGAGTAAGGGAGGTAGGTAGGAAGAAAGGTAAACAATTAAGAGCTTATTATGAAGCATGCTAACATTTAATCCCCTTAGTCCCATTGGGGAAGTCTGAAGCCATTGTAAAATACAGGCCTGAGAATTATTCCACTTGAGCAGGCAAATGGGACTGGTGTATTTATATGCCAACTCCCATTGGTCGTTGCTTAAGGGTGGGCGGTAATTCACTGGTACTTCCAACCTACTGCACAGGCAGCAAAGCAGGCTCTAGAAACCAAATAAGACATGCAGGCAAATAATTCAAGTGCTGGGATTTGGGAGTCCACCTGTGTGCCCTGAAGCGATAAGTACAAGGTGATAGGCATAGGGTACTAACAGCTTCATGTAATTAAATTTATAATTTGTTAAACATAGGACACTTATGAAGGACAACATGCAGAAGAGGCTTACAACAGTGTCAAAAGTCATGCTGCCTGAGTTTGGGTCCTGACTGCTATTCATTAGAAATGTGAAGTTGCAAAGGTTGCTTAACTACTCTATGCCTCAGTTTCCTTGTCCAGAATAATGGACATAAGTACCTTATAGGGTTATAGTGAGAATTGATTGAATGAATTCATAAAGGACAGTGAGACTAGTGCCAGTGGTAGATGTCCAAGAAATGTGAATTATTACTACAGTGATCAAGAGATTTTGAGCGTGGAAGGCCATGATCAGATTTGGGGTTCAAGGGGGTAACAATGAGAGTATAGTGTGGAGGATGGTTGAATTTAGACAATGCCACTGTGAAGGAGAGAAGAAAGTAAACTCCTAAAATGTTTTAAGGAAGAAATGAAGTTGGAGTGGGGATTTTTGACATGGGGAAGAGGTTGGATAGAACAGATTTGAGGGAAAGTTTGAGGGTTCAGGTTTGAACAAAGTTGATTCTTCCCACCTCCAAGAAACTCATAACGTATTTGTCAACATGGAAATCTAAGAAGATACATTGATAATTCTGGATATATAGATACTGTTCAATGTATCTTATGACCAATGATATTAAAAGAGAAGGAATATATATATATATATACACACACACACACACACACACACTCCATTTCCTCATTTAGGAGTCAGGAGATAAGCCTTTATTTCAAGTTATGGCATAAAAATATACATTATATAGAAAATGGAGTGGTGAAAAACTATGTAACTATAAATATATGTAGTGTCAAAAGACATTACATGCTATATTGTACATGTATTTCGAACACTGTATTTCTGTAGAATTCTGAAAAATCCTCTGACAGTATATAGTCAATCATTTCCAGTCTGTTTAAATACAAAGGCTCCCCAAAATTCCTTATTGTCGATCTTGATAATTTTGCTACTTCACTCAATATTAAACTTCCTTTATTTTGCTTGTCTAAATTCATAGTGAATGAAATCAAGAGAACATTAGATACAGAATTATAAAGTTGGAATGCTATATGCATTTCTGAATTTCCTTATGAAAGATATTTTGGAGCTAAACTTTGGATTCGTAGTAAAGTAAAGATAGCCTAGCTATGTTTGCTGTACTCGTAGTTGATGTTCTGTTCCACTGGTCAAGGAGACAGTGCAATATAGAAAGGGCATGGTATACTGTGCCTGGGTGGCTCAGTCAGTTAAGTGTCTGACTTGATTTCAGCTCTCATCTTCATCTGAGGGTTGTGAGTTCAAGCCCTGTGTTGGGGTCCATGCTGGGCATGGAACCTACTTTAAAAAAAAAAAAGAAAAAAGAAAAAAAAAAAGGCATGGTACTTGGAAGTTATCCCACTTTCATTTTCTTGACAAGAGTATTCTACATAAAAATAGAATGGCTGGAACGCCTGGATGGCTCAGTTGGTTAAAGTGGCTGCCTTTGGCTCAGGTCATGGTCCCATAGTCCCTGGATCAAGCCCTGCATGGGGCTCCCTGCTCAGCGGGGAGTCTGCTTCTCCCTCTGCCCCTCACCCCACTCATGCTCTCTCTCTCTCTCAAATAAATAAAATAAAATCCTTTAAAAAAATGGCTAAACTGGATAATTCCCTTTATTTTAAAAAAGATTATAAGAAGAGTAAAGGATCTAAGAAAAAGGATGAGGCAAACTGTAATTTAAACTTTGCTTCCACCACTTTTGATTTATCCTTGGAAGTTTAATAATGTACACATTTAAGGTTAACTATGATTTAAAATAGCAGCTTGCTGAAGTAATGAATCAAGGTATCACAAGACATAAGCAAGTTTTATATCATAGTCAAGACTATTACACTATAGAATGAGTGTTAAGGACCACTGCTTCCTGTGACAATAAATTATCAGTTGAAAACAAAAGTAGTGCATGCCCCCTAGATAATACTGACATAAGGAAGACTGAATACCCAATTTTATTTGTTACAACTTTGATCTCTCTTGAAGTCTTTGGAAGTTGGACTTGAGGTTGAGAGGATCAAAAATATGAAGAAAACTTAAGATTTAAAAATACACACAGAAGATTCAATTTCGTGAAGGTAAATTATCCATGTTGAACTTTTGATGAACTGAACAATATATATAGAAGGAATGGGTGTAAGAATAGACCATTTTCTTCCAAATTCAATAGACTCCATCTCCCCCCATTACACAATTCACCCACTGATTCTTTTCAACCCCCTAAAATCTATCAGGTCTGTTATGAAACTTACAGACTTAGTGTGAGGCATTTATTTGTTTATTTGTTTTGCATATCTCCGGCTGTGCATACCTTTTCCAAGAGAATAGTTCTTATCAATATTATGAAGAAAATAGAGCAGCATATACAGAGTCCTGGCATGTTCTTGCACATCCATGCATATCTACACACTGAAGCAGTAGTTTTCAAATTACTTTTCAATCCTATAGGAAAACTCAGTATAAAAGACATAAAAAATATTTTATCATTAGAAATGCTAACTCAAATGATTCTAAGTCAGTCATAAAGAATAATAAAAACTACCAAAGCTGCTTGAAGAACAAAAATCCATGTAGCTGTGTTTGTGGTTCAGCCTTACTTCAGCCTCAATATTTTTAATATTCTTTTACCTTTTGTTTTTCTTCTTTGGTTGTCTGATGCTGCAAAAATTTTGGTTCATGTACTGAAGTTGTTATCAATATTAACTTTTGAAACAAATTTCTCACCTTTTAATGTCAGAACTCTCTTTTGATAAACAGAGATTGCAGAGGGAAAAAGTTAATCTGATTATTAAATGAATGTGTTAGTGGCCTCCAACGTAATGATCAATATTACACACCCATGTGAGATGTATGTTTTATAAAAGCATGTATCTTTGACTGCAATTTTCATTACAGTTTTTTAGTGTTCATATAAGTATTCAGAATTTTAAAATAAAGTACCTGGGAAATCCTGGAAGGAGTTGTGAGAGCCTTTAGATTTCTCTTCTTAGTCTATAATATAGTTTGGAAGTGAACAGTCTATGAAAACAAGGCCAGGTGTGGACAGAATAACTTTAGCGAAAATTAGAAGCACTACCCATAAAACTCTCAGCTTCTCCATCTCACTCCCAATCTATATTTATAGCACCATCACCATTTTTCTTTACCTCCAAATTTTATCTGAGAAAAAGATATCTTGTTCTCAGACTAACCCCTTCCCTTTTGCTCTAATCTCACCCCACTTTCTTCCCTCTAAAACCACACCAGCAATTTTTCCTTCATTCTCTTGAATCTTCATCTCTCCTCACTTGTTTCTCAGTTAATAAGTTCATAGTTTCCATTCTCAAATAACAGTAGAAATCTGGGTCTAACCCTTTATTCCCATACATTTAGTGCACTATTGATTTGCTTGCTGTCACATCTCAATGCTTTGAGTGCCATATTCAGATTTGCCATTTTCTCTCCTTATATTCACTGCTCTTACCATAGCAGTAGTGTGTCTGTGCTTAATATTGGGGGAAAGATCTCTATATATGTCATCACTAAACTTTTAAGTTAATTATCTGAGTTAATACTTCATTTCAGTTGATCCCTCAGAAAACACTCAAAATTTTTATTGCTTTTGTCATTAACTTCCTTCCGCTTTGGGTGTCTGTGGGCCCATCAGTTCATGAGTCTCTTTTGTTTTTTCCTCCAGCTTTCTTTGATGCCTTCAAAAGCTGTTCTGTCATTTTCAGAAATGACTCTTTCAGAGGTTTATCCCTGGACTCCTTTGGTTACTCTTACACTTCCTGGGAGATGTCTTCTATATCCAGTTTCAATACTTCTCTGTAAATAAGTGACACCCAAATCTTTATCTCATACCTTGATCGCTCTACTAAGCCCAGACTAGTATTATGGAACACATTATCTGCCAATTTCCACCACAACTTTAAAATTTAAATGTTTGGAATGTACTTTATAAATTTCCCTCATCATCTCTTTCTCCTAGTGTTTTCCTCTTGGTTAATTGTGCCTTTATCCATCTAGTTGCCAAAATCAGAAACCTGAGCATTATCTCCTCACCTCCTCCTTTCTCCTCAGTTCCCACAACCAACCAGCCCCCAGATTCCAGGATTCTACATCAGACTGTCTCATTCATTGGCACATTCCCTTCTGTTTGGAATGTCTATTCTCTCTTGTCTAGCTTAAAAATATTTCATTCCTAAGACCCATCTAAAATGGCATTCCCACTGTGAAGACTTATATGACACCTTCCAACAGTTACTCTCTCCTTAAATATGTTCTGTCAAACATTGTCCTGTGGTTTATATATCATGCCCTCTTCTTGTTAGTTATTATCTAATTATATTATTATTTTGTTATTATTATATAATTATGTTATGTCATATATTATTATCTAATTAGATAATTATAACTGATTAGGTTATTGTGTAACATGCTTTATTAAACCCTATCTAATTTAATGAAATTTAAATAATTGATTCTCTTATTCTTTATAATGCTTGTTAAGTTCCATTATATGCTAGCTACACTGCTAGGCATATTAATACCATGAATACTTGGAAATCTAGAATTACTTGGTTGTCTTAATGTTAGGTAGCAGTTGTACTAAAAATAGAGCAACTATAGTATTGACTATACAAACCAGGACATGTTTGAGTATGAAAGGAGGTCCTACTTTATTTGTTTGTTTGTTTGTTTATTTTGCTTTTTTAAAAATTTTGAGTGTAGTTGACAATGTTATATTAGTTTCAGGTGTACAACTTTGTGATTTTACAAGTTTACACATTATGCTATGTTCATTACCACCTGTCCTATTACGTTGCTATTACAGTATCATTGACTATATTCCTTATGCTGTTTTGTTTAGCTTTTTTTTCCTCCCTGTGACTTACCCATTCCATAACTGGAGACCTGTATCTCCCCCTTCCCTCTCTCTTTTTGCTCAACCCCTATGCTTTCCCCTCTGGCAAATATCAGTTTGTTCTCTGTATAATTCTGATTCTGCTTTTTGTTTATTTATTCATTTTTTATTTATTCCATTTGTGAATGGAATCATATATTTGTCTTTCACAGTCTGACTTATTTCTCTCAGCATAATACCTTCTAGGTCTAGCCATGCTGTTTCAAAAGGCACTGTTTCATCCTTTTTATGGCTGTGTAATATTCCATTGTAGATATATACCACATTTCTCTTATCCATTCATGTACTGTTGGACATTAGGTTGCTTCCATGTCTTGACTACTGTAAATTGTGCTGCAATAAACATAGGGGTACATATATCTTTTCAAGGTGAGTATAAGAAAAAATAATAAAGATCAGAGTAGATGTAAATGATGTAGAGACTAAAAACAGCAATAGAAAAAAAAAATCAATGAAGCCAAGAGCTTGTTCTTTTAAAAGATAAACAAAATTGGCCAACACTTAGCCAGACTCATCGGAAAAAAGAGAAAGGACCCAAGTCAATAAAATCAGAAACAAGAGAGAAGTAACAACTGGTGCCACAGAAATACAAAGAATTATAAGAGAATACTACAAAAAATTATATGCCAACAAACTGGACAACTTAGAAAAAATGGATAAATTCCTTGAAGCAAATAATATTCCCAGATGGAACCAGGACAAAAATAGAAAATCTGAACAGACTGATTATCAATAATGAAATTGAATCAGTAATCAAAAACTACCAAAAAATAAAAGTCCAGGACCAGATGGATTCATAAGTGAATTCTACCAGACACTTAAAGAAGAATTAATACCTATTCTCTTCAAACTATTCCAAAAACATTAAAAAAATCATTCACCACGATCTGGTGGGATTTATTCCTGGGATGCGCAGATGAGTCAGTATTCTCAAATCATTCAACATCATACAAAGCATCAACAAAATGAAGGTTAAAAATCATATGATCATCTCAACAGATGCAGAGAAATCATTTGACAAGATTCAACATTCATTCATTATATAAACTCTCAACAAAACATGATCGGAGGGAACATACCTCAATATAATAAAGGTCAGGAACAAGACAAAGATGTCCACTCTCACCACTTTTATTAAACATAGCACTGGAAGTCGTAGCCACAGCAATCAGACAAGAAAAAGAAATGAGGCACCTATATTGGTAAAGAAGAAGAAAGTCTTATTTTTAATTACACTGTTTACATGTGCAACAGGTAAAGCGGGATGTATAGTCACTATTTTAGTTGGTTTCCCAGAAAATAAAGGTTTAGGCAAAAATTCATGCTTATGCTTTATAAATGAGTGCCTCCCAAGGAGCAGGAGTGAGAAAAGGAGGGGTTAAGAAAGAGAAGAATAAAAGAGATAAATAGAATATACATTATCTAGCAGTTCATGCAGAATTAAGTATCACAGATTGTTCAGTCCTATGGGGCCTTCCTCTGAAAGACAATAAACACTTACTTCCTTGATGCTCCATTCTGTTGAAAATAGGAGAAATATTTTTGGTTCGCTTTTGGGTTGTACATGTATGGATATGGAGTGGTTTCCTGGGACCTCAAATCTGAAAATCAGTAGGAAAACCTCTGGACACAGGTGAAAAAAGTGGAACAAGCATGATGCAAGACATTGTCATGTGTGGAGTTGCCCAGTCACTTCAGTATTAGTTACCATATGATTCACACTGGAAAAAGTTACCAAAAACCCTAGTGACAAGTGAGGCCAGGAGGATGTGAATTATACATGAGACATCTGTTACAGTCGACCTAACTAAATATGATAAAATGGACAAAAAAGCCTCTGAGTTTGGGATTTGATGAACTATCTCCAATATGATATGGTCAAAATTCTGAAGTATGAAGTGTATATTAAAAATTCATGTAATATTTGTATATTTTTATGATCAGCATCATTGACTGATGCAACTTTTATTCATGTCAAAGCAATACACATACTTGCATTAAGATATATATCACAGAGTAAAAATAATTGTCTTCTACTGTTATTCATAATTATATAGACTAAAAAAGGATTTTTAAAAGTTCCATGCAACTATGTGATGTAAAAACATGAAGTGCAAATATTTATTGATGATTTTATAATGGAGGTAAAAATTAAATCCAAATAACTACCATATAGTTTAAAGTATGTAGATATCCTGTGGAAAAAATTATCTGCTGACCTACTTTACTATCTATAATTGACCCAATCAATGGTAGGACTAGGCCCCATCACAATTTGTGAATCACAATCCAATATTAAAGCTGTGATATCTTGGCCAAAATTGGAAATTTAGGTTTTTAGAGGCAGAAAAAAAAATTTGACTTGATATTGCTAACTAGACAAAAATCAATGATATTGAGTAGGTATCAAAACCCTCCACATACCAAAAAGTAGATGAAAATGAAACATTATCCTTTTGTTGTTATTATTAAAGGAATGCCTGCCTGTTTTAATAATTTGATTATTTTGCTAGAGAGAATACTGTAGTATTTTATTGAAAAGAATAAGCTTATTAAGTACTAAGTAAGAGGGTTTCACAAATACATTAAGTAGACGAAATTGTTCAATACTGGTTTTGACTTGAGTATTAACTAGCTGGGCAAACTCAGGAAAGTCTTACCTCTTGAAGCTGCAGATTCTTCATACAAGTGGGAAAAACAATATGTGAACATTTCTGTAAATATATATTTTGATCTTCCCAATAACTATGGTGCTATAGACATAAAACAGGCTCACTGGAAAAACAGCATTGTTGCATGGGTTAAAAAATCCACTAGAAATAAAATAGCCCAGCAGGCCTTGGATGGGTCAGTCAGTTAAGCATCTAACTCTTGGTTTTGGCTCAGGTCATGATCTCAGGGACATGAGGTGGAGATTGAGCCCTGCATCCATCTCCATGCTTGGTGTGGAGTCTGCTTGAGATAGTTTCCCTCTCCTTCTCTGACCCCCACTGCTTCTCCCCCTGCTCATGCTCTCTTGCTCTCTAAAATAAATAAATAAATAAATAAATAAATAAATAAATAAATAAATATCTTTTTTTTTTTAAGAAATAACATAATCTAATGACATGCACTGCCAGTGTTTGTCTTCTTTTCTGCTAGGCATTTAATCAAGCTTATTTTATAGTGAGGTGAAGTGAGCTAAGATGAATAACCATCTAGGGGGACTCCAAAAGGAAGAACCCCAAAGTTTTACTATGTAAATCCATTTATTCTATTAATTAAACTTGAGATATTGAGAGTTTTACTACCATTTGATCTATTTAGTTCATTAGTTTAATTCTAAGATACATGTACAGTTTCAATAAAGTTATTGTTCTAACTACATGGAAAATACGGATATTGTTAACTTCGATTACTAGATCATACATTTTATCATCTCTGAAATCAAGAGGTGACTCATAACTAAAAGTAGCTGACAATTGTTTTCAGCCTTTTTTTTCACATGTGAACATTTATCATATCAGGATGCATCTTATAGTTAATGGTTCTTAAATTCAATGAGATGTGGGAAGATACGGTTTGAACTTGACACTTATGACTATTTCACCACTAACACATTTTTGTAAAAAATGAGAATTCCTGCCCACCTACGGTATTTTAAAAGATTTTGTTCATCAGAAATTAAATTTATGTACTAATAATAAACTTGTTTTTCTTTTCAATTAATCAAAAAGATGTAGCAGTCAATCAAATCTGTGAATTAGTGTTAGATAGCCAGTGTTACCATACTGCATTGCATAATTTCTCCCATTTTGGCATTTTGCTTTGTTGGAGTTAAATATATGATTTATATTCAGCTTTTTTGAAATACTGGAAATAACTCAAAGGCTGTCATTACTATTTCATGGACCCCTATGAGACCAGAGACACCATGTCAGGAATCACTGTACTAGAAAAATATACATTTCTGAATTATAATAAGTTCTCATGTGGTTTTACAGGTTAATACATTCTGTGCAGGCCCATGACATAGGACTTCTTTATTTTCGTGTAGGTTTGATTGTTATACTAATAAGGAAATATGAATACTCTGTAAATCATTTACATTTAGAAGGCACTTTATACTGTTTAGAATGTGTAGGAGTCTAAAATTCTGAGAATTCATAGGACTTTAATAGAAACAGTGAAAGCATATTGTAAAAGATTAGGTTGGAACTATATAATGTTCTATCATGTGCTTATTTTAAAACTTCATTTTTTAAGTTTATAATGCTCATGAGATAATAGTAAGTGAAAAAAAGCCAACTTTCAAATATATATAAAGTATTTATTGATTTTGTTTTTAAAAGGGTATATATGTGTGTGTATGTGCGTCTATATGTATTCATGCATATAAATATTAATGTATAATTACTGGAAGAAAATACAACAAAACAGTAACAGCAAATTGTGGATTTACATACAAACGTTTATTATTTTCTTCTTTATACTTATATTTACATGATTATATATAAGAAGCGTATATTAGTTTTATATATTAAGAATATAATAAGCGTTATTAAAAGATTAAGCTATGGGGGAAAAAGGGCCTATTTCTTCACTCTAACTCTCTAACAAGAATTGCTAACCACTTCCTCCTTTTCAAATGATACGATGAACTCTTTAAAGGCAGAACTTTCCTTCCTAAGGGGCTAGTTCCTTCCCATGGGCAGAGTGGTATTCGCTTTGGCTTGAAGTTTTGCTTTCTGGTTCCATTAACATTGCCAAACTAATTTAGACACGCAGCATAGCTGATGATGTAAAATATTATTTCACACAAGTTTCCTAAGTTTCTTGAGATAAGGATACATGGTTAGTCCATGTCTGTATTTCCATGTGTTGTATATTGTGGGTGCTCAATACTAATTCTTTGGAAATACTTGAAAAAGTTTGGTTGCTTTAATGCTGCCCTCATTCTCGAATGGTGCAACATCATATGCCATTTTATATTTATGAATTTCACCATGTATGTTTTAAATTTATAATCTTATAAAACATTTATCATTTTTAATAAGGATTCAAAAAACACTTTTAACTCTGAGAATTTAGGTACCTTGTTTAGATCTGTATAATTTAATTCCTTATAAACTATCATATAACTTATAAATTCATCAGTTACCTTATAAAATAACTATATAAACCATCTCTAGATAATTGAAAATAACCAATTATGTGAATTTTCATAAATTTTATAATTCAGGCCACCTGGAGGTTAGGTACATAAGTCCTGGAGGTGGAATGGCTATGTTTGAATCCTGGCTTTGCTACTCATTAGCTAAGCGACATCCACTTACCTTTTGTCTCTATGCTTCAGTTTTTTCATTTATAAAGTGGGTGAAGTAGAATTTGTAAGGTTTTTTTTTATCCAGAATAAATGAGTTATTTATAAAATGATGATTAAAACAAAGTGTTTATTAAATAAATATGTACTAACTTATAGCAAAGGTGCTGATGAATTTCAATGGGGGAATATGTTTTGTTTTGTTTCATTTTCAATAACTGGTGCCGGGGTAATTGGATAACCATGTGGAAAAAATGAAGCTTGAGCCCATACCTCATATGATAATAAAAAATAAATTTATATACAAATATGAAAAGTAAAACTACATAGATTTTAGAAGAAAATGTAGGAAAAATCGTCATGACCTTGGTATAGACAAAAAAATGTAGAAGGCAAGTACAAGTCATTAAAGGAAAACATTGATAGATAGGACTTAACCAAAATTTAGAATGTTAAGAAAATAAACAGGGACATGATGGATTAGATAAGATATATATATAATATATGTAGCCAAGAGAGTGTTCATATCCAGAACATAAGAAAAATTCCTTCAAATAAACAAGAAAAAAAAACCATACAAGATAATCTTTAAAAATCGACAAAACTCTTGACCAGGGACTTCATAAAAAAGAAAAGCAATTGGCCAATAAGCATTTGAAAAACTAATCAATATTTTATTATATTCTCCAAATCCTAGCAGCCTCTCTGATTGCCTTACCAAAACTTCCTTACAGTTGGTTACTAACTAACCTTTAGGTTGATAACCATCCAGCATTTCTTCTTACCATCCTTCATGAGATGTTCAGATTTGCATTGTGCCTTGATAGCTCTCTCAGACTTCCCCAGCTCTCCATTTTCTCTCACAAGTGCTTTCCCTAATAAAATCTTTGTACATTTAGTCCCATTTTAGTGTCTGCCTCTAGGAAGACCTGGAGTAACATGAATCCACTTGGAAAAAAAAATGTTTGAAATTAAACCCGAAGGCTAAGTACTTACATCATTCCAAAGTGTAAGTCCAAAAGAAATGAGTACATATTTCTGTTAAAAGTCCTGTACAAGAATGTCTATAGCAGTTATATTCACAATAGCCCCAAAGTGGAAGTAATTCAAATGTTCTTTGGTAGGAGAATGAACAAACTGATAAATTTATAAAATGAAATACAATGCAACAATAAAGAAATGAAATGCTGGTACACTAGACATCATAATTGAATCTCAGCAGTATTTTGCTAAGTAAAATAAGTCAGACAGAAAAACGTATATAGTCTGTAGTTTTATTTATATGAAGTTCAAAAACAGATAAAATTAATGATATAAAAAATAAAATGTCATAAAAATATTGCTCCAGTTGGTGGTCACAAAAATTAGTACCTTGAATTTTAAAATGTTAAAATGTGTAAAAAATATTGAACAGAACATTTAAGGTTAGGTAACTTTGCATGCTTTACTATAGATTTGTTATCCTTCAATTAAAAAAATAAAAAGTAAGAGAGTGATACATTTATTACATGGCACATACAATATGTAGATATGTATAAATTATACACACATGCATATAGCTAGAATCTAGTTTTCCTCAGTTAAATTCCTGTTTCTTTAGGTTGTTTGATATTAAGATAATTTTATTTTTTGAATTATTATCCACCTTTTAAAATTTCACTTTTTAGTATTCATTCAAGTACACATGAAAGGAAACAGGATAAGTTGACGAACTATAGGTAAAGAAACCACACTGAGAAAAAGATTATGTGCTAGGAGTCTCACTAGAACCATTGTGCTGAGCAGGAAAACCCATGACTTGTTCTAGTAGGCAGATCCAATAGAAATATTTTTGGCTCAACACTCATCTCTAGCTACAGGCAATTGTACCTCATTCAAATAAGAAGCTTCTGTATGACGTAGAATGACAATTGTTGAAGAAGTAGTGGGAATGCCATTCTGTCTCTCAGCTGCTATAATTGGGTAGCTATATTTTGGGAAAGAAATATGTTTAACTTCCTTCCTTATGGCTACTGTCAATTTTTTTTCTTAAGAGCTAGACATGGTTTTGTACTTGAAATGATTCTAGGATTTTTTTTTTTTTGACTAGACATGGAATGAAGTTTTTTTTCTTTGAGCACTGCTGCTGAAGAGAGGTTCTTAATTTTAAATAAGAATTTTATACAACATTTATGCATGCCTCCTTATTAGTGTGAGCAATTTTTCCACTTAATGCTGGTGAAAGTGACAGTAAAAAAATCATTTCTGTTGGTTCAACTTCAGAGAAAAAAAATCATTGTACTTATTAAATAAACTTGCCATCAAGAGGCCTCTTTTTATTTGGATATTGAACTTAAAGTCTTGCAGGGCAATGAGTTCTTATGAATTGTGTATAATTTATCAGTTTTATTTAAAAGATATGGAACTTGAAATGACTGTGCAAAACTCTTCAGTTTTCATCATCCCTCTGCTATCTATGTACGTACTGAGTAAATCTTAACAGGTTCTATAAATGGAGCAATAACACCCAGGAGAATATGGCTTACCTATTCATGCCAAGTGTGTTACATTCCCAGCAGTCATAGGAAAAAAAGAGATTTGGTATTGGAGGAAGCCTTAAGACAGTCATTCTCAAAATGTGGTCTGGACCTTCCTCTTTATCACTGAATTGTATATTATTTTAAAATTCATATTCCTGCCCCCTCTACACAGAATTTATGGGCATAGAGCCTGGAAATCTATAATTTGAACTTGCCACCCATATGATTCTTAAATACATTTATTTAAGATCTTAAATACCTTTTATTTAGGCCAAGAATAAGTGTGATGGTTACTTTTGGAACTATACTCACTGTGCCTGCTGACATTACTCATTCTACTCCCACAATATAAACTAGCACCAAGAAGACAAGGCAAACAATGAAGTATGGTATAATGTTTGTTATTCAAAATGAGTTTTAAATAATCCTGCCCATTTATAAGTATTATACCACTCCAGGAAGTAGCTGTATTTTGTCCTCATGTAAGAACTTTGTCTTACTTTTATAATTTAATGATATCAAAAAGGACATCTCAGGGATATTACAAAATTATAGGTTAATTCTGGTATCAGTGATTGCTATATGTTATAATGAAAAACAGTGATGTTTTTAAATTTTATAAAATGAACAAAAGAGCCAAAATGCTAATTATTGTCTCTTTACTATTAATCTAAAATTATGTTGATAAATTCAGAAGAATAAAAGAAAAATATTTTCCTTGAGGATTTATATTTTTGTAAAAGAACCAGGTGAAAGACAAGAATCTGAGACTTTTAGTTTCTTTTCTACAGACTTGATTCAGTTTCAGGCCAGAAATCTCAAAATTCTTAACAAACTTAGGACATGCAACACAAATGTGAGAAATAAAGGCAAAGCATTTCATTGTAGAATGATATTTCCTTTAGAGTTTGAAGTGGGTGCAAGTGGAACTGTTAAATTTTACCAATTTAAAATGTGAGAGACTTGTCTATTACAATGATACCAGTTCGCCTTTCACAGGCTATTGGGGAGGCAGCCAGTTTTCTTCTACTTACTGAATGAAGAAAATTGAAGCTGAAGGAGAGAATTCTTGTCCAGGGTTCCAAATTTAGTGTCCTCACCTTTTTCGGGTGCTGATTTGCTTATTTACTCTGGATCATATTTGTATCTGTACTTTGACTAATTCAATGATGAAATGGTAATGGCCCACTTACCTCTTAATGTTAATGTAGGGTAACTCTGATATGAACAGCATTCAAGACAGGGTCATAGCTAGATCTTTTTTATAATATTGCCATGATAATGAATTCTTAGTATTATGCTATTAATTATTATTATGATAAAAGAAAAAAAAACTCATTAAGGAAAAGTGCTTTTGTCTCTCTTCTTCCTACTATCACATACAGGTAATGATATTCTTACTTCATTGATGGAAAATTTCAATTTTTTCCATGGATTTTTTCTGAGGCCCATTGTTTATAAGAGAAGTTAATAAAATATAAAAAAATAATTTTGGTAATTGTTAAAAATAGTGCTTCAGGATTATGAGGTGAAATAAAGACTTTCTTTTTTAAAGAAGTCCACAGTAGGGTGTTAACATGAATTATAATGAGACCATGTGGAAAGCACCTGGCTCTTATATGAATACTGTCTCTAAAAAGTTTCTAAAAAATTATGTATTTTATGTTTATGAATATATATGAATACGTGTAGTATTACATTGTATTAAAATACATCCATTTATAAATTATATAATTTGTATATAATACACATATATGTATATAATACACATATATGTGCATATACACAAATTATAAATCTACATCTCTGTATCTTCCTATAAGTATCCTAAGACAGATGCTCTATTCTTTGAGAAAGTTCCCTTGGAGAACGACCCCTTGATCTCTAACTTTTATCATATGTGTCCAGACTGCTTCAAGTCTAAGGTAACTCTGTGGAATTCCCAAACATTGCAATTTTGTAACTGGAAACAGACAATCAGACTTTCTCATAGGAAACCAAGCACAAACCTTGTGGCCACGGAACAGCTCTATAGTCTTCCCTTCCCCAGACCCCATTTTTTCAAAACTATAAGAATTTGTTATGGTTCCAGCCACTTCAGGATAGACTTCTTAACCATTTCTCAATTTTGGCATTCAGTTGGTAATATTTTCTTAATTTACCTTCTCTACTGGCTTAAGGGCTGAAGAAAGAGTAGGGACAACTTCATAAAATATGCACGGTGTGGCCCAAATAGAATGCTTGTGGCTAAATGATATGTGACACTATTTGCAAGGCTAGCAATTTTAGAGCAAATGCTGGAGATTAACCTGCTCTTCTCAAGGAAGGGACAAATTGTTCTCATATCATTGCTAATAGAGAAGTGTTAAAAAAAAAAAAAAAAGGATGCCTACTTGACTTGTCAGATGTGAAAAGAATCTTGGGCTTTGTAGCTGAGAATATGACCTTGTCTGCAGATTGATACTAGTCTGAGCCTTGGCTCTATCACTGATAATGCGTGGGCCTTGGACAATTGACTTAGCCTCTTGAAACTTCAGCATCTTCCTCTTAAAGTGGGGATAATCCATTCAAAATGTATTCAACCAACATGCACTCTGCTCAAGGCCTGCCAAGCATGCGGTGATGGTATCTACTTTATAATACTATTGCAAGGACTGAAAAGAGGTGATGGAAGTTATGTTTTTAGAATAGGCCTGGGACATAAAAAGGCACTCTATAAATGTTCATTACAATGTCTTATTGACTATTTTTTGATATTAAGTAACTTTTTAAAATTGAATTATATTTATGAAATAAAATGTTTAATATAGTCAATTCTTTAGAAATTAAAAATAGGTTTAGTGGTGATTTTTTTAGATTTGACATAAAAAATAAAGGCAACAAAAGCCAAAATAAACAAGTGGGACCGCTTCAAACTAGAAGCTTCTGCACAACAAAGGAAATTATCAATAAAATGAAAAAGCAATTTACTGAATGGAAAATATTTGCAAATGATATATATGAAAGAGAGTTAAAATCCAAAATATACAACAAATCTCATAAAACTTAATAGAAAAATTAAAAATGGGCAGAGGATCTGAATAGATATTTTTCCAAGCAGACATACAGATGTTGAACAGGTACATGGAAAGATGATTAACATCACCAATCATGAGGAAAATGCAAATCAAAACCACAATGAGTTATCTCATCTGTTACCTTTTAGAATGGCTATTTTCAAAAAGATAAGAAATAAGTGTTGGCAAGGATGTGGAGAAAAAGGAACCTTTGTGTACTCTTGTTGGGAATGCAAATTGGTGCACTGTGGAAAACAGCATAGAGATTTCTCAAAAAATTAAAAATAAAACTATTACATGATCCAGCAATTTCATTTCTGGGTATTTATCCAGAGAAATGAAAAACACTAATTCAAAAAGATATATGTATCTCTATGTTCACTGCAGCATATTTACAATAGCCAGGATATGGAAACAAGCTCAGTGTTCATTGACAGATAAACTAATAAAGAAAATGTGATATATTTCTCACATGTATTATACGTGAAATATTATTCAGTCATAAAAAAGAATGAAACCTTGCCATTTGTGGCAACATGGATGGACCTTAAGAACATTATATTAAGTGAAATAAGTCATAGAAAGACAAATACTGTGTGATCTCACTTATGTGTGGAATCTAAACAAAAGCAAAAAACTAAAAAGCCCAAAACCCAAGCATCTAGTAAGATACAGAGAACAGATTGGTGATAGCTAGAAGTGGAAGGTTGAGGGTATGCCAAATGTGTAAAAGGAGTTGAAAGGTACAAACTTCCAGTTTTTAAAAAAATGCCACAGTTTTTCAAAGTGGTTGCACTAGTCACTCCCTCCAGTAGTATATGAGAATTCCAGTTGCTCCACATTCTTTCCAACATTTGCTACTATAGCCATTATAATGGAGTTGTTTGGGTATCTCATTTAGTTATGTGTCATTTCTGTGGTGACTAATGATGTTAAGGATATTTCCATCTGCTTTTTGGCCTTCTTTTGTGAAATATCTATTCTAGTCTTTTGCCCATGCTTTAATTGGGTTCTTTGTATTCTTAACATTGAGTTGTAATTTTTTTAAAATATATATTCTGAGTATAAGTCCTTTGTTAATAAATACAAATGATTTCTCACAGTCTATGGTTTTAAATTTCATTGTCATCTTCTAAAGAATAGAAGATTTTAGTTTGAATAAAGTCCATCTTATCAAATTTTCTTTTATGCATACTACTTTCTATTTTCTGGGAAATCTTTGCTAGACCAGGGTTGTATAGATTTTCTCCCTTATTTTAATCTACAAAGTTTATGTTTTAACTTTTACATTTAAGTAAGTGAACATTTCAACATATATTAATTCCTTTTGAGAATATAATCTTTTCTGTGATTCAAGACTCTTTCTTGGAAAATACAGAAGTACCACTAACAACTAACATACACATTTATTTTTTAGGTGAAGCTATTGCGAGAAATGTGCCATTGCTTTGTGAATTAAATAGGATAGCATGTTTACTATAAACAGTATAAGATCCTCAATTTTTATATTTAAATCTTTATAGTGCTAAACAGATCCTGGCTAAGTAATACCACATTTATTTTCATGAGTTTTTTTCTTATCCAAATTCTCAGCTCTCACTTTAGTACTGTGATTTAACAGTGGATAAATCAGATGAGAATGCAAAACCAGTACAACCTTTATAGAAGGAATTCAGCAGTATGTGGCAAAGTTGTCTATGTATTTATCCTTGGACCAGCAAAATGACTCCTGGAATTATATTTCAAAAATAAAATGGCAAAAAAAAAAAGAAAAAGAAATAAAAACAAAATAAAGTGGCAAAAATACAGAAACAAAAACGAAAATAAAGTGGGAAAAATACAAAAGGTCTTTGCCTAAGACCATTTAGCATAGTACTACTATATTAGCAAAAGTTTGGAAATAATTCAGCCATCATCAATTGAAGACTGTTGAATAAATTATGGTTCATCTACATTTTGGAATACTATGTAGCCAATAAATAAATAGAGAATATATTCATACATTGTTATGTAGAAGCCTCCAAAGTGTTTATTAAGTAAATGACAAATTAAGCATGGAGAAGTATGTATAGTATTTGTTCATTTCATTTAAAAAAGAGAGTAAAAACTAGATATATAATAGAAATTGTATGTAATATTGATTTACAATTATATAGTTTTGAATATGAAGAATAACTTCAAGAATAAAATAATAAACTGATGAAAATTATCTAAGAGGGGAGAATAAGTTAGAGGAATCAGGGATATACTTTACAGGAAATACTTTATTTACATCTTATTTACAACTATGTAAATATTTTACATAATTATAAGAAAAATTTAATTCTAACAGCAGCTTCTAAGAGCCAAAGGAAAAATGAATCTAGTAATGCATCAAGTTGGTGCCTAAATCATATACTGAGAAGTTATTATGAATGACTGTTAAAGAAAGTAGTTTGATGATGAATTCCTAGGGAGATACAGCACACACACATAAAAAAACCTATAAAATAAATCTCAAGGTACTTTCAGTAATCATATAGTAGTACTAATATCAATATTATGAAATTATTTTATATATGTAGGAAAATATATGTACTTATAAATCAAAAACATTAAGTAAAATCTTAAAATTTTAAATTTTTATATTTTGACTGAAAATATTGATATAAATAATGACATGTTTTCTCTTAGGAAAGAAAAAAAGGGGGCATCTGGGTGGTTCAGACGTTAAGCATCTGCCTTCAGCTCAGGTCATGATCCCAGGGTCCTGGGATCCAGCCTTGCATCAGGCTCCCCGTTCAGCGGGAAGCTGGCTTCCTCCCTCTCCCGCTTTCCCTGCTTGTGTTCCCTCTCTGGCGGTCTCTCTCTCTCTCTGTCAAATAAGTAAATAATTAAAAAAAAAAAAAAAGAAAGAAAGAAAGAAAGAAAAGAAAACTCTAGCTCTGTCCAGTAAATCAGCTTAGAAACTGATCAACATAGTCCTAATGGTATCTCTAGCGCCAAGATTTGTTGGCTTTATTTTTTTTTTAAGATTTTATTTATTTATTTGTCAGAGAGAGAGAGAGAGAGAGAGAGAGAGAGAGCACGCACGCATGCGCAAGCAGGGGGAGGGGCAGGCAGAGCAGGCAGAGGGATAAGTAGGCTTCCTGCTGAGCAAGGCACCCAATGCGGGATTCAGTCCCAGGACTCCAGGATGGTGACCTGAGCCGAGGGCAGTCGCTTAACCAACTGAGCCACCCAGGCGCTCAGTTTTTGGCTTTAAATAACATTTTACACTAAAAGGATGCAGAGCTTTTGGAGAAATGGCTAACTCCAGACCTGGGGCAGGAAATGTACAAGTGAACTTGGAAGATCTAATTATAAGAGAAAGCAATGAAGTTATCAAAGACTACTAAAGTTAGGTCAAACAGAGGGAGGAGGCAGTTTGAAGACATTCCTGCTGCATAAAAGTGAGACATTGGTGAATATTCTAATAATAAAGCAAATGGATTGCAACACAGCAAACCTCTTAAACTATCAGTTCATGATAATGTAAAATCCTCCGTGGTCATTATATCACTCATCCATTACCAATGCTAATCTTGTGAAATAAAACACCCTCAAACTCAGTGGCTTAAGCAAAAATCATAGATTCTTGCTCATATGTCTTTGGGGTTCCTGGAAGTCAGGGACTCTAGTACAGGTTTTTCTGGGCTTGATACCAAGTAGCAGATGGGGTCCAGCTCCCCTCCACATTTCTGTCATCCTCTTTGGGTCTGCAACAGACTGATGTAAATGTTCTTATGGCAATGACAGAAGACAAGAAAGAAAGCCCAACCACACAAGCACGTGTGAAGCTGCGTAATGCTTCACAGCTGCTTACATGCCTTTAGCCAAAGTAAGACTGAGCCCGAAGTCAGGAAAGAGAACACTCTGCTTCAGCTAAAAATGAACTAAAAAGTAACATAGCAAGGATGTAGACACAGGTAGGATGAAACATTAATATCAATGATTTAATCTTCCCAATCATTTATGGGATCTTTTAAAGAGAACAAACTAATAATATAAAATATCAGCAAATAAGATATTTTTTAAAAAATATCCTGCCTTTCTAGTACAAACTATAAATCAAGATATTTGAAGAGTTGATGGAGATTATATTTCTTCAACTAATAAAGGGAAGAAATGATAAAATCAAAATATCATCATTCTTAAATATTCTAGAATTAGACTATCATCATTCCCTACATATAACAAAATAACATTTTGGCCCATTATCATCATTGCTTGATAAAAATATTACAAGAAAAGCTTATGGAACAAGGAAAATAACAATACCAGAGTGATCAAGAAAAAAAATTAATAACGAGCCTAAATAGACTACTACTAGTCAAAGATGATAAAATTTGAGCATCAATAAACATCATAATAGCAATACACGGAATTCATTAAAATATTTAAACATGAATCATAAAGGTATTAAACACAAAATTTATACAAGCAAAAATAACTGTGTTTATGTTATGATGATAGAAAGAAATTAACTCATTATTTTAAACATAAGAAAGAAAGAAAACAGGCATTTGTCTAGCTTTTCCTATATGAACTGTAACTCAGGGTAACCAAATAGTTGATAAGAGAAAGTTTCTCTTTATATGAGTATTTCAGTTACTAAATGAATGAGGGTCGAATGAATTAGAATATCACTATTCTATAACCCCTAATCAAATAAGCATCAATTGCTAACATTACCCAAAAAAAGACAAATGACTATTGCATCTCTCTTAAATTAGATATATAATGCCACCTATAAAGGAGTATTCCCAAAAACCTTCTAACTTTAATCTAATCAAGTCTCTAGATCTTACCTCTAATTTATTTCAGATGCAGGGGAGACAGAAACATGTTACATTAAACCATGGGATGCAATTTGCAAAACCTCTAGTTCCCATAGGGAACTATGATGTAGAAACTGCTTAGAACAAATAAAGTTGTCCATGTTAGATGATTATTAAAGTTGAGTGAAGGAACATGGAGGTTTTTAATAACATTTTTGTATATATCTGAATTTGAAAAATACGTTTTTCTTAAAGTAAGTCACTGGGCAAAATTTTTTGAAAGGTGTGATTTAAACAGACAGAACATGTCTTATTTTGGGAGTAGAGAGCCCGAGTTATCCTTTAGGCTGCCTGACTAGAGAACCGGAAGACAGTGTCTTGTGGACATTTTCTAAGTCATCCCTTTTGAACACTACTTAGAGTACAGCCTGATATCAGTGACAATGAGAAATTAATAACAAAACTAGAGTGGATGCTAGTTTCCAAGATTCAGAAGTTAATCTTTAATCCAGAGCAGTAACTAAAATTCCTAGAATAGGGGATTGAAAACCTAAAAAAAAAAACCTTACCCATGTGGCCATATTCATGTATTAGGCTAAATATGTTTCCGTATCTGATGATCAGACATCCTGAGTATCTTTATAAATGACTTATGATGGTATATCATCACAATCAATTGTATATTTCATAATAAGAAATTCTTGCTGGTGTGAAACAGTTAATGAATTGCCACCAATACTAAAGAAGTGAGACAGGGACGTAGTAATTCTGTGTCATTTATATTTTGTAGGCATTCACGAAGGGCTGGCGTTAAATGACATAATTTATTTTGTGCCACTAGACTGTGGTGTGCTAGAGCTATTCTCTTATTGCTCCAATGTCATTAAACCTCTTTACAAACGTTATCTAATAAGAATTTTAATAGCGCAAAGACAATGTGGCTCCAAACGAAAATGTGTAAGAACTGCTATTAAGAAGTATCTATCAGTGCTCTTCTTGTCTTAACTATAGAGGCTCTGATTCTGTGTGGTTATCTAGCTGATTTTTCTAGACAGTGAAGACATTAGTTCCTGGACATGTGACTTTGAGGTAACAGTATTTATTGCCTTTGATTATGCTTTTTAATGAGGGCAATGTGAAACTTTGGCATTAGAAAGTGTGCCAAATGTTGAGTTGTATGTGAAGTCAACAAGCAAAACAAAATTTCAATTTGGGAGAAGAAAGTGAGGACACAGTCAAAGGTTAGGGAGATGGACGGACAGAAAGAGAGAACGAGGAAGAGAAATACAAAGATACAGAGATATGGAGGGAAGGAGGGATGATGCAGAGCATATAAGTAGATACATGAATGAAAGTCTCCCTTACATCATCCAAGGTTGACAGTGTGCTCATGGAACTGGTCTTGTGTTGGCAAAGTTCGCCAAAATTTAAATATTGTTAGTTTCAGGAAGGAAATCAATAAGTGATGATACTAGTACTAAAAGAAATAAGAATATGTCTTTCCTGTACCTCCTTTTAGGTTCATTTCTAGAGCAAGAATGCTGTTATATACAATCAGATGAATTATTGGTCTGGCTCTGTATGTCAACTCCCATGTCCATGTAGGACATTTACAACTATAAAGATACAACATGAGATGTAAACTCCCCAGAAAAGGCATCAGAGAGAAATCTGAATTACAGTTCTTGCTCATGAGATGCTATTCTGTAATAACCTTTCTATTCTGTTATTTTGCTATTTATGAAATGGAGAAGAGCAGTCAGACATTCCTGTGCATTTGGAGGCCAATTGGCGAATGGGTAGAGCCTTTAGGAAGACTGAATCATCCCACCAAACTATCACACTGAAAACATACAGATTATATATATATATATATATATATATATATATATATATANCACACAGAAGGATTAATACCCATTGGTACTCAAGTAGAGTACCAATTACATGGATAAGAAAGTTAAAAATACAGATTCCTAGGCTCCATTCTTAGAAAATTTCAATTCAGGGGCGCCTGGGTGGCTCAGTCGTTAAGCGTCTGCCTTTGGCTCAGGGTGTGATCCCAGAGACCTGGGATTGAGCTCCACATCAGGCTTCTCCACTGGGAGCCTGCTTCTTCCTCTCCCACTCCCCCTTCCTGTGTTCCCTCTCTTGCTGGCTGTCTCTCTCTGCCAAATAAATAAATAAAATCTTAAAAAAAAAAAAAGAAAATTCCAATTCATTAGAGAGTGGAGCAGGTCTAGGAATCTGTATGTTAGTGAACAGCCCAGGTAATTTCAATATGTCTAATTCCTGGAACATGATTGTCATAAACACTAATAAACTTTCACAATATGAAAAGAGGTAGAAATTAGAAAAATCTACATTTATTCCTCATGCAATTATAGGAAAATATTAAGGTTCTCATTGTAGGTTGTAGGTATGTTCATAAGCATATATATCTACATTATATAATCACATGAAATATATTCTTATTCACATTTTTAATGAAAAATAGCTAAAATGGTAAATTTCCTGCAAGGCAAATAAAATTAAAGTCTAGATCAACTAGGCGTAGAGTTCACCAATTACTATCATTTTTAGAATACCAAATAGATTCTACTTTAAATTTCCAAATTGCATAACTTAATAAAAGTAACATAGCTGTGAAAGCCCCGTGAAAACATCAAGACTCATAAAAATTCCACACTTCAGGGGAGGGGGGGACATTGCATTGAATATAACCAGGTGCAGTCTCTGACCGCTTTTCATTTTTCTTCTTTCTTTCTTTCTTTCTTTCTTTCTTTCTTTCTTTCTTTCTTTCTTTCTGCTTTTTTTAAACCATATAGTTACCCTTAAGAATACTTTGCCCTGCCAGGAAAGATACAAGCAATAGAAAACTTCTGTTAAAGCCTAGCTAAGTGTTTCTCCAAACATTATCCTTGGACAACCTGCAACAGAATCACTTGGTATTTACTTTAAAGTACAGATTCCTAGACCCTCCCTTTACATATATTAAATAAGAAACTGGTTGAAGGGGTGGTTCCAGGATGATGGTGAATATCTTTAAAGAAATAATTTCCAGTTTTAGAGTTTGAGATGCACTGCATAAAAATGTCAATTCCTTAAGTACAACAGAGAGGAAAAAAGATTATGTGGCTTGAATTTCCACTGTATTTTCTGAAATGTTTACTTCTTTCAATACTGGACAAAGGAAAGCATCGGAGTGGGGGGCAGGGCTAAGATAAGGTGAGTAAGGCACTTCCCTTGGGTACAAAAATTAAGGGGTGATTAAAAAAAAAGAAAAGAAATAATAAAATCAGGATAAAATGCTGTGCCAAGCCTTATTGGAAATGAAGTAAAAGAAGTAATACTTAAAAGAGCTAATACTTATTCTCTCTCTATTTTAAATTATTTTTATTCATGATGGGTATTTTTGCATTAATTTTATTTTTTTCAATAGTACACTAAAATATTGTTTAACTTGGCTACTGAGTTTTTCAGCACCCCCTTAATTTTTGCACCAGAAGCAAATGCCTCACCCTAGTTCTGGCTCTGCACCTCTGCATTGTGTGGAATGGACTTACCTCAGTTATTTAAAAGCCTGTGAACATCCAAGCACTAAAGGTTGTTTCCTTCCTATTGCATCTTCTCGGTAAATATGTTTCTGCCTAAAGGTAAGACCAATTATACTCCCCAAATTCAATCAGATCCATTATATAATGAAACCAAATTATCTTCTTTTCTTAGACTGAAATGAAAGTGGGAGTGCCCTAAAATACATGCTTTGGTTAATATTTTTAAAAATTTTAACCAGTTAATGTACTAAAAATGAAATAAGGTGGGAAGAAAGATGCATAAAGAAAAAATATATCATGCCAAACTAGAATGCCTATATTCAGGTTTGGGTATATAATAAAAATATAGTTGATTAAAAATAATCTTCAACAACAACATGCATCTTCAAAGTTTCTACTTTATTGTTATTATTATATTTTGGATGGAAGAGTTTCTCTAAAGAAAATGTTTTGAAGTCCTATGACCAAGAAGAGAAAATCCAAGCCAAGTATTTGATTGCCTACTAAGTACTTGTTGGGACATATATTCATAGAAGCAGATTTTGTCATACTGGCTCTTTCACTCTTTCAGAATGGCACTATTGTCTTCCTTAGACTAAAACAGTTTGTTTAAAGCCTATGCAGGCAGGGATCCTTAGAAAAAATTTTCAAACATGGCATAGATTTGCAGGCTATAAAGGAATGAGAAATCTGAAAAACTCACTTAAATGTATTGTGTTGAGCAGAGTTAAGGGAGTCAGGATTTGGGTAAATGTGGAAGTAAAACAAAGTGACACGTTGATGATAATTTCTTAAAAGCTTCCAAAAGAAAAATAAGCAAATGTAGATGAGTAAAATTAGCAGTGGTGTTGGTCACCAATATGTTGATTGAGATTATCTCTAAAAATTAGATCTCTAGATCTGAGTGCTTTTACTCCCTAAAAAAAAAGTGCATTGTTTGATTTTTTTTTCTACAATGAGATTGTTTTGCCTACAGACAAAATATTATAATAATTGTCACTTTCAAAAATATATTCATATCCTAAAGTCAATGGAAAAATTTAGGGGTTAGAGCCTAAAAGGAAATTTGTTTGCATTATAAGGATTATGAAGCCCTAAGTTGCATCAGTTTTATATAGTAAAATTTTAGGGACATTAAAAATTGAAGTTGATCCTTTTTAGAAGTGTTTATGTTACTACCCTACATAGTAGTGGAGAAATGAGCAGGAAGACTGCTTTAGGTCATTTCAAGCTTTATAATTATATTATTTGAAATGCTTTTTCAAAAAATCAGAAGGAGTACTATAATAAATGTTGAAGAATTTTGTTGGTTCTGTTAAGTTATTGGAGAAAATATTTTTATCATTAACATATGAAAATATTATATAAACCACATACAGTTTATCTTAATTTAGGAAAGTAGACACCTTATACCAAAAACTTAGTTCATTTCAATAAAATAAATGACAAAGTTCTAACAATTCCTTAATATTTAAAGATATGGAATTTTTTCCCTTTGCCTCAACCTTTCTGGCAATTTAATAAGGGGGCATTAATACTCCTATTTACATACCATTTTTACTTGTAGGTCCCAAACTTAACCATTAATCATCATTTTAAAGATTATTCTCCTATTTATCCATTCATTAAATATTGACTCTGTATCTACCAGGTAGCAGACACTGTGTGAGACACTTTGACCTGAAGAAACAAAGGCAGACAAGCTAGACATAATGACTGTCCTCAGGAAGCAAAAGCTGTAGGATTGCCCTGTTTGCCTTGCAAAGACATTACCAATAAGAAGAACATTTCAAAATATCCAATCCATAACTTTGGAGATGATTATTCTGGATCATGACCTGACCAAAAGGCAGACACCCAACTGACTGAGACACTCAGGTGCCCCAGTCGTTTAAATTTTTATGGTGAGAATTCCCTAGATTACTTTGAGGAATAAGGCAATAGCAAATGGGAAAACACATGCTCACTGTTACTTAATTGATGATGAATTCTTTTTGAATAAAGTCTAGTGCTGATACCCATGGTAATGTCATATCAAAATTCTGTTTAGGTCTTGAAGTCAAATGCATTTATGGTTTACACTTCAGAGGAAACATTTCTATGTACTCTCACCTAGGTATACAGTAACAATTTACACATCGGGTAACTGCTTCATTTGCATGCTTTTAAAATTTGAAAATTTGCAAACGTAATGAAAAGCATGACTGCTTGCACATGAGATATTTGCTGTTAGAAAAAGAAATTCTGGGGGCGCCTGGGTGGCACAGCGGTTAAGCGTCTGCCTTCGGCCCAGGGCATGATCCCGGGGTCCTGGGATCGAGTCCCACGTCAGGCTCCTCCGCTATGAGCCTGCTTCTTCCTCTCCCACTCCCCCTGCTTGTGTTCCCTCTCTCACTGGCTGTCTCTATCTCTGTCAAATAAATAAATAAAATCTTTAAAAAAAAAAAGAAAAAGAAATTCTGCATAAAGCTATCTATTCCATAAGGACATACATTCTACCCTCTGTACCTCCTGCATGAAGAATAGGGTCCTCACACATACATACAGAAATGTCTTGACATCTTTCCAAGAGTGTAGTTTACAAATCCCTCCCTTGACATGTCATAAATTTTCTTTAATGATACAGAGGATGGACATTCTTTGAGCTTCCACTTCCAGTGATGATAGAATGGTTTATGTAGATTCACTGGCCCACCAAGAACAGCTAGAAAAATCTTGAAAAAAGTTTACAAGCCTCAAGGAGCAACTGAAGCTGCCAAGAGATGATGGACAATGATATGTAACAATAGGTAAGTACATTTTGATTAGACTGACAGCCTGCTGTGCTGTTACTTTCACATTTCCCTTAGGTAAAAGGCTAAATCAAAAAAGAATGTGGCATCCAATCAAAAATTACTGGGCATTTGACAACAAAACCAAATGATTTAAAAAAAAATATTTTAAAAAGGGAAGAACAAGTAAAATGACAAGTGATTCAGATATTGGAGTTAATCAGATACAGAATTTGAAATAATTGTGATTAATATGTTAAGAAAATAGATAATATGATGTAGAATTTTATTAAAAAACTGGAATCATAAAATAATCAAGTATAAATTCCATAACTGGACAAAATACAACTACTTAAGTAGGAAAAGTTAAATGGGGCAGGTTAGAGTCAGCAGCAGAAAAAAATAGTCTGTGAATGACCTAAGTCAATAGAAGATATCAAGACTAAAGCATAGAAAGAGAAGATAATAGAAATTTAAAAAAAATCACTTGAGACATATATAATGTGGTGAAATTATCTAATATATTTGAAATTGCATTTCAAGTAACAAAGCAGAGAAATCATTAGTATTAAGCATTATGTGGTAAGATACTGGCCAAGAATTCTCCAAAATTGATGAAAGACATTAGGTTACAGATTTAAGGAGACCCTCAGCAGAGAAAAACACAAATAGATCACAACTTAAAAAATCATTGTAAAACTGCCCAAAACCAGAATAAAATTCTTGAAAACCATCACTGGGCTGGCAATATACATTAACTTACAGAATCAGCAACATGACTTGACAGTGGACAGTTCAACATTCCATAACTGGTAGAAGCCAGAAAAAATTCAGGTGATAGTTTTAAAGTGCTAAAGGAAAAAAAAAATTCTAAATAAGAATTTTCTGTAAACTAAAATTTTCTTTTAAAAATGAAGGCAAAATCAGTATATTATGAAACAAAATTTGGGATTTTTTTGCCACCAGTACATCCATGCTAAATGAAATAACAAAAGCAAGTTTTCATACAGAAAAAAATAAATCTAATAAAACAAGTAAGTGAAGGAAGGGATGAAGAGCTATGGAAAAGTTAATTATGTGGCTAATTATAAATAAATATTGACCTATAAAATAATAATAATAATAATGTATTATTGGTATTACAATATAGAAATAGAAAACAAGACAATAATACCAAAGCCAGAAAGGGGCAAGGCATTTAAAAAGTCAAAAGCCCATGCACTGTCATGGCAATATTAATTTATGTTTGGCTCTGGTAAATCAAGCATGCATGCTATAATCCTAGGAAACCACTAAAAGCTGCTAGAGGAGAAAAATTAAATAATACAAATAATTCACTAAGTTGATAATATGCAAGAAAAGAGAAGAAAAGAAAGCATAAAACAGGACCATTAAAAAATAAATAGGAAGATAGTACTAGATTTTTGCCCAAATATATCAGGAATTAACTAAGTGTAACTAAGAAAAGAACTCCAACTAAAATTTTAGAGCACAACCAAATACAATTTATAGAGAAGCATGTTAAATACAAATATGCAGAAAGGTTAAAGTAAAAGGATAATAAAAAAGATATACCTTACAAGAACTAACCAAAAGAAAACTGAGTTAGCCACACTAATATCCGGCAAAATTAACTTTAAGGCCAGAAGCATTACTAGAGATAAAAAGGGTTATAGCATACTGATTAAAGCATTCATCCACCAAGAATATATAACAATTATATTTTTATTCAACAACTTATACAAGTATATAATGACAAAATATATTAAATGTATGAAATTATATTTATTATAACAAAATATATTAAAGTAATTTATAGAACATACAGGATATATAATATATGAATTACATGGTAAATAAACTTAATTTAATTGACAACATAGAACACTTATGTACAACAACACTTATGTACAACACTTAGAGCAAACATTCTTTTCAAGCATATGTGCAACACCTAAAAATTTAACATATATAAGCCCTTAACATAAGTTTCAACAAATTTCAAAGAACTGATATATAGATTATGACTTTTGATGTATAAGATTATGAAAAAAAAACCTGATGTTTGAAAATCAAGTCATGTACTTTTTAAGTATCTAAGGATCAAAAAAGAAATTATAATTACAATGAAAAAAATACAGTTTTTTACCCAAATCATAATGAAAATTCCACACATCAGAACTTGCAGGTGCAGTGAAAGTCATGCTAAGAGGGAATATATAATCTTCAAAAAAGATATTTAAAAGAAGAGTGATGATTGATATTATAAGTAACCATCTCAAGAACTTGGCTAGAAGTTAGAAAACATGCATTAAACATGAAGAAAAGAAAAGAAATATTTTTTAAAAGCAGAAGTCAATTATATGGAAAACAAATATACAATAAAAAGTTAACAAACCTTGACTCTTAGGAAAGATGATTAAAATTATTAACTCCCTACCATGAGTTATGAAGGTAAAAAGAGAGGAATTAAAAATTACTAATACTAGGGAAAATGAAAGATTTTAAATATTCTATATGAATGAACAAAATATAAAGTCTTAGTTCAGATGGCCTCATTGGTGAATATTTTACCAAGCATGAGAAAAAAAAATGTGAACATTTCCTATTTTGTTTTCTAAGGATAAAATTACTTTGTTACCAAATTACAGGCCATTCTCTTTCATAAATATATATTTAGAAATCCTATATAAAATTTCCCAAACAAAATTAATAAAAGAGTAATATATTATGAACAAGTAGGGTATATACCAGGAATTTAAAAGTGATCAATATTTGCAAATTACCCAGTGTTATTGATTACATTAACAGAGGAAAGAAAAGAGATTTTATGATTGTATAAAAGTATGTTGAAATAGCATTTGATGGAATTCAATAATATTGGTAGATTGAGATTAGAAAGGATTTTACTTAACAAGATAAATTATATTAAAATGCCATGGGAATTATACAACAAGGTATGCTTACTTTTGGTATTTTTTTCTTCTTCTTTTCTTTTCTTTTTTTTTTTTTTTTAAGATTTTTTATTTATTTATTTAACAGAGATAGAGAGACAGCCAGCGAGGGAGGGAACACAAGCAGGGGGAGTGGGAGAGGAAGAAGCAGGCTCCCAGCGGAGGAGCCCGATGTGGGACTCGATTCCGGAACGCCGGGATCACGCCCTGAGCCGAAGGCAGACGCCTAACGACTGCACCACCCAGGCGCCCCTCTCCTTATTTTCAATCTCTTAAATATTTATTTATTTGTTCATTTTGAAGATTTTATTTATTTATTTGACAGGGAGACAGAGAGAGAGAGAACAAGCAGGGAGAGCAGCAGGCAGAGGGAGAGGGAGAAGCAGGCTCCCCGCTGAGCAAGGAGCAGGATGTGGGGCTTGATCCCAGTACTCTGGGACCATGACCTGAGCCAAAAGCAGATGCTTAACCGACTGAGCCACCCAAGTGCCCCTCTCTTAAATATTTAAAGAAGATTCCAGAATAATAATTTTATATTCTATTTTATAGCTTTCTGTTGTTGAAGTACTGTAATAGAATGGTGCAGTGAACAAGGATATGGGCTTTAGTTTTAGATTTAGTTAACACTCCATCAAGAAGCAATCTGTTAATTATAGAGGACGTTAATTAGCATCTCTGAGCCATATCTATCTATCTATCTATCTATCTATCTATCTATCATCTATCTATCTATCTATTTTTTTAAGAGAGAGAGTGCACATGTGTGAGTGGGGAGATGGGGCTGAGGGAATGGAAGAGAGAATCTTAAGCAGGCTCCATGCCCAGCATGGAGCCCAATACTCAGCTCCATCTCCTGACCCCGAGATCATGACCTGAACTGAGATCAATAGTTGGACGCTTAACCTACTGAGCCACCTAGGCATTCCATGTAAGTCATATTTTGTTGAGAGAGTCAGAAAGACAGAGAGATGGAGGGAGAGAGAGGAAATGAGAAAGCAAGAGAGCAAGAGCGAGGGAATGAGAGAATGTCTATGTCTCAAGGTTGTTATATGAATTAAAGTCATGTATATGTAAAATCATCTAGCAAATCACCTCTTACACTTGTTTGTCCATATCTGTGTTTCCCCAAACTCTCTATTAGTTTCCTAGGACTATTATAACAAATTATCACAAATAGGTGTTTAAGACCACATAAATTTATTTTCTCACAATTCAGGAGGCTAGAAATCTAAAATAAAATAAAAATGATAGCAAGATTGGTCCTTTCTTGAGACTCTACCAGGGACTCTTGATTGCATTTGCAAAGACCTTATTTCCAACTAAGGTTACATTCATAGATACTGAGGGTGAGAACTTCAATTTACATTTTGGGGGGACAGAATTAAACCCACAACATATATCAAGCAGGCAGTAAACTGACAGAAGCTAAGAGATTTGTCCAGAATAGTAAATGAAGCTATTAACAAAGCCAGAACTAGAAACGTATGTGATTCAGAATCCAGTGTTCCTTCTCATATGACAAGCTACTTAAAAAATCATCTTCATGATTCCAAAGGTAAACTTTTAGTCTTGATTGTATCTATTTATAGTCTATTCTATATCCTTGGCTGGATTTAGAACATGTAAATAAATCATTTGAAGTGTTGAACTTAGAGAAAAATAATACATGAGTGTGAGTTGGCAGGAGTCTGTGTGAACACAAAGTGAAGGTGACAAATAGACACCCTGTGTGTCATTTCCAACTAGCAGAGAGATCCGTTTTGTCTTGCACACAGTGGTTGTGGGGGTATTATTTTTAATGAGCTAAGATTTTTTTTAGATCAGAAGATTTTACTTCAAATTCCAGATTTGTAACTGCTCTTGAAAAGTCAAGATCTGGCAACAGTGGATCCACATGACCACAGGCTGCTAGAGCTGAGAAGTGGGGAGATGATAGATGATAGATAGATAGATAGATAGATAGATAGATAGATAGATGATAGATAGATAGATAGATAGATAGATAGATAGATAGATAGATGATAGAGAGATATTTTTTTAGAGAAGCATGTGATTTTTATTTGCCCACAAAGCCAAATGATCTTCATCGTTTACCTGGTTCTGTTTACCTAATTCATGTATATTGCATGCCAGACTTTGTCAGTCATTTCAGTCTGCTCTCCTTGATCTAGAGGAAATTGAATTGCCTAGCACTGCCTACAGTCTCATGCAATGGAATGTCTAGATCAAGTGCACAAGTATAATTTAAGGTCCAGTTCATCTCTATTTTACTATCATTTTTCCTTCAGCAAGAATAAATCTCTTTTAAAAATTAAGCTCTTGTCAATTCTGATTCACAAGTATTTGAAAGACTGACTTTTTTAAAATAAAAAAGTAGGTGTTAGAACTCTAATTTGTGAAGTTCTAATGGAGTATGTCTAATATCTACCATTGTCTTATTGCCAACATATGTGCATGTGTGATAAGATTTCTAAGAGATACATATTTGATCATTCAGATGACCAAAATGTATTTCTCAGTTTTCTCTTTTTTCATTCATAGTTCCTGAAAGCATTTAGACTTATAAAGGTGAAAAGGGTGTTTTTTAATTAATGAAGGCAACTTTTAGACCTCACCCAAAGATGGGGCTGATTACCAGAAGGACCAACCATGTAGTCAGATGGTTGGAACTTTCAGTCTTACTGTGTCACCTTCAGGCCTGCTGAAAGGGGCTAGAGGTTGAATCAACCAAGGGCCAATGACTTGGTCAATTACAACTATGTGATGAACCCTACATAAAAACCCAAAAGGACTAGGTTCAGATAGCTATTAGCATGCTGAACCTGTGGAAATCTGGGGGAGAGTGGTACCCTTGGACAGGACATGAAAAGTCCAAGCTCTTTCCGACACCTAGCCCTATGCATCTCTTTATCTAGCTGTTGGTTTGTATGCGTTATCATGTCCTTTAATAAGCTGGCAAATGTAAGTAAGTGTTTCCCTGAGTTCTGTGAGTCACTCTAGCAAGTTAAAAGAACTCAAGGAAGAGGTCGTTAAACCTCCAATCTGTAGCTAGTCAGATGCACAGGTAACAGCCTGGGGCTTGTGACTTGAATATGAAGTGGGAGTTTGGGGGGCAGTCTGTAGGACTAAACCCTTAACCTGTGGAATCTGATGGCATCCCTGGGCAGATAGTGTCAGAATTGAATTGGATTCTTAGATATTCTGCTAGTGTCTGAGAATCGCTTGGTGTTGTGTCAGGGACTGGGGTGATGGAGTGGGGAAGCCTCCCTCTTCAATGTTGGAACTGGGCCCAGAAATAGTAAAAGACTTGGTGTCAGTAGTGTTTGTGTGTTTATGTGTGATTGTATATTTAAATAATTATATATTTGTGTGTGTATATGTATATATATGTGATTGTATGCTTAAATAATTATATATAATAGCAAACAAAAATAATATTAAGTAGATGCAAAGATGGAACAGGGTAAAAAGAAAAAAAAACTACACTAAATAAGAAAGATGAGCATAAAAAAAATAGAGGAAAAAGAGAGAGCCCTGCAAAAATAATGAGGCTTAGTGATAGGAATAGGAAAGTGATAACAAACAAACAACATAAAATAAAATCACACAGGATGTGTTTAAAAAGCCAACTACAAAATATTTCAGTTTGCCACAACAGAAAATTGATTTTCCTCAGATTTTTAGGGGTAGAAATAGCTTAAATGGATCAAGGCACAAGGCTCTGAATTTCACTGTCATTAACTTCAGCACAACTCTCCTGCTCTTCCCTCAAAAGTCATAGTAAAGGTTATTAAACAGGACTGATTAAGCAAATTAACTGATTGCTGGGACTCAATGAAAATAAGTGTACAGCTAGATTCTGATGAATGAGAAAATTCCTTTCCTGGAGTCTAGCAGTTTTGAATGGAAGGGGCTGAAGTTTTGAATGTGGGGGTGATGGTGGTGGTTTCCATGTAGAAGGAGAAATAAATTTCTATAGGGAGATGACGAAGACAGGCTCAAGTATGCCACTAATCATGAGAGAAACTTCCAAACAGGGGCTTCTCATGTTAACTCCTATTCTTCTTCAGAAAGAATTTTCATCATTAAGGGGGGGAAGAGGAGTGGGAGTAGGCATGGCAGAACATACCCAGGTGTTAGTGCCACCCTAGATTTAAAAACATTGCCCATTGAACACACTGCAGGGTTCCCACAGTGAAACCTCTCTAGCAGGTACATCCTTTAGAACTTAACCACTATTCTCAAGTACCTATCCATGTGCTTCTCTATTGTAGCTTGATACCTTAGTAATTACCATTATTCTAATTATTTGTAGCCATTTTAAAATCACATTCTCTTATGATTATTGAAAAATTATATACTCATGTGAAAGTAGCTTAATTTTATGATGCTGAAGATTTTTTTCAAGGAGTACGACATTATGTAGCATACTGAGTTTGCTTATTTCTCCTGAAGGTATCATAGTCAACTTCATAGGAAATTATGTGGATTTCTCTATATTTAAATTCTGGTATGTTTATTCCAGTCTATAGCTGAGTCTAAATCCGTACACTTGATTGTATTGCCTTGCATTTAGGAATTCCTCTAGTTGTTGTGCTGAAAATGAGGTTTATATGGCAGTATGTTCAATAGCTATTCATTAACTTTTGTAACTAGAAAACTCATATTGGTTTATATAAAGGAAAACAGCTAGAGACATTTAGCCACAAACCAAATAGCAAGGGTTATATTTATTATTAAAATAAATAAGTTGTTGAACTAAACAGTAGCATTCCAATTATGCAACAATGGTACTATAATTAATTAGAGGAATTCATTATTAATCTGAAATTTAGCTGAGAATACCATGTAATCTAATCTCTCCCTAGTAATACCATTATTTCAGCAGGAAAAAAAGGCTCCATTTTGATTACCTACATCACAGCGAATAGAAAATCCCCTCAGATTGATAAATCTTATTGCTCTTTTAAATTGTTTACCATCTTTAGTAGAAACATATTTGATGTGTATCAACTCGTATTCCTCTCTCCATTATTACCATGCATTTCTTCTTAAATTACTTATGCATAAAGTTAAAGCCCCCCTCCAAATTCATATCAATCTTGGGATTCATGGGTATCTCAAAGTCTCCACTTTGCCTTAATGTTAATTGAGAAAGTAGGTGTTTACGCTGATTTCCTAATGTTAAAGCACAAGCTATGATTGCAGCAATAAACACAGAGTCTCTCTGTATTCACTTATCAGTCAAAAAAATCTTATCACTTAGTTTCATTTATTTTTAGTGTAGAGCCGGTTTCCATGTTAAAATGCTCATTAATATTTAATACCTATGGAAATATATTTGTGGTGATCATGCATTTCCATTTTCATTGTTGCAAAATGTTTACCAGTTTATGGCATGAGATATTACTTATGTTTCCATATTCGGGTTGTCAGAAATTCTTCCAATCAGACATAATCATAAACAACCATCTTGATTTCACAATTATCTCATTTGTTCTGAGTGGTAGCAAGGGGCAGGAGTTAAAATCCTTCACACATTACTCTAGCCTAAAATTGGTGGATTCTCTAAGGTGACTTGAGAGGAATTAACCCTAGCTTCCACCTTTCTAGAAAAATACTAGATTGCTCTGACAAATGTTAAATTGCCTCAAAATTAGATCTATAGGAATAATTTTAAATTTTACCCACAAACAACAGCAAAATAACATTAAAAACATCTCACCTGTTTTCATTAAGATATTTCATGTAGTATTTGTCATTAAGAATGACATTACAACATTCAAAAGTTGACTATTTAGTTTCCCAGATTCCTCCTGATGAAACTCTTGGGAGGGAAAAAAGGAATTAACACTCATTAGCATCTGCATTGTGCCAAGCAGTGTGCTAGGTATATTTGATCATTGGATGAGAGGCATGTGTTTAACATCACAGACATGAGTTTGTATCCTTCCTTGCACTTATACCTGCTAGGTGTGACCTTGAGTGGATTAATCTCTCTATGCTTCACTTTTCTCATTGGCAAAATGAGTGAAATTCTAGAATTTACCTCATAGGGTTGTTTTGAGTGATAAACTAAGATAATGTAAGTAAAGCACTTGGAGTGCTGTTTGGCATGGAGTAGGCACTTAACATCAAATACTGGCATTGTCCTCATCAAATCTAATGAAGTGAGATGCCATTATCCCTATTTTACTGATGAGGAAGCTAAGTCTCAAAAAGCTGGAGCAATTTATGTAGAAACAACACAGGAAGTCATACTTTAGAATAAAGTAAGAGCTTTTATCACTAAATTATGTTTTTATTTTTCCCCCATTCTAAGCACATACTGATAGTTTCCCCACTGCATATTAACTGAAAAAAAAACCAAACAGATCTTGTGGCTGTCCATGTTCCTTAGACTAGATACAGTAGTTACTTTAAATCTGATAATTGCAAAGCACATTACTGCAGCACATAATGTAGTTCCTCAGTTTAGATTGTGTGTGTGTGTGTGTGTGTGTGTGTGTGTGTGTGTGTGTGTGTTTAAGGGGTGGGCACAGAGGACTTTTTGTTTTAAAACTTATACATGAGGAATAAGAATTTTAATGCACCTTTGAATGAAAACCATTGAAGAGAGCCCAATTAAAACCACGATCCAATGGAAGCTCTGTGTAGCCCGACTGAAGATAAGACCAAAATTTACAAGGGCAAAATTAAATAAACTAGATAATTTTTTGGGTCATATGCAATAGTGGCAATTGATTTTTTTTTTATAATTACAGGTAAAAGATAGGGCTTTGACTATTATGAGTGCATGTAGAAATCTGCCATCACCATGTAATTCACTGGTAAATATGCACACAAGATCTGAGGGGCATCATGGAAACTTTAGATTCAATTCTTAAAGATTGGTTGTCCATTCCACCTACTTTTGCAGTATGGTTTACCTCTATCCTAGACACATATGGGCATATCTTATGTGCTGTTTGCTCTAGAACCTACTGGTAAATGGTAGAAAAGTTTTTTAAAAAGACCCTGCATTAAGTAGACTATTTGGGGGGCAGGATTCAAGTTCACTTAATGACTTCATAACCTTAGATCAGGTATTATTTTTGAGACTTAGCGCTACATCATTTAAAATTCCATTTATGTTTTTTAAAAGTCATGTTAACAGTTATTATTTCAGTCGATTCCCAGAGAAATCCTATGGGATAAGTTGGCAATCACTAGTATTCCTATTTTAAAGCCAAGAAATGTAGATTTCAGAGAAGTGACTTCCACTGAGTCAAAGAAGCTAAATATCTTATGTCCAGTTATTTGTTCTTCACAACATCAAACATGTGGGAGCTATTAATATATCCATTTTACAGATGAGGTGGCTGAGGCATCGTAAGGTCAAGTATGTTACTTACCTAAGGTCACAGCTAATAATGGCAGAGATGGAATTCAAGTCTAGACAATCTGATTCTAGTTCCCATCCACTTAATCATGTGACACACTGCTGTTCTTAGGGCAATAAAAATAATAAAACTTGTGGTTCTTGCCTTCAAGTTATTTAGACTCTTTAACAAAGGAAGTGAAAGTATAAATATGCTTACATAGGAATGAGTTATGGTTTCTTTGGAAGGAAAAGAATATTGCATTTGGAATGTATATTATTTCAGTACTCCTGAATTTGTCTAGGTCTTACAGTCTTGCTTTATAGGGCCTAGAGGCAGAAAATAGTTTTATCCTATAGCATTTGAGGCTGGAGCTGTTAGGGTTGTGGTGTTGAAATAAATATGTCTGCTGTTTCTGCTCTAAAACTAACCCAGGCTAGGAATATTATAGGGTTAGGAATTTAAATGTCCATAGCACTCAAACTGTAATTTAAAGCCACACACTTCGGACTTTTCTACCACCTATTCTGCAAGCTCCCTGAGAGTTAACTCCTTTGTCACCAAACCCAGCAATGCCTATTGGGCATGCCCAAAGATTTGGTTAGAGCTTCGCATGGAGTTTCCCTTCCTCCAGGTTTTACCAGCTGCAAAAGAAAGGAGGAGACGGAGAGAAGAATTAAACAGGTAGAGAACTTGGTTCCGTTCAGAATGCCCGTGGCCAAAGCAGAGCACGGAAAGCTGGGGGAAGACAAGAGGCTGTCGCACAAAGCACCTTATCAGACAGACTTGAGTCTGGTCTCCAAGTTGGCGCGTTAGCCCGGTAGGTCCCTCTCACGTCTTTTTGGCACAGCCTAGGCAGATCGTGAAGGTTTGAAGAGATCACTCAGACTAGGGCCACAGTAAGGGGTGGGGCAGGGACGTTGGATCTGGGGGAGTGCCAGCGACTGTGTGAGTCTTGCCTGTCCCTGCTGTCCTCGATAAACTGCAGCTTTTCAGGGGTTCCAAACAGGAGACCAAAGCTCGCAAGTAAAACCGGAGCTCATCTTAATCACTGACTCCTTGCCCCCTTCCTTTTAGCTGCCGAGCTCTTCCCTGGCACCCTTTCAGGTACCCTCGCCCAATCACGACTAAACCCCGGAGAAGTGGAATCTCCACACAGGTTTCCGTGGGTCTAGCAGGGGCCTGGGCATGCTCAGTAGGCTATGTGGTTCTCTGGTTCTCTCTCTCTCTCTCTCTTTCTCTCTCTCTCTTTCTCTCGGGGGAGGGTGGGTGGTGACAAGTTAGAAGCTCTTGCGGCAGGTCCCCGCCTCCAGGATCGGGCTTCCCCTGCAAGGGTACGAAGCAAAGATATAAACACCTCGCTCCGCAGCGTCCCGACCTGAAGGGGTTGTGCCCGCGGGCCGAGCCCACCAGTATCCCCGCCTGAGGACGGCCCGCCGCTCTCCATGGTACTGCGGAGAGCTCAGCTCCGCCCTTCTCTTTCAGAAGGACAGCACCCGGCGTCACGTAACCCAGCCTTCTCAGGCTCCACCACCGCCTCCTCCTTCCCAGCTCTTTCCCTCTCTTCCTCCTCCTCCTCCTGCTCCCCTCCGTTGCCTGTTTTCCCCTCCCGCACTCCTGGAGATAGACGCTCAAGCCTGACGCCTCTGAAAAGGCAGCGGCAGTCGCCTTATCCACAGACCTCAGGAAATTCGCTTTGACCGATGCATGCTTCAGGCTCTGGGTCGAGCTAAGGGGAATAACCGGGCAGGTAAAGAAGCTCAATTTGGGTTGGGGGAGGGGATGGGGCGAGGCAACCTGGAGAAGGATATATTTCTCCCTAGTAACTGAGCCAGGATCTGCCACAAATGCACAAGGAAGGATGGGTGGTGGGAGGGTGGAGGAGTATAGATCTTCGTTGTTTTGCATGAAGCTTTTTAAATAGATGGCAAGAAAATGAGATGGTGGAACTGAGGTAGTAACTTAAAGGCTGAATGCAGTGATTTATTAGCAAAAGAGAGAAAACAGACAAGTTAGAAACCAAAGCAATAAAATGTATCTGTATCTACATCTTTATTTCCCTTCCCCATCGGCCCCATGCTGTGCCTATCCTTAATTTGTGCAGTTGACTCCAGGCTCCAAGAAACTGCACTGGTATTAGAGATGGAGCTTAGAGACTGGGCGGGAAAGCCAGGGAGAATTTGGGTGTGCATTGGTATTGAGGGACTTCGCAAAAGCGAGGGGGGAAAAGGCACTTCTATAAATTATCCCAAAGATTTCAGGTTCTTTGCGATGGTATATATCGAAGGATGCATGGAAAGATATGTGTGCATATGTGTATGTGTGTTATAAACATATTAAAATAAATGCAACTGCAGCAGATGAGCATACTGTATCGATCCTTCCAGTGGCTTGGGAATGAATTTGATTCTAGAAACGAAAGAAAAGATTAATGAGGCTGTTAGTCTGCTTTTGAATTAGAGCGCTTCTTCCTTTGGCTGCAGTAAGGTTGTTTTTCAGATCCTTTTATTTCATCCTCTAATTTGTGAACTCACCAGGTTTTTCCGGCACCTAGAGAGAATCCTTTCTCCATATAAATACAGATACTCACACACAATGAGCTTCCTCTAAGAACTGGGAGAGTCAGTTGACCTCCCCTGTGGTAAGAATATATGTGTGTTCCCCTCACTCTCTATCCCTTAAAAAAATTGGCAAGGTATGCATTAGTGGAGGAGGGCAGGAGAGACGGGTGAAGAAAGGTTTGTGATCATGTAATATTAATTAATAAAATAATTGGCTCCAGTTGAGTCACACACATAGACACTCATGCACACGCACACACACACACAAAGGTTTCCTAACACATAAGCTTCTGGATGTTTTCAAAGCACTACTCTTGATCTTAAAATTCCAGATTTATTTTGCAAATGACTGAAAAATTGGCAGATGCCCGAGTCCACTTAAAAATGAGAGTATATTGAATAATATCCTATCTTAGGATGATTTTTAAGAGCACCTTTCTTTGGGCTTGGCACAGAAGTAGACAAGATATGGCTGGTGATTGCTGATGGTGTGGAATGTATCAGCCATAATAAATAAGCAACTGAGATTTTTATTTCTTATTTATTTCTACTGAGCATTATGTATATGAGTGTATGTGTTGTGTTGTACGTGTGTTGAAAAAGGGAGAACCAGTCATCAATTTCATCTGGGGAGGAACTTGAAGTGGGATCCCCTGGCTTGGTGGTGGCTCTCAGCTGACACCTGTAGGGATTGCTCTGTACTGAAGAGAAATGCTCTCAGCTCTCTCCATGCAGGAGCAGCAGCACAATGCGGTGCCATAAATTACTGCTAGTTTCAGCTTGTAAGAAAAAAAAAAGTGTTAATTGGATAGTGAGCTTCTGTGTCCAGGCAATAAATGTGTGTGCGTGTGTGTATGTGTGTGTGGGGGGGTGGGGGGGTATAGTGGGAAATGCTGAGAGAAATGCATGTGTTTGCTTGACATAACCAGAAGAACCATTTGTGATTTTTTTTTGGGGGGGGGGGCGCAAAATGTGAGAGTAATGTTCTTTGGTTAAAAAAAAAATGACTTAAAAACAACTCACTACTTATGATTTCTGTACCATTTCAGGAACCTGTCAGATTAGGGTTAAATAAAGAGGTGATTTTATAATGAGTGATTCAAAGATATGATTTTATATTCTAGCATTCTGGAGCCATAGCAGCTAAGGTGACACACATGCCAAGTGCTGGTCTGACCACACAAATTCTAAGAGCTGACAGCCAGATAAGGACTTGAAGAGGAGTTAGGATCACTACACTGTTTGGCAAAATATTAACACTTTACCCATCTTTAGAGGAGTTAATATTATGGCAATTGAGACATAAATACTGTCCCAAATAGATAGGACGCCAGTTAGATGTCTTCTCCTAAAAGAGATTATTCCTTTAATAAAAGGAGGAAAATACTTGTTCGAAATTTAAAAGAGATTCCCAAGAAACTATCAGTATTCTTTCTCTGAAAAACATAAAATGGTAAGAATGCTAACCAAATCCAAGCCAGCAGCTTCCAGTCATGGTTTGATCTCCTTTGCCTGTTGTGAAATCTGTATTAACTGAGATCTGAGTAGGTTATATTTTTATTGCCCATGTTATCAGTACACATGTTAAGCAGAAGTCCTTAAAAGGGCCTTTTTTTCCTCCCCTTCTCATATTTTAAAAATTAAGCTTTCTCAGAAAAAGTAAAAGATCACCATAAACATATATCTATAAAATTCTGAGAGGGTTACATATTAAGTTATAATGAACTGCAAGGGTGTAATGACTGATTGTAAAAGTGCAATATTAACTATTAGGAGACATTAGGTCTTCCTGGATAGATCAGGACAAATAAGCCCCTTCTAGTAAGGTTAACTCTGGCTTCCTACCAGCTCTAGTTTTACACCTGGTTTCTGAGCTGAATAATGATTTATATGATACTATAAATGACTTTAGAACTTAATTTTTATTTTAATTCTCTGCAGATTTTCTGGGTCCCTATAAAAAGACAAAACCAAAATGCATCACCAACACACAACCAATTGATATGCTGGCATCTTAGCTTGGCCTTGCAGAGGGAGAGAGGAAAGAAGAGGAGCTGTTGTGACATCTAACAGCTTCTGGCTATTCCACAGCTTCTGGGTTCGAACCCTACCGTTGGGGAGGGAAAAGGAGAAGTAAAATCCAGCCTGTGAGGCCATGCATAAGGAATTCTGCTTTGGCTACAGTGGTGCAGGAAGTCCATGATATGACAGAAGAAGCAGGCCTTTGAAGCTACTCAGGGGTTAAGTGGTGCCGTAAAGAGGCAAGGAACCTGTCTCTCCCTTCCGGTTTGGGACACTGCATCTGGAGGAGAAACACTTGAGGCATTCACAAGTATCCAAGGATCCTGGTTCATTGCTGGCTTCTTGTACTTCCCCGAGAGGTATCTGCTTAACAGACTCTAACTGCTTTGCTTTTTCCCGTACCACTGATGGTACCTGGCAGATGACAGTATTTGAGGAGTGAAGCATTTGTTGACACCACTGATGCCCTTGAACTAGGTCATCGGACTCAAATGGATAAGTGACTTCCCTTGACCTTCTGTTAACGCCTTTTCCAGGACGTTGCTTCCAAAGTGTATCCTCCCTTTGGTCTGGAAGATCTGCTGCTGCCCTGTACCACTGGGGTCTACGTTTTCCAGTTGGGAGGGGACTATCGGGAGAGAGGGAGGGGCTGCTGGAAGAAGAAGAAGAAAAAAAGAGCTAGATAAAGGAGGGTGCATCCCTCCCACTCCTGCCTATCCCCTTACCCTACTTGTTTCTGGACCCTTATTTCTACATCACGGTGTCCAGGACCACTTTGACCCTGTCGGCCCCGGCACCCCCCCGCCGCACCCCAGCCCCGAGCATGGGGACGGCGCTTCTCCAGCGCGGGGGCTGCTTTCTCCTGTGCCTCTCGCTGCTGCTCCTGGGCTGCTGGGCAGAGCTGGGCAGCGGGCTGGAGTTCCCGGGCGCTGAGGGCCAGTGGACGCGCTTCCCCAAGTGGAACGCCTGCTGCGAGAGCGAGATGAGCTTCCAGCTCAAGACGCGTAGTGCCCGTGGCCTAGTGCTCTACTTCGACGACGAGGGCTTCTGCGACTTCCTGGAGCTCATCCTGACGCGGGGCGGCCGCCTACAGCTCAGCTTCTCCATTTTCTGCGCGGAGCCCGCCACACTCCTGGCTGACACGCCGGTCAACGACGGCGCATGGCACAACGTGCGTATCCGCCGGCAGTTCCGCAACACCACGCTCTTCATCGACCAGGTGGAGGCCAAGTGGGTGGAAGTGAAGTCAAAGCGCAGGGACATGACGGTGTTCAGCGGCCTCTTTGTGGGGGGGCTGCCCCCGGAACTGCGCGCTGCGGCGCTCAAGCTGACGCTGGCCTCCGTAAGGGAGCGAGAACCCTTTAAAGGGTGGATTCGCGACGTGAGGGTCAACTCCTCCCAGGCCCTGCCGGTGGACAGCGGCGAGGTGAAGCTGGACGATGAGCCGCCCAATAGCGGTGGGGGGAGCCCGTGCGAGGCGGGCGAGGAGGGCGAGGGCGGGGTGTGCCTCAACGGAGGCGTGTGCTCCGTCGTGGACGACCAGGCGGTGTGCGACTGCTCACGAACCGGCTTCCGCGGCAAGGACTGCAGCCAAGGTAAGGCCCGACGCCCGACCCATCGGGGGCCTCGGCCTGGGCAGGGCGCGGGGAGGCAGGGCGAGGCAGGCGGGGCCGGCTGGTGCATGGGGTCTTCCTTCTCTGGACAGTGTGTTTCAGCTAGTTTCAAGGTGAAGACCTGTTTGTGGCCTCTCTGCCTTAACACCTCCCACAGCTCCTCCCTTGGCATCCACTTCATGGTTGAGCAGCCCCATTTCCGGGTTCAGTTTTCCTCTGGGAACCCTTTGTGCCAACCCCGCTTACTTCCGATTGGCAAGTAGAATGACCTCTCCTCTTCATATCCTCGGGTTCTTTGTCAGGCTGCTCCCTAACTTCGTTGGGCGATGGCCCGCCTGAATAACCGCTGTGCTTTCCTCTACCACCTCTCAGTCTGTAAGACACGGATGTTCCCCCTAAGATGCAGGCAAGCATCTAGAAGATTGGGCACACATTTGGTGAAGAATCAAGTGCAGGAGAGGTTCGCTCTGGTTGAGAGTATCCACGTTTGTTATTCGTGGTGAAGGACAGAAGGGGAACAGGATTCATAGGAACTGCTCTGCCTTTTATAAGTAAAGTATAAAGTCCTGCTCCTGGTTGTGGAAAAAGGGGGCCGTGGGAGGGGGCACATGTGAAGGTTTTCTGTATTAGAAGGAGAAGGGTTCTTGGAATTAACGTTAGCTTCTGTGGTTATGTCTAAGTCCAACATTTGTCAGTTTAGGAAAAATTATGTGATTTCTGTGATTTCTTGAAGTGGAAGACAGGTCAGCTAATATTTAGAAATGTTAGAGATTAAATAACATATTTCTTAATTAGCAGATGTCTTGGGAAGATAACACAGAAATTCAGACGTTGTTGGACTGGGAAGCTTCTGTAGGCTAATAAATAGGGGATGCATATGAAGGATTGCAAGAGATTTTCTGAGTACATTTAGCTAATGATATTTATCTGAGTAGGGGGGCTAACATGGATTCTGTTGTTTTTAAGGATTGGAAGTGTGAAAAAAAATCATACCTAAGTTTTGTTATCTCCCCTTAATAAATAAAATTCAGTCATCCATCTGTCTCCAATATTGCTACATGACGATGACCAAGGAAAAATACTGTATAAATACCAAAAAGCCTATGAACAGAAAGTGTCTGATATGAAAAAGAGGAAGCATGGATATATCTGTGGCTGAGCAGGAGAGGTGTCAGGGTTTAAAGTAGATAGCATATGGGTCAAATCAAACAGCACATGGATAAATGACATTTATGGCTGCAAATGTTTTTTTTTTAAAGATGAATTATTAAATCTGATTTTGAAAGCTGTGAGGGCAAAATCTCTATTGTGGCAGAATTTTGTTGTATAATGTCTCCTGTTTTTTGTTTTTTGTTTTTTTGTGTTTTTTTTTTTTTTTTTTTTTTTTTTTTTTTTTTTTTTTTTTTTGCTGACACTGCTATTAGGAACTAGCCCTTGTAAATCTTATTAGACTTGGCAGTTCTCTCTCATCTGACTTGAAGAGAAATGAAGACTTGATAAAATTTCTAATTGTTTAAACAGCAAAGGGAATTTGTTAGGAAGGAAAAAGCTGGTCATCAGAAAAAGAAGAGTTATGTAGCCTTCATGGGTTTATGGGGGAAAAAAGTAAAGGTTTATGTTATTATGTTCTGCCTTCATGAAGGTTTTTGTTTTCATTATGTTTTGGCTTAAGTAATCATAGAAGCCTGTGTATTCCATGGCCTACGCTGTACTTCAGTTTGGCCAGTAAATTTCCATGGATGTAGTACCAGGCTTTATAGTTAGGTTTTACAAAAATAAAACAGTACATGTTTTTCCTCTCCCATACCTAATTTAGTTGTAAATCTTGAATGAAATAGCAGGTACATATGATGATTTGCTGTATTATAATTTGAAGCTCCATACCTCTGCACTGATTAATAGAAATACACTTTTAAAAATGAACATTTTATGGTAAAAATTGCTCTACGTATCACAATGCCACTTTAAAATACAAAGCAGACCATTTAATGAAGGACACATGAGATATAACTTCCTTCCTTAAATTAGGAAACAAATATGACACAATGACAGCTTGTTCTGTGTGGGAAGGTGTTTTAAATTAAAATTTTTATTTTCTTGTGCATTTTAAATGTAGGGATCCAGGGATCATGCATAATCAGGAACACTTAAGAGTGGAGAAAGTGTGGCAAAAGTAATATGTTGAAGAGAAGCAGAATTAGATGTTTCTGAAATGCATTTTATTTTGTCAGTGGATAGGCTCTTTCCATAAGAGGAAGAATTTGGAATTACCAAGATGTGTAATTGAACGGTATAATACCTGATGCTTAAGGTAATTCAGTTCAGAATAGAGAATCCATCAGGATGGTTCTGGAGCATTGATTCGTTTGAAAATTTGATCTGAAAATGGAGTAAAAGATCACCACTAGTCAGGAAAGGAAAACAAAAGGCTGGATTCTTTTGATTATCACAGAAATGGGAGATGGAGTGATAAAGGCAGAGTCGATCTGCCCAGAAGGATTGGCTTTATTTTTATGTATTTTCTCTATTTCATGTGTGTCAAGTGACTGTTAAATAATTAATTGAGAATGGATGCCTCTCCCAGCACCAATCATGAATTGATGGCCAGGGATAGATGGTTTCTATTCAGATTAAGTATGAGCGGAGCCCTCCCTTTAGCCAGTATTTACTCTGATTGCCACATTCTTTTTAAAAACTCATTTAAAAACAAATCCACATTCATTAGAGAAAATTTAGGAAAAAAATTAACAGCAAACATTAAACAAGATTCAAATTATATCTAGTTCTAACCACAATTTCTTTTTTAACTTAATAAAGTCTAATATTATTTAGTTGCCTTCATATTAAAAATAGAGTAAGAACTAAAAAAGACAATAATCATATTCTTTTTCTCTTCTCTTTTTTTTTTTTTTTCCTGGCCATGGCCCGGAATGTCTTGCAACAACTTCTGCATCTATGGTTTTCTAGAATATTTTTACTTAACGATCTGAGTTTCATCCTAATTATAGTTTATTCAAGCCTAGCAAGTTTTATGTATTTATTTATGTAGTGATGGAAAGAGAACACAAGAAAGGTTATATGTCATGACCAGGTTAGTGGCAGAGCCCGCATACAAGAGCAGGCACTCTCATTCTAGAGCCCTTTATTATCTTCTCTGCTGAATAAGGTTTCCATTTTATGAGGATTAATATTTTTTCAGGTTCAGGCATTATTCAAGAGAAAAAAAATTATGTATAAGTGGCTGATGGAATAGAACTAACCTATGTATTACTTAATGTTCTTTGACCCTGAAAATGGACCTCAGAACTCTACTATCCAAGAATGTCATCTTTCCTGAATGATGGATGCTTATGGGGCACATAGCTTTTTCAGTGAATCATACTCATCTCAGTGCCCCAGGACCATTATTATTTAATAAGTTTCTACTTAAGAGGACTAATAGTTTCTTAGCGGCTAAAAAGAACTAGTGAATGCTATGGCTATCCAGCTTAAAAATGAGAATAAAAGGTTGATCAATAAGAAGTGAAGTTATACTTTTAAAAATGATTTGAGGTTTCACGCATTTTAGGGTTATTTATATTAAAATTTCATACTAGACTCTTGTCACTTTTATTTACTTTCACTATTTAAATGGCCATAAACACATACCCTTACAATGGCTAATTACTAAATATTACTAAACATGGTAGTGTGATAGATGTCACTCAATAAAGCCCATGCTTTCTATGACTTTACTACTGTGACCAGATCGACACCAATATTCACTTAGTCATTTCTACATTCATTTCTTTATTCAACAAATACTGATTGAACGCTTTGTAAGCATCTGAGTAGTAGGCTCAGGTAAAAAACATGGTGAGTAAACTCTCAGAAATAGTTCCTACCTTGCTAGACCTTTGCATTCCAATGAAGAGACATAGTTATTTAAAAAGTAAACGGAAACTTAAAATGGTGGTATGTATTTTGGAGGACAGATACATGGTACTGCGGGAACTTAAAATAGCGTGAACTAACCTAATCAAAGAAGGTTTCCCTGAAGATTGAGGTTTAAAATCTGAGGTGAGAAGGAGTTAACCATGTAAATGCAGAGGACAAATACTAGGTACAAAAGTCTGGTATAAGAGTTGGCCTGGCATATTCAAGCAACTGAGAGGAGGCCCTGGAGTATGGAGCTCTTAGAGGAGTAGGGCCAGCTCTTTTGGGGCCTTCCAGACCATATCAAGGATTTGAATATTTATGGTAAAAGTGATGGAAAAATATTCGAAGGAGCTTAGTATGGAAGGTGGGGAGGAGGGTGCCATTATCAAATTTATATTTCAAAAATGTCACTCTGGCTACAGTGTAGGGAACACATTGATAGGGGGCCAGAGAAAAAGAGAAAACATTATTTTCTGTTTGTCAGTCAACAAAATTTGTTGAAGTACCCACTGTAAGCTGTAGACTGAGTGAGGGGACATAGGGAAAAACAAGATTCTTCCTTTAAGGAACTTAGAATCTTTGTGAGTTTGGTTATATATAGAAATCTAAGGACATTCATTGTTAGGAACATTTGGTTCTATCTGTAAAAAGTATCAGAACCCTTTCTGTGGATTATCATGTAGTTTCCTCAGATAAACCTAGCAAATCCATAGGCTTCTGGAGCCTGTTGGCAATGAATGTCACACTATTCTGTGCCTTCCAAGAACCTTGCTCAATATGCCTTTCTTGTGACAGTATATATTGGTTGATTGATTCTAGGCTTTCAATACTTTAACTGCTGCAATAAAGAAAAATATTGCTTAGGTTCTCAATCTTTTATTTATTTGAGAATTTTTATTATGAGAGACTTTTACACAAAAACATTTGTAAAAACTATCACCCTACATATAAACTAGTATATTTATTCATTTCAATCCTATACTTACATAGTTATGCTTACTATATTTACTCCAGTGTGTAGATATAGATATCTAATGGGCCTGTCCTATTTATGATTTGTCTTTGAGACTCTCCTATAAGTTATTTACATGCATCTGCAGAGAAGCTAGGTAATATATTTGAGCTTTAAAAGCTTAAGTAAGATATTCTTATAGTTATTATAAACAGATTATATTTTTAGCATAAATTTATATATATGCCAGTGAAATCATGTTCCAGTTTTGGATACCTTTAGATGAAATGTGATAATAAATTGATAAAAAAGTAACTCCTGATTGACTACAGGAAGGACCAGCACTATATAATATTTATGCTATTCTTAGCTGTATTGTGAGAATCAGCACCCTGCGCTACACTGGTTCCTGAAAAGCAGTCATTGACCACATTCTGTATCCCTTTCTCAGTAAACATTTGGTGGCCACACTGCATGCAGGGTTAACTCTTATAAATGTTCATTGAAAATTAAGTATCATAGATACTTACATTTTTTTTCTGGAGATATAAAGCTGCTGTTTGAAGTTTTTCTGCAAACTGTGTTTTCAAGAAGTGCACACGTGTATATGACATAATTCAGAATAAATAATTTTTGCATTCTAAAAGTTTTGGCTTCATACTCACGTCACATATTCTAAAGGTTTTGAGTTTGGTGTATGAAACAATATTATGCAAACCTCCTATACTTTTTTCTTGTGCACTTATATATAATTTTATGGCTCAATCCCTTTTCTATTACTGAAAAAAACAAGAATTGGTAATTTTCTTGGTCTTTGTTAAATAGTAAGTCTTAAAGTGTCCCAATAAGGTTTTGGAAAAAGAAAAAGTCTTTTGGTTAGTTGTATTAGGGCTCTTCAGAAATTGCATGCTTTTTTTTTTTCTTAAGCTTGGATTTCATGTGTTTCTCCCTGAATATGGGAATGGGTGTGGTGCTCGCTCAAATTCTTTTCTTGCCATGTTATTTACACAATGTGTGTAAACAGAATGTGGCATGGTGTCTGAGCACCTAAATTCCAGATATGGCGTTGCCTCTAAATCAACTGTTATAAGTGGAGCAAGATCACTAATATTCTGCATTTCAATTTTCAAGATTGGAAATCGAGAAGCACATAATCAGACAACTAATACATTGTGTACTTCTAACCTATTTCAGAGTATGAGTAGTTAATAGATGTAAACTCCCAGAGAAACATGAACATTGGGAAGAAAGAACCAATGGCAGCAGGGTAGATAGCCCTAAAATCTTGTAAATGTTAATAGTGAAAATGTTAAATATGTTTTTATAAATCTATGTTGGGATCATTTTAGGTGAAGTGTAGATTATTTATGCCCAGTAGTATATATAAGATTTGGTAGAGTTTTCTTATTACACATTGATATGTTGGTACAGACAAGCTGAGTAAAGAAGGCATCCGTCCCCATGTTCCTTCTGTGTAAAATCTGAGCAAATGAAATGAATAATTTAAGGCAGCACCTAAATGAGTGCATATCCTATGATTCTATTTATATGGAGTTCAAAACAGACACAACTAATCTATGGTGATAAAGTTCATAATGGGGTTACCTTTTAGTGGTATTGACTAGAAGAGGGCACAGTGAAGCCTTTCACATGATCTGGGTGATGTTTACATGGGTATGTATATATTTGTAAAGACTAACTGAACTATGTGTACACTTAAGATTTACATACATAAAGTATCTATACGTAAGATATCTACACATAAGATACTTTACTTTATATATGCTCTACTTTAAAAAAAATCATTCAAGTTATAAAAGAATGATGCTCAATGAATACATGTAGTGTGTACATATTCATGCCCTAAATACATATGAAAATGCACTTTATGAAGGAATTCTTAATGGAAATCCATATTTTAAAATGGTAGGCAAAAGTGCCAAATATTTCTAACATTCCAGAGAGCAAGTATATGTATATATGAATAAATTTTAAGGATAAGGAGAGTATTCTGTTTTAAACACCTGTACACCTTTTAACTTGTTTCCAATTTCTTGTGTCTTTTGTAATAGAGATAACACATAGATAAAATAGAGATAACACAGATAAAATTAGCATCTATTGAACTAAAGTCCTACCAACACATTCAAGCAATGTAAGTTTTCCAATAAGGACAATTCAGTTACTGGAATTTTAAGTTATTGAATGATGAGTATGTTGTAAGAGCTCAATAAATATTTGAATGAGTGTTGGGATATTGGGAAAAAAAGACATTACCAGTCTAACCATAGCTCTCATAATATTCTCTAAATCTATAAATATGCATGGTTTCTTCCCCAAAATATTAGGCATAAAATTATTCAGAAGGTGAACTAAATGCCCCTCCTTTCTTGGTGCCATAAACACCTTTTGTGTTTGAGTATAATTTGAAATTATTCTGTTCAGAATCATAAGTTATTATTGTTTAGTGTTTATGAGTGAAAAACACTGCATAGTATGCTTTGTCCCTCTTAAACTTATGTATTCCTACAACATCCTAATTTGATAGGTTTTATAAAATTCCCATTTTACAGAGGAGAACACTGCGGATTAGAAGAGCTGCCTTGCCGAAAGTCCCCTAGCTCAGTGGCAGAGCTGAAATCTGAGCCCAGGTGTGTCCATTGCCGCAGCAGGCAACTGTCCATTATATGACATAACCTGTGTGTTTCTCTTAATAAACAGCTAGTGGATGCTGGGAATTTGTTCTTGAGTTGTCAGCTTGCTGCTGATATGAATGGCTGACTTATAATAAAGCCTTCAGAATTGAAGATTGTGGCAGACCCTTACATTTAGTGCCATTTCCTAATGTCATGATAATAAACAGAATAGCTTGTCAGAATTCATTGCACTTTGTTTCTGTAACACTTGCTTATTTGCTGCTTTTGTTGACCTTCTATTAATATTATGCTTAATGGGTTGATTTTACTTTAATGTAACTAGAAATAAAGCCCCAGTATATTTCATCTAAAGAACTACAATTCTTAATCTTCTGAACGAAAATACTTAGTTTTCACAAAACAAGCAACACAGAATTTACATCCACTTCAGATAACATTATTGAAATTATCAAAATGCATGGTGATTTAGCACAAGTACAAAGATCTGTCCCCCTCACATAAGTAGACACTTAGACTTGCTGATTTAGAACATGGTTCTGCTGAAGGTTTAGATGATGGTATACTGGACCCTTAATTGAAATTACATAAGGAGAAGGTAGTGTCTCTTTTTGGATAAGTTTGGCTTCCCAACACATTGCTTAAAATTTAATTCAAGAGCGGTTCTTAGAGTTAGAAATATGTATTCCCTATGCTATTTCTGGTATATATGAGACACTATTATTAGAAAGAAGTGGGAGGAGAACAAGACTGACCTGGCAAGCCAAAGTGCTGACCTGGACTCTTGTCTAGTAACTTGTGCTCAAAACTGTCTGTACTGTAATTAGAAATACACCGATGCCACGTTGCAGGAAGCTGGTGCTACTTCAAATAGCACTTTCTTAGGTTGGTTCCCAGGAGGGATCCGGTGGTCCAAAAGTTAGAGGAGGAGCTGCAAAGAAGAACAGTTGCTTCACAAGCACCCTAACGTCAGGCGGGGCTTTCTGTATTTAATTATAGACATAATGAATTCTGTGCAGATGACATTCCATAACAGAAACAACACTGATCACAGTTTAGGAGCTGCAGTTGTGGGTGACCTAACAAGACCAGGCCTTGTATGTGGAACCAGCTAAGCTTAAGTGTTACTGAGACATTGCTTGATTCAGCAGAATGAACTGCCCCAGTCCAGCAGAGGCAAGGAAATTAAAGACTCATGTTTTTCTTCTAAGTAATGATGTCTCTCTATAATTAAGCGTGCCTGGACTTTCCTTAGGGAAATAGCTGGCATGGTAGCATATAACTATAGCTGCCATATGGAAGATACTACTTTTCAGCTTAGACTCTTTATCTGAATGCAGCATTTTTTTTCCAGCAAATACATGATTATTTATTTAAAATTGTTACATGTGAAGCGTAAGGGACTAAATGTTTAATTTATACAAGCAGAAACATTGTAAAAATAGGAAGTGATATATTGTACTTCATGACCCAAATGCACAAGTAAATGTTTAAGACAATACTTTTATGAACCCCTATTTTAAAAATTGGGTCAACTTCCTGTGACATAGAGTACTAAGATTTTTAAAATGATGAGACATGTACTTTTCATATATAAATGATGGTGTGTATGTGTATAAACATAGATATATACAAACATATGACATATATAAGAAAATTATATAATGTAAGCAGAGAAGGATTTTTTAAAAGTCTTTGAAATGTTAAAATAAAATCTTCACAAATATACTGGTTAAACATGTCATTAAAATATAATGTCTTTATGATTTAAAATACTCTATGTAATATATATATTTTTTCTACACAAGACCTTAGAAACCTAAAAAGTCTATGCTTTTGTAGTAAGGTAAATGACTTTCTGTGGTTAGGCATGGGATTCGAGATTTTGAAGTTTCTTCAAAGTGCCATTTTCATATTATTGATTGACAACATTCCAACTATTCCTGGGGGTTATATGAAAATCTAACTATATTAAGTCTTGCTCTAAGATTGTTCTGACAGTTACCAAGAGTAATTTGCTTTGATGGAACTTTAGCTATCGTTATTAAATAATAATAGTTATTATTTAACTATTAATTGAAATGAGCCACAATTATGTTCAAACACATGGAAAAAATTAGGTTAATATTAATAATGGCATTTTAAAAGTTTTATCCATAAGAAAACTAGGGGGTTAAACTTATTTAATGAACTCCCAATGAGTTCAAAATAAGCCAACCACCACAGGGCTATTTTGAAAGAGCGATTTAGGTAAAAAATAGTTCCCAAATCTCTTAACAGAGTAGTTGGAGAATCTATAAGAACTTTAGTTTTTAAAATTTAAAGGAGTCATGTGTAAGTTTCAGAACATGCCTTGTTGATCAGTTTCTATCATTATATGAGAATTTTTGGGTTCATGCATCATTAATTTTCTCTTCCTCTGGCCTCTTCAACCTTTGTTGAGATTAGAATGTTAGAATTAAAATAATATGGCTTTTCTGTTTCTATCACAATTTCTATTTTTTGGCTTTAAATAACATTTAAAGGGTTTTTTTTTTTTTATTGTTGCTGATGTGTGTGTGTGTATGTGTGTGTGTGTTTCACTTGAATTTTATCCATTGTTTACTCTTCTACTCTCTACATTGATTTCCTTCATAAAAACACAGGCAGAGGTAGAACTTCAAGAATTAGAGTAATTCTTCATCTGGGAATGACACTCTTCTATGACTGTTAGCCGAGAGCTGTGCGCCTTCCCAGAGGTCATTAGAAATAAAGAATGATGGGCACCTCCCCTTCCCCTAGACCCAAGATGTTATCCATCCTGGACAAAGTTCTTGTTTGTATGACACAGAAAATGCTGTGTTTCATCCTAAATAGAGGCAATAAAGATTTGGATTGGGGCCAAATACACAATCCTGTAGTGTCTTCCGCCCACAGGGGATGGAGGATGGAAGGGTGATGAGGCCTCAGGGAAGTTTCGGAGCTTAGGATGTGTAATAATTGAGAAAATGAGACTGAAGACTGAAAGAGGAACAGGAGATAGGAGAAAAGATGATGGGGGGGGGGTGGAACAAGTGCTGGAGAAGAAGTAAATTGAGAGAGAGAGAGCAGAATTTGAAACAACCAGAACACTGAGAGCTGGTGAATTAAAATAAGAAAAGTCACATATCTGGTTAGTGGAGGAGGGGACTAGAACATGAATTTCTTGACTTCTAGTCCTGAGATTGCACTGGAGAGCTAGGAGGAAGAAAAAGGCAAGGACAAATACATTATCATCTAAACTTTTAGTCACATAAAATAGAATCATTCTTTAGTAGGTTCTCGCAGTGTCATTGCGCTTTTCCTGCTCACAACAGGAACAGAAATAGCAAAATCTTGCATAACTCATACTCTGTGCCAGGCACTATTTTAAGCTCTTTACACATTCTAATCCATTTAATCCTCCCACAACCCTATAAAGTAGGAGCAGTTTTCCCCAATTTACAGCTGAGAAAACTGAGGCACAGAGAGATTTTTTAAAAATTACTTAGTTCACACCCTGGGCAGTTGCAAAACTGGCATTCATACCAAGGCTATGTAACCTCCTGAGGACGTGCCCTGAACTTGTAATTCCTTCTTTTTTAATAATAACTGAATGTACATCCACCACACTCTCTTTCACATATGAGAATCTGCCCTGTGTCTAAACAATGCCTGTATAAACTAATGCAATTTCATTTTCTCTCCCTCTCAGTATTCCATCTAAGTGTTTAATAACTTTTCCTGGGCAGAATTTCTTTTTTAAATTTAATGAAAATCCTTTCTCTGCTGACATAAATTAATTTCTTCTTGTTATGTACTCAGTGGAAATAAAATTCATGTAGTCAATATCCCCTTGAATTATTATTATCTGCTTAAGAGAGAGAGTGCTGTCTTCACTGAGCTAAAAATGTTTTAGATCCCCCTTCTGTGAAACTGATCTGACATTCAGCCTCCTTGCCCTAATAGCCACCTGCTTTATTTGTGTTACTCAGTGTTACCTCAACTCACTAATGTTCTCCCAATGCTTAGTTCCCCAGATCTGGGACAACCCTTGCCTCCGTTAATCACATGCTACACTTTCAGTGACTCCCTAAACTTTCCTTTTGCTTCTGTCTGACTTGCTAATTTCCCATTGTATCTTGAAAATATCAAGATATATATATATATCTTGGGCAGAGGCTTTCTGAAGTCCTTAATAGGTGGTTGTTACTTGGCAGTTAAAAAAAAAAAAACCAAAAAAACCTGCCTGTTACTAGTGTCTGTAGATCAGGCAGTCTAGAATTGTGTAAAGGGAAAAGTCTTGATAGCACTATGTTTGTAAGCAGGAAAAGTAGGCCAAAAAAATATGAGTTGATAAACAGAAAACAGAATTTGAACTAAGGGAAACTGGCACCGGTAGTCTGGTCCACAGAGGACTACACAGTGGAAATGGATTTGAACAAGAATGTGTTAATTTAGGCCTAAGGAAAGAGAAAACAGCATTTGCTTGTAATTCTAGCATAAATGTGAGAAGAGGCTAGCAGAAGTGGTGGGTGAATCTCTATTCCTGGAGATTCTTAACAATAGCTTAGATACACAACTGCCAGTTTTAAATTGCTTAGGATTTCTCTTTTTCTGGTCAGAGGCTTGGACTAAATGACCTTCAGAATACATTTTCAGCTCTTTTATCAGTTATATAAATAATCAAACTTTTTGGAAAACATTTAACACAAGTCTTTCAAATATGAGATGGAAATAGCCCAAAACAATCCTCCCCTGCCCAAGCCCAAATGATCCACTGGTGGGGGGGAGGGGAAAGCAAGCAAACAGAAAAACAAACAAACAAAACAAAACAAAAAAACTACTTTAAAAAGTATCTGAGGTTATAATTCACAGATGCATTTGGATAAAATATGGCATCAGCTGCTACAGGACGACTTAGTTCCTGAATTACTTCCCGATTGCCTTAACTTGCTGTTGCTGCACATAGGTGTCCCTGGAATACACTCTGGGCAGGCTCTTTGCCCACATGCTTGTGTTTGCCCTGAGCCAGCTGCTCTTGTTGTCCTCTTTACACAGTGTATTGCCCCAGTTTCATGTTTCCTTGAATGGTCGAGCTCGAGTTACGGCTGCTGCCTGTATCTCAATCCAGTTCACACTTCCGCTTGCTCATTGTGCCTTCTCTAGGGTTTCCTCCCCAAACTGAACCCACCCCCACCAGGCGCGGTGCTGGGCAGCATAGCCACGTGATGCCCTCCTGTATTCATCCTTTTCTTTTTTTTAAAGATTGTATTTTATTTATTTGACAGAGATAGAGACAGCCAGCGAGAGAGGGAACACAAGCAGGGGGAGTGGGAGAGGAAGAAGCAGGCTCATAGCGGAGGAGCCTGATGTGGGGCTCGATCCCATAATGCCGGGATCACGCCCTGAGCCGAAGGCAGACGCTTAACCGCTGTGCCACCCAGGCGCCCCTGTATTCATCCTTTTCTATTCTGTGTCAATTGCTCTTTCTCTGGGAAACATAGTTTTGGATGGAAGGGGTTTTGGCAGTGTTGTGAGTTGTTCCTGGAGGAGAAAGGGATGAGAAGCCTGAAAAATAATATTTTATTTGAAAACAAAACAAAATAAAACCAAAATAACCACAGCATCAAAAAATTCTTATTCATGGGTGCTTTGTAATGTGTATGGTTTCTCAGTACAATAGGTTACACAAACCAGAAATCTAGTCTCATCTTTGAGGCCTATGTTTTTTTTTTGCCCATTCATGAGTCCATTCATCATGCCTAAACTGCTTACTAGGAAGCCGTCCTACACATGATGAGACCATAGCACCTGTGTAGTTGTTCACCTCTGAGTTCTCAGTGCTCTTGAAGACAAAATTTGGAAGCACAAATGAAAGTGTTGAAACCTAAATACAGGTATAAAACATTCAGGGATCAAAAATATGAATAAAACTTACTATTAATCACAAGGTATGAAGACCTATAATAGGGTGTACATGTGTACCATTTAGTGACATTATTGATATCCTCAGTTGTACTTAAAATGATCCTTACTTTTGAAAAATCCACATATGGTGGTGTGCCTATGAAGAGTGACAAACATATGGATCCTTTTAAAAATTATAGTTAATGGATTGTTTCACACTTTGAATTAGATTACCATAATTTCAAATTACTCCAATCACTGAATTTTTCCATATAACAAGAAAACGGTGGTGAGCCATTAGTAGTTATAGAGGATAGGTAGAAAAAGCATCAGATGAACAAATACTTGTTTTGGCATAAACTGAACAAGAGAAGGTCAGGAAACTTGTTATTTTATCTTTTGGTGAAATACTATGTTTTGGTTAACCACTGTTCTAAGAATTCAAAGGGAAAGAAGTCATATTCTAGTGGAGTAGGCTGGCAGATACATGCCTGATTGTATAAATTTGGTGCATGAATGCAATTAATGCTGTCACATATGTGAGCAGGTATAGTCATGTGCTTTCAGTGACCAAGTTCACTTGATTCTACTGATACACTATTTCAGCCTCTCCTGTTCACCCGTCAGGATTGTTGTTACAATCTTTACCACTTTTCCTGATCCCAAGCAGTATTCCTCATTTCCCCACCCAAAGCCATCCCTGTCTACTACTGGGATGATCCCTTAAAAATAGTATTTCTCCTTTGTTTCAAGATTAAGGAGAAAGCACATTCTTAAGAATGGCAAGCAAGCACTTTATAAAATCTGTGTCTGATCTTCCCAGTCTCATTTCTTACCACTTTCTCCCATTAGAAATCTTGTGATCTAAGCCAAACAGATCTAACCTTGTGATCTATTTGTATTATGAATAATTATTGCATTTACATGTCTTGGGGCTGTTTCTAGTGCTATTCTTTCTGGACCAAAAGCCTTTTGTTCACCCTGAGTGAAATTTCACCTATCATTCATGACTCATCTAAAAGATCTTTCTGAAATTCTCCCTAACGTTCTTCCCTGGCTCTCCTGCAGAGCAAATGCTGGCTTCGTATAGATCTTTGTTCATATAGTATTGCACTCAACACATTTTATTATAGTTATTTAACACCCCACCATATTTCTTCATGTGATTCTAATCCCCAGGGGAGTATTTATACTCCTATTTATTATTCTATTATATAAGTAAGAACCAGCAGACTAGCCCATAGTAGGAGCTCAATAAATGTTAGTAAATTTAATTAAGTTCAAAATTTTAAGAAGAAAGTATTAAAGATAATGGTCAGAGAAAACAAGTGTTTCTTTAAAAGGGAAATACAAAAAGTCAATACATATAAGAAAAGAAGCTTGATCTCAGTAAGTAAAGCAAAATAATTTAAAGTGAGGTTATTATTTCTTGTTTAGCTGATTGAAATTAAAGAGCGTGATTGTACACAGTGTTGCAGAGATGTGGCATTACAAGCACTCTTATCCTCTTGCACATCTTTGGTTGGAGTGTGAGTTACTACAACTGTTTTCAGGGGCAATTTAACAGTTGCTTTGACAATTTTAAATGTGTGTATCCTTTAACACTGCAGTTCCCCTTCTAGGAATTTTTTTAGCAGAAATACCTGAACAAGTCTCACAAATGTATTATTGCTGATACATATTGCAATTGTCTGTAATGGTGAAAACAAATAAATGGAACCAACTCAACTATTAATTAATATGTAATTAGCTGACTAACATTGGTAGACCCATATATAATGCCTCACAAGATAATATAAATAAAATATATCTACATAAACTAGGATGAAATATGTTAAAATATATTGTTTAGTAAACATAATCAAATTACAAATATACACACATATATATAGTACACACACAGTAGGATTGTATACATATATGTATTTATGTAAAAAAAGTAAATACCTGGTAAAGATCAGATGTTTCACTGTCTTCACAGAGGGAGGAAAGAAAAAAATCTATTTAAATTGCTGTAAGATAAATATATTTGCAAGCTCTAAAACCAGATTAACAAAGGACGTTGGTGACTCTCCATCTTGAGGGATTTTCAATAAGATTTTGAAATGTCAAACTAATAGCCCATTTCAGAAGATCAGACTCACTATATGACTTACCAAGGATTTGTATTATCACTCTAGGTTGAACATTCTGTTATAGAAATAAAAACAGAATGTTCATGTCTTTAGAACAAAATATGGCATTAACCTTGCGGGATATATTCTGAAAGAATATCGTAAAAGAGAGAATTACAGAATTTAAATCCTATATAATTCCAAAGATTGATTGATTGATTATTTATTTATTTATTTTAATTTGGCCCCTTTTGTTGTCAGGTTATATGATTATTCTCCTGGTGTTTAACAGAGGGGTCCTTATAAGGTGGGGTCTGGAAGCAGATATAATATTTCTTATCAGCAGAGTGATTTCTGTTAATGTTCGATTTACAACATCTCCTCTTGCCCTCCCTCACCTTCTCCAAAACAAAACTCGAGAGATGGCTGAATAAGTCAGTGCCATGTCTCAAACTGGCTTCATAGTCAAGTGTATTATCATTCTTGTAATGTCTTCTTTTCCTAATGGAACTTCTAGAAACATCTGAGAAGTTCCAAATGACTGACAAGGCTTTCCTGCTTTACTTCATACACGTGTATGTTATCAATAATTACTTAGTTGACTCTTTAATTTGTCTAAATTTGTGCAGGCATAATGGAAACTGACAATGCAATTTTCCATTGAAAATTGTAAATGGATGACTAAGCTGAGCAATTCACATCCTTCCCATTCCTTTTGTACAGATATCTTATGCTACACCAGGATGCCTATACTTTGAAAATAGCTCATCTATATTCATTCGCCCATGCATATAAATTGATATGCATGCTCATTTTGCAGTTTCCAAATATGCATTTGTTGCATAAAGTTTTTCATATCTGACCCAAAATGGTTCTTTTACCTCTTCCTCAAAGATTTAGCTGTCATGAGCCAACTACACATGCTATTCGGGTGCTTGCGCAACTAAATTTCTATAAAAAATGCTAAAAGCCTGTAGAGGAAAGACTTAGATCTTTCCATTAGTCATAATTTCTAGCTTAGATCTGGCCTTTATGGGTCACCTCCTTGAAATTATTCAGGGCAAGATTGGAATAAGTAGCAAGAATTTATTCAGATATCCAGATTATTTACCAACTTATGATTTCACTAGGAACTAAAGATATTTGGTAGAATGACTAATTGATGGATTGTATTTTTTTTGCTTTGCCTACAACTAGCTATGCCTTATTGGACATTGGATTCCTTTCACTGTCTATCTCTGCTTTTCCCAGTTAAAACAAAACAAAAACAAAAATGCAAACTAAGTTAAAACAATGATGTGATTTACCTCCATAGAAAAATCCAAATATTCTTACTAAATTAAAGGCAATATCTTGAAAAATATAAATATCTGATGGGGCGCCTGGGTGGCACAGCGGTTAAGCGTCTGCCTTCGGCTCAGGGCGTGATCCCGGCGTTACGGGATTGAGCCCCACATCAGGCTCTTCTGCTATGAGCCTGCTTCTTCCTCTCCCGCTCCCCCTGCTTGTGTTCCCTCTCTCTCTGGCTGTCTCTATCTCTGTCGAATAAATAAATAAAATTAAAAAAAATATATAAATATCTGAGTACAAGTTTTTAAAGTCTAGCAAAATGTTTTGTGATCATGACCACTTATAGTTAAAATACTGTAGTTGAGAAATTATCATTTTTGATGACTTTTAGTATTTACTGATAATCTTTATACACAATTTAAAATCATGTGTTATATGAAGTATAATTAATATATTTTTAAAAAGCCTTGAGTAACAATGTGTAAGAGGAGGAAGGAATTGATATTTACTGATTGTCTATTATATACTGCTATTATCAATTTTACGTATGTTATCCCATTTAATTCTCACCCCTACAACTAGATTTGATTTATTATTTTTCTTTTGCATTTAGCAAAAACGCAGAATGTCTAAGCGGCAAGGAGAGAATTTTAACAGGCTTCAAACCCCATAGGCCTCCACAACCCCACGCTTTCTGCCCTGTGTCTCCACGGTCACCACTCACAGCTTTAGAATAGCTTGTGTAGGTCCTGCGCAGTCGTATATACAAGTGATCAAGAGTCATCCTCCTCTTTTTGAGAGCATAATAGCATTTGAGATACTCTTAAACTTTGAAAGTATTTCTTTTATGTGGAACTTGCTTTTAGCCAATTTGACTTTCATATTTTTCTTTTTCCTCATCTCTTTTATGTATGGATGAATGTATTTCCCAATTAAATGATGTATTGCTAGTAATGATCAAGAAGGGACCTTTAGGTATCGTTTCCAAAGACTTTACAGGAAGACCATAGGCAAACCTCAACATACATACAGAGTTCCTTGTTTTTGACTCTTATTTTCTTCATCTGATCATTAGTATATTCCTGATTTGGTTTTTTCCTTCCACTCTAAGAATAGTTCTTTTTTCTACTACTTCTTTCTCTTTTAAGGCTATATAACCTTGTGATTTTTTCCATTATATTTTGGCTTATTTTTCATTAAAACATTCAAATGATGTACCTACTAAGATGACAATTATTGAAAAGAAGGAAATATCTCAGAAAAAAGTTTTCCTAACCTCTGCAGACTACTACTCTACGGATTTATGCACCTTTTAGTTAAATATATTTTATGACATTTTATCTCAAAATTTACCCAGTTTAAAAAAACAAAGATTCATGTAAAAATACTTTCTGTGAAAATGTTTATTTAATGTTATTTAACCAGAATTACTCTTTTCTTTCAGAAGTCTCAGTTGTCAGTAATTCCACAAACATAATTAAAGAGAATAATATGTAAAACACACACAAAAAGAATATAAGTAAAAATATGTTCTTAAGTACATAGTGGTTAACTATGTATTATGTACCCTTTCCCTAAACCCATAACAATTTTCAGGTAACTTAGTTTGACTTTGGCATTTATTTCATAAATGACTCATAAAGAAAGTATATTCCCAGTTTTCCTGTCCTATCATCACCAAAACTTCTGTAAATAATTCAGAAATTGTAGTGCAATGCATTTTTGGTGCTCCTTAGATTCCCAAACCAATAAATGGATATTGTATCAGTTTTTCTTTGGGCAATAATTTTTTCCTTGACTTCTGTCTATGCATTCCGGAAGTAGTTCAGAAAATCCTAGTTTTTACTAATCCTTTGATAATGATATGAAAAATATGTCCAATTACATATCAAAACAAAGATAGTTTATTACAAAATGGAACTCTGAAGTAAAAATGGATCAATAGCTATAGGGTATTATAGTGTCTGAGGTGGTAATCAATGCACCAGAGAGAAATTTTTAAACATTTATGACATTTTAAATGATATTTAAAGGCATTGGGCTTAGAAATTGGGGACATATTTGTGATTAGATGTGCTTGGTCACTACTCTCATGGAGTTTATATTTCTGTAGGTGAATACAGAAATATATAAGGACGGGGCACCTGGGTGGCTCAGTCGTTGAGCGTCTGCCTTTGGCTCAGGGCATGATCCTGGAGTCCTGGGATTGAGCCCTGCATCGGGCTCCTCTGCTGGGAGCCTGCTTCTCCCTCTTACACTCCCCCTGCTAGTGTTCCCTCTCTCACTGGCTGTCTCTCTGTCAAATAAATAAATAAAATCTTTAAAAAAAATATATATATATATATATATATATATAGTCAACTACAATATAGGATAACCAACACTAATGATAAAGTATATAAAACTCAGATTTAGGAGGTACAGAAGGCCTCCCAAAGGATAAGACAGCTAAGGTGAGACTTAGTTAACTAAGGAAACAGAAGGAGAAACAGAAGGCATGTGAGAAGAGACTGTTCCTCATTCGCAGAACTGAAAATAGATTAGAATTTATGGTACATAGAGAAAAAATGGTGAAAGTGGCTTTAATACAGGCCACAAACTAAGCTGTGCAAGTCTTATAAGCTGTGTTAAGGGGCTTGGAAGTAACCTTTTGACTAGGTGGTAGAGTTAAAAGAACAGGAAGTAATATAAGATTGTAATTTTAGAAAGACTGCTGTGACTACAAAGGTAGACCTTGGATCGAAAGCAGAACTGGAAATAAGTAACTGTGGACCCAAATGAGACAAAGATGTTCTCATAAGAAAGGTCTGTGTACCCTAGATGGGTACATGTTTGGAAGACTGTCCACTTGCACTGTATCTAGAACCACAACAAAAAGTGTAGGTTTTTCTTTAGGGAAATAAGGAGAGGCCTAGAATTGAGTGATTAGGATATGGGTAGGCTAATTGTTGACTTGAGATGGAGAGAGTGGGAAATGGAAATGAAAGCAGAGAACGTACAGTGAAATCCAGAGGAAGATGTAGGTCGTACATTGAATTAACAGAGTCATCAGAGAAAACCAGAAGTGGCAAAATGGACATATCACAGTAAATAAACTGCCTAATTTTTACAAACAGCTAGATACAGGCAGACATGCATATTCTAGTAACTATTGGATATGCTTTATCCTTTTTTTTTTTTTAAGATTTTATTTATTTATTTGTCAGAGAGAGAGAGCACAAGCAGGAGGACCAGCGGGCAGAGGGAGAAGCAGGTTCCCCACTGAGCGAGGAGCCCAATGTGGGACTCGATCCCAGGAATCAGGGCCTGAGCCAAAGGCAGATGCTTAACTGACTGAGCCATCCAGGTGTCCCTATGCTTTATCTTTTGATGGCAAGATCCATTCATTAAGTTTCACCATCCTCTAAAATTAATATCCTTCAGGACTTTGCCCCTTTGATTTGTGTCCGTGCTTACAAACAACACTTTCCTTCTAATCCAGACTTCCCAGTTATCTTGGCATAAGCTCTCCTCTGGATGGGTGAAGAAGTGATTCTCCTAGTTTCTGATATCCCTTTAATTTCAAATAATATATTTATATCACAATTTATAGGTGAGGGGAAAAAATAACAGCAAACTGCTGTGCTCCCAAATTTCTTTTTAACAGATGTTTATAAAGTCATGTCCTTTAGTTACCTTTATGAAACTTAATTTTCTGAAATGTTCATAAGTTTTAAAATATGTATATTTGTCATGTAATAAAATAACCAGGTTAATCACATGTCCAAAGATAATACAAAATACTGGCAAGATGGAGAGAGAAGGGATGCGGAGCAACAGAAGACAGAAATAACCTGTATTGAAAGCAAATATTTATTTAGTGGCTGCTGTGTGTTTTTTAGGTTCTGCATATTTCCTTTGTTTTCTCACTCAGAATCTGTTTATTTATGCTATTTTTTTTTTCCAAACCTATCTAAGGCTTTGCTTCAGCAGGTGTGTGAGCAGGAGTTTGTCTGTTATGTGTCCACCATCCATGGGAAAGTTAGCCAGGTCCCGAGCTAGGGCTTCCTTCCTCCAAATCCAGAAATCTGATAAATGGCTGGGTTTCTTTCAAGTTTTCTTTAAAAACCAAGAAGTGAGGGTCCATCTAGGATTAAGATGGGATAACTGGGAGAAAGGGGATTACTAAAATTAGATTTGAGCAGTTCTGTGAAAAGAGAACTTAAAAGTGTTAAAAACGTGATGGTTGAATGGTAAGCAAAGAAGAGCAGCCACTGTGTTCAGGAGCTGAAATTGCAAAGTAACGGTGTTCTTGTTTGGTAACAGTTACAAGAATAATTGTTACTCAACTTTTCTTCCTCCTTCCCTTCTTTCTTTTCTGTTCTTACCTTTGATAGAAAGAAACATCTTTCTCTTTGGCCCATCTATTTTCATTTTGCTCCGTGAACAGGGGGACCCCGATGGGCAAATAAGTTACTTAATTGTAATACATCTAGTTTATCTGATTATATTTTGGGCAGTCTTTCTTTTTTCAGTTAGAATTTTGTCTATGTCTTGTATAGTCACCCCAAATCCTACGTGGAGGTAGACTATAACTAAATAAATCAATTTTTAAAGAGGATATTTTGATGATCAAGTGTGATATTAATTTTTTAGAAAGGAAGTTTTAAAAAAGTTTCAGTAGCCACCATAATTAATCCCTAATCATTTTCTTCTCATTATGGAATATTGAGTAATTGGAATCATATGTGAACATGACCTGAAACACTGATCTCAATTGTCTATATTCTTTATTTTAGATTTGAATATGCTACAGAAGTAATAAATATAATTCAGTTAAACATAGGCCTCACATTACTTTAGTAGTGTATCACAGCTGGCCCATAAATTATAGTTATTCAGGAATTCATAGTTCCTTCAAGACCCTCTATACTTGTATGCTGTTTTACCTTATGAGGGCTGCATATAATACTGAAAGCTCAAGTGAGGAGAACTTTAAGACACTCCTGGATAGTTATATCTAAAACTTCTCCTCCTCCTCCTTTTTAAAAATCATTAAATTCACCTGTTCCTTCAGCTGAAGGAGCCTGTATTTTAATGTTTGAACTCAGTATTAATTTGTCATTAATTTGTGAAGAAGAATTTACAAAGCAATGAAAATATTGAAAATATCCACCTACAGAATCCATAGGATTTTGGAGTTAAGAGAGACCATGGAGGGTATCTACTACAGTCACTCTTATTTTAGAGATGAACAAACTGAGGCAAAGAGAAGGTGGAGAACTCTCCAAGTCACAAAATTAGTTTCATAGCTGGAACAAGAACATGAGCCCAACATAATTTTCATCATTCCATGTTTAGATAGCAAAGGAAATAACACTTCAAAAATTATATCTTGTATATTATCTTGTATATATGATGTAATATTTCTGATGATGTGTCTCTTTTTGTTTTCTTTTCATTACATTTATAGAGAATTCTTAGCTCTGTGTGGCCTGTTTGGGTCGCTTCATTCTTAGGTATGCAGAAGAGACTTTTAGATTCATAACAAACCTCTTTATATGCACCAGAAAATAAATGTGTTTTTCTTAAGGAAAGTCATTTTAACAAATTCATCATTATAGGAGTCTCTTACTTTGTATTTTGGAACACAAAAGCAGTGGTGTACTACAGCAAATAAATCAAAACCTTCACAATATGGAGTAAGATTGTATTTTCTAGGAAGGCATGTCAGTTGATGAAAAGAGTACTTTCCTAGAAACACTATATTTTAATAGTGCTTCTGGTTGTGTCATAAGAGTTTATTTAGTGTGCTGTATCAGACAACATTTAGAAAATTTTATTAAATGTAAAATTTTATTTTTTCATATCAAGAGTGAAATAAGACTATTGCCTATATTAATCAAATGCATGAATGGAGGATAGTTTATTTTATTTCTTATGTTTGTTATGCCTAAATTTTGATAAAACAAAGTTCAAATTTTCTGAGAGTATTATTTGAAAAAGAAGAAGAAAAAAGTATGCCTAATTGATCTCCCTTTAAAGGAGGTTACTAAAACTGGTATAGTAGATCAAAGCCTAAGTGATTCATTCATTACAATTTTAATAAATGTGTGGATCTGTTTTATTTTAAGTACGTATAGTGCAATAATGAAATTAAGTTTGCAGATAAAAGACTTGCAGATGCTCTTTTATCAAATTGCTGTTTTGGAAAGGCACCAACAAAATGATGTTCTAAGTTTGACTTTTTGCTCGGCTTGCATTTGAACTCTTGCTCATTAAAGTTCTAGCAACACAATGCCTTTTCTAGGAAAACGACTTCTACTTTTGTTTGTTTGCTTTCACTGAATCTACCATTGTATGTGGTTGGAACCATATGGAGGCAGTAAACTTGACTTGAGCTTCCCTCTCTTTAGTACCCAAAACATTCATTGAGTCCTGAGGACACACTAAAACAAAACACAAAACCTACCCATCTACCAAAGGTATTATAACCCTCTTTTGTTAGGCCTTATCATACTTTCCAATGTTCCTTCATCTGTAAGCTCTTGCATACTTGCAAGTTCCAACTATATTCTATAGCTTACTTTCAAATTATGATTTGTGCCTGGTCTAATGTATCATAAGTAAGGACTGTGTCTGATATGGAAATAGAAAAATGAGGGAGTAATTCAGTCATGGATACTATATGTTTTCCATAATTTCTCATCTTTTATAATAATGGCCATTGTTTTTGGTCTTTAATTTTTAACTTGAAATTAAGGAAACAATTTGAGTTACTGAATTAAGGTGCAATTTTCCCCTAAGTATTTATTTTTAGTATTAAAATTAAGGAAATTAGGAGATTTAAAAAAAAAACAACAACAAGGCAACACACCTTGTCTTTCTTATTTCTACTTCCTTCCTCATTGTTTCCATCCTGCACTAAGCATCTAGTCCTCCACCATAAAGCCCCATTTCTGAAATGTTTCCAAAAATGGTTGCATTATCTGTTTTCATCTTACTTTTTTTGACTATAAAATAGTAATATTAGCAACTTCAGAGAATGTAGGGATTTAATGAATAATTTGTTCTTTCAAAAAATGGTTTCTTAACTCTTGTTACATGCTGTGTGCTGTTGTAGATGTTGAGCCATATAAAGACAAAACCCTGCTCTTATGGATATGTTCATATAATGTATTCTGATGCCAGAAAACAGCAAGTGCTATGAAGAGCATTAAAACAGGTTAAGGGGATAGATAGAGAATGGTTAAGGGGCAGTTTAATTTTAGGTAAGGTGATCATATGGGGCCTTCTGAGAAGGTGACACCTAATAAACACAAGAAAGAAGCATGCAGTTCTGAGGTTAAATGCTCTGTTGCAAGTGCAGCAGGTCTGAGGTGGGAGGGAGTGTACTTGAATGCTCGTGGGAGAGCTTGGAGGCCAGAGGGATTGAACACAGTGAGCAAAGCAGAGCTCGAGAGAGAGACTGGTATGGTAACTGGAAGCCAGATTACATAGAATTTGACAGGCCATAACATGAACTTCAAATTTTATTCTAAACCCACTAAGACACACCATTGAAGTATTTGAAAAAGGGTATATTATTTCTGTTTCAGTCATTTCAGAGAGAATAGATTGTAGGGGCATGAGAGAGGGAGTAGGGGAACCTCATATTGGCCAGATGCGAAGATGGACTGGAGTGGTAGTGGAGAAGGTGGGAAGCACTGGTTCATGATGCTACATGTTTTGACAGCAGAGTGGACAGAATTTGATGATGGGATTATAGTAGGGTGGAAGTGAAGGAACATAATTAGAAATGACTCTGAAGTGATTGACCAGAGTATCTGGATGACTGGAGGGGCCCTTTGCTGAGCGGAAGGACTCTGGGGATGGAATGCTGAGCGCTGTGCTTGCCACATAAGAGGTATGCAGTAAGCACTGCTTCTTATCCCCCTTACTCCACTGTAATCTTCCAGCCCCACACAAACACCCTCACTCCCAGGGATCTTTTATTCCAAACTAAGCTAAGAGAAGGTAAGGGTCACATCGTCCACTGTATATGCCACATAATAGGAACTCAGTAAATATTTATTGAATAAATAAAAGAATAAGTGGGAATGATTATAGTGGACTAAAAAAGATAAGGTAACATGGATTAAAGAATCACCATGTGGTGTTTGCCTTTCTTCTTCAACTCCGGGTCCTATGCTAGCAAATTCCACAAAGGAGTAATACCAGTGATGGGGATCTGTAGGCATGTTGGCAGAATGGTTTGGTCTTCTTCAGGTTAAAGCATTTGGAAGCATACTTTGCTACAACAGTCAAGCTGTTGCTATAAGGCTTTTTGCAGAATATGTTTTCAACAAGATAATGGGTATGTTTAGTCAATTTTAGTTTTAATTTTCTGGGAATCCCTTGCTCTTGTGAATACAATTGTATTCACTTATATGCTAAGAATGGTAGTTTCTAAACTTGGCTAATTGCATTTCATTCATTCATGTCTTAATTAATTGTACAAATATATATTGTATTGATAGTGTACTGTGTGTGGGAAGGACGGTCCTTGTTTTGGAGTTCCCATTGTGGTAGTGTATGTATTGTACAAAAATTTGTAAAATACTTTGAAATACCAGAAATTTATCTACAAGATATTAAAATATGTTTCTGTCATCAATACCACTTTACTGTAGATTTATTTTCTAATCATAACATTAATAGATTTTTAATGGAGCATTAAATGTGTGGCAGGCATATTCTAAACACTCTACATACACATCCGCATGCGGTCATACACTTAATAGCATTCACCTAAGTTGTGTCCAGCCAAAGTTCCTTTTTGAAAATCTATTAGAATCAAACATGATAGAGGTGAATGCAATCCATTATCTGTGAGTAGTAAAAACGATATGATTCATGAATAACTGAATGCAAATCTGTTTAGCATGTCCATTAATGTAAAAGGCAATTTGAATGTGCAAGATTTGCCTTGGATGCTAGAGGAGAAATGGCTCTTGTGTTTCAGCATCCTGTTGGCAGTGACATTCTAGTTAGCACAGGAGGGCTTAATTTGGGAATGAGAACATTCATTAAACACAGCTAAAGTATAGCTGACCTTAGTGTTTTCTCTGTGCATGTGTTTCGTTGAGTTACAATTTGTTGCATATCAATACTGTTCATACCTAATAAACTTACTGAGGTTTTTGGATGAAATATCTGATTTAGAATGTTTGTATTATAGTTAATTGGCAGGAGTAAATAAGGAAGGGATGAAGCACATACAGATTTTCATCAGCTCTCCTTAGTTATAAATGTAAACAACTTTTGGTCTGTCTTCCTCTGGCTGGAATTGACGATAGCCCTGCTTCTATTTTCCAAACTAGACTTGGCCTTTCTGGAATGTACATTTTCTTCCGATCTTCTCTTTTGAATTCGTCTCTTCTAAAAATTCAGAAATCTTCACAGTACTTCATAATAAAAATACATGGAAGTGTGTAAACAATCCACATTTTATTTAAGAAATTACATTCATTGTATGTTGGTCTTCAGAAGTATTGCTCAGGTTGTCTAAATTAAAATGCTTCCCTGTTATATATTTTAAACTTGGAGATATTTCCTTGGGGAAAATTTGGTCCCCAAATTGAAAAAAAAATATATTAAAAAACCTGTATTTAAAGAAATTGTGTTGAATTCTGTGCACAATATACGAACTTAATGATATATTTCAAATGTTTTGTTGCAACTTTTTCAATTTCACGATCCATAAAAAAAGAAGGAGAAAGAGAAAATCCTCACCAATTCATTTCTCTCCCTAAATGCAGCCTACAAGGTAGGTAATTCTAACAGAGACCCAGAAACTTTGCTTCTGCATTAGCCCACTCATGATGCTCACTCTCTACTTTTGTGAGTTTGGTAAAGCCTTGATCATGTGAAGAATTTAAATATCAAGGGAATCTGTGAAAGGTGGATTTTAACCTTCCCGCTTCTACAGTGGTAGAAAATAATATAGAAAGAGGTTAAAGTGGTTCCTCACTGAGTCCTAGCTCAGCCACTTAGTTACCTAGACTTTGCTTTTGAAAAGTCTTAAGCACGGTTTCCGCATCTATGAGAGGAGGAAATTGCCCTGGGCAGGTTCTAAGATTTTGTTTTTCTAGCCCTAGAATCCTGAAGCTGTTGGTTTGATGAAGGCCAGAAGCGAGGTAAATGCATATTTGGAATGTGAAATGAAGTTTTGTGGTTTTTATTCCAGAGCTGTTTTCCATCAGCACTACTGTCTTTGACACTAATTAAAATGTGTGAAAAATAAATACATATGTACATGCAAACATAAATGCATACATGCATAAAAGACTTAAGCTAGTTTGAACTAGTCTTGTGCTTACTCTGAATGACTCAGCTTCTTAGGCAAGGGGCCTAAATTCAGCCCACCTTCTCCCACCTCATCCTAGTTCACAAATTTTTATCTAGGCTTTTCCTGGAAAAAGATGATAGTTTCCTTCAAGCGAGTATTCTTTAAGCAGAATACATAGATAGTTGTAGCATTGTGCCATAAAAATACAGATTAAAAAAAAAAATGTTACCACCACTTTCCTCTCACAAACTGCCCATTTATCATCTTTCCAGAGAAGTGATTGTTTTATTTCCCCTATCTTTGGTTTAGTCACAGGAACGTAGTATTTCTAAGACATCTGCTTTTAGAACCTGTGCACTATTCATTGTCAAAGTCTTAATAGATTCCTCATACCCAAGACTTCCCTCTATAATAGCCTTATTTACCAGTGTATGGACTCAGAAGAACATAACCTATTTAAATGTGAATCTACTAAAATCATCTGAATTTTTTAGAAAGCTAAAAGTTATGACCTCTAAGGGCCTTTCTTACAGTGAGAGATTGGACCAGGATGACAGCGAGGAGATTAAAGCTTGCAGGGCTTTATAGCGGCCGAGGCCTTTGCTTAGTCACACAAGAATTATTGCTGTGAATCTCTGAGCTGCGCTACTTTGTATAAAGCCAGGACATGTCTGCAGGTGCATTTATCCTTGACTGAAAGATAAACTATGAGATGGGATGCAGTATTTATTTAAAATCTAGTGACATCTTTCAAGATTGTCCCATTTTCAAATGTAGTCTCTCAGATGTAGGCCCCTCTGAGATCTTACCTTTTCTCTGCCACTAATTCCTGGTGGCCTTGGGGTAGTAATTATTCTTGTCTGTGTCTCAGTGTTCTCATCTGGAAAACTAGAAGGTGGGACCAAGTGACCTCTGTGATCCTTTTCAGCTTCACAATTCATTATTTCCCTGTTTAAGCCCTTTTGTCAGCCCTTAAAGCAAGGTAGCTGTCCCCCAAATTGATAATAAGTGACATATTGATTGATAGTTTAGGCCTCAGTAAATGTTCCCATCCATGTATTTCTTTTCCTATGATCCTTTATATTCAAGATTATTATCCTAAGTTTAGCTTGAGCTGAGTGCAAATACTTTTCTTCAAGCTTGAGTGACTTCCATATTTAAAACTGAAAATCCTATTGAGAATGAATTTTGAAGAAAGGAATAAAAAGCCCAATATAACCACATCACTGTTCATATTTATTTACCAAGTAAGGTTCAGGATATTTTTTATCCTGTGCTTGCTGTAGCTTTCATGGAGTTAATTTTGCATTTGGTGTTCTTGTATGTAATTTAAAACCCTATTTTAAATTTACACTTTCTAAAAACTCAGATGTGTGTATTACGTGTGCAATTTATATTATCTATAGCATTGGTAATTATCTGTTAATATTTATTGAGCATTTCCTGGATGCATGACACTCACCTAATGTATTCTCCAGTAGTGAACTGCATTTAAATTAGTAATACTCCTTATGGAAGAGACAGTTGAAAAATATTCTATGGCAAACCTCATCATATTCACAAGAAATCTAAAGATCAGAAGAGACTCACATAGAAGATTAAGAAGCAAGTTAGTACTGTATCTGATAAAAAATCTTGGGGGTAGTGTATGTGGAGGGAAGAGCCCTAAACTAACCATATAAATCTGCCTATGGTGTACATTATCTGGGCTTCATTTTGGAATGAAGGAATTAGCATCCTTTTTTTATGGTGTCTTCCAATCCAATTACTCTGAGGTTAGTTTTCCTTGTAAACAATTAATATGTAACCATTTTCTCCCATAACCATCGTTACCTTTCCTTAACTTAAAGAAGCTATACTAATTAGTATTTGTATATTTCAAATATTCTTATTAGTGGCCTTTTTCCCTGTTCCTTGTATGTACCTGTATTTGAGTTTCTTGTATGTGTTATTTCAGAAGTCATTAGAGAGGACTTAGTTTATGTAGCTTTTGGTCATAAAAAAAAATTAAGTTATTCTGTAAAATCACACACTTGGTGAATTCTGTTTCACACTGTTGTACCTACAGGCTTGCCAATAACTTCCAAAGATATTTATTTGCAATTAACCCACATGTTATGTTGATCCATCTGTCTTTACTAATAGACCATCCTTTTTAAAATCATCCCCAGAACCTATTCTGGTCCCATGCTTCTAAAGAAACATGAATAGTATCTAGGCTATGTGAAAAAGGAAAGCTGTAGTAAGAAAACAGACTGAGTCGTTCCTAGATGAATGCACCAAACATAAAAAGATTGAAGAAGAGGTGAAGTATATTGAATTTCTTTCTCATTAAACCAGCTTCCTGATTTTCATTATATCTTCTCCTTAATCCTCATGGGGCCCTCTTTGATTTCTTTCAGGTCTAGCCAACAGCTTATTTTTATAATAGGTAGCATTCTGGCTCCAATGAACTCTTCCTTTTATAAGCACTAAGCCTATTTTGGGGCCCTCAGATTCACTGATGCACCAGGTTATATTTTCTATTGTATGCCTACTGTGTGCTAGATAAGGAGGGAGATAGCCTTTTAAAGTCCTACCACATGTAGCTACAGAAATCTTTGAGGACAGAATGTTTACATTTAAATCCTTTCTGTTGCTGGTTATCTGTGTGACCTTGGACAAAGTTATTTAAGTTCTATAAGCCTCAGTTTATTTTCTATAAATGTAGATAGTGTTTATATCTACTTCACTAGTTGGTTGGGGAATAAAAGAGATCACTTCTGATTTAAGCACTCAAACTACTTACTACTAGTTATGTTAGCTGATATTTGGAGAATGTGTGTGTGTGTGTGTGTGTAATATGAAACAAAACATTAATTATTGATGGGTACCTGAGTCTGCCCTAGGTGTCTGCTCATGTTGGGTGCCATTGGTTATTATTTGGTTAAAAGATTAGATTCAGATATTGAGCAGTTTCCAGCTATAAGTATATAGAATAAAAGCTGACATCTTGTTGAGAAGAACTTTGTCAACAGAAATAGCAGTGAAGTTTATTCATTTTCTCTTTTTCTTTCCCTCCCTTTCTCTCTCAATTGATATGGTGGCAGTTCCTCATGGGATGAAGAGAAAACTGGTCAGGTTCTGAAGTATTATCCTATCCTCTTTTGGACTATGTCTTAGGCTTTTAGGCTGAAAGATTCATACATGCACATTCTTGATACAGACTCTTCCTTTTTAGCCATTTATGATATAAATAAAAGTAGATAAAATGTCTGGAAAGTAGTGGCAGAAATTCCAGAGCAGCCACCAGATGGGGAAGCATTTCAATTGGGATCCTTTATTGAAACCCAAGTCACAAGAATGAGATTAACAATAAAAAGCTTGTATTGCTTTGGCATCTTTTAATACTTCGTATTGTCAACCTATTTTTATCTCAGAAGAATGTGCCCCTTGAATCACATTCCTAAGACATTAGAGAATCTGTTTTCTGGAAATTTAGTATGTAGTTAATGCCAAACTATTTTCTGGTACTCTTTTGTTAATCTTTCTGCTTGAAGTGCAAAGATTTCATTGACATGTGGAAAGAGGATGTATGAACAAATGAGAACTAGAAAGAACAGGGAACGCATTAGTATAGGAGTGAAGGTATTTTGAAAGGGAGCATGTTCTGCTGAAAGTTTATTCAGAGGCTATTGCAATAATACCATAGTTTTGAATAGATTATCAAGAACACGCAACGGAAAGTTGGTTTGCCGAGGCTTCCTGTTACAATCAGCTCTCCGTTCTCACAAACATCCGTGTCAGTGAGATGCTGCAGCTGGACTTTTCTTTTCACCCATAAATTATTTAGGAGGTCACTTTTTGCGGAAAGTGGAGGAGGGAAGGTCAAAAGGAATATCCCATTCCCCTCATTGTTAAAAAAATTACAGATATTTGTGTATGTCTTGGTATCTCTCACTTAATTATCATGTTCAGTAAGTGTGTGAGCTGAGAATTTCTTTCCCCGTTTCAGGGTAGGAAAATGAAACTGGAACACTTAAAACTTACTCAGGACAACAAACAGTCTCCTATTTCTTTGACAGAAAAAGCTTAGTCTGTCTCGTTCAGTAATGTATTTCCAGGTTCTAGTGCAGTACACACAGCAGATGGTCAAGAAGTATTTTGCTGAATTAATGTATGAATACATGAAGAAAAGAGTAAATAAACACATCAATGATGATAGATCCAGAGCACAGACCCAGTTGTCTTGGATTCCCCAAAGTGCATATTTTCCCTACTACTATTCTCTTCTATCTCCATTTCTACATATCCAGAGAAGTCGAGGATTTGAGAAATGTTGAGGTGTCAGCCTGGGAAAACTTGTTCTTTATGACACTCTCAGCACATTGGCCATCATGCAAGCATGTGATCTGGGGAAGAGTTGACGGGAGAAAAAGAAAGTTAGAGGGTGTTGGCTTATTGAAATGGGAGAGCAGAAATGATATTTTTAAATAGGGTGCAGAGATGAATGTGGGTCCAAATCTAAATTGGAAAAGTATTAAGAATGGAGAGGAGAGATAAGAGAAGACAAAGTCTCTGTCTCTATTTGATGACAGAATTAAAAAAAAAAATGTATTATCCCCAGATCCCCCTCTGTACTCTGCAGAGCAAACAGTGTTTCCATAAGTATTCTTCCTTAGTAAGGTAAGGGTGGGGGGAATTCAAAAGAGCATTTAAGTGTTCCCTATGCATGTTTTTTGAAACTAGATTTTAAAAGTGTTTGTAAGAAGAGCTGGGGACATTGCAACTAAAACTACAAATTTCAAAATATTCTGTTTCTAAGATGCTTAATTCTTACCGACCATCCCTCCAATTAGGAAAAAATAGCATAATTTTATAATATCTTAAAAACACTGAATAAAAAAAAAGAATAGAGAATTCTCTGAGTTCCTGAGTTTTGAGACAAAGAAAAACAGGTGAAAGAGAAAGGGAAGAAAAGGTGAAAAAATAAGAGAAATAAATTGAAAGACAAGGAGGGAGGATATTATAAAGAGGGAAAGATAGAAAACTGGGGCAACAGAAAATGTTAATGAAAATAATCTGTGTGTGTTGGGTGCTTACTATTTACGAGCCACTGTGATGAGCATTTGCATGGATAATCTAATTTAACCCTCACAGCAACCTAATGGATTCGATGCTGTTTCTGCTCCCATTTTGCAGAAGGGAAAAGTAACGTTTTAGGCAGGATACATAATTTAGGCAACCTCACACAGCTAATAAAGGGGAGCAAAAGCATTTGCAAATCAGGTGTAGCTGCTGCTAAAGCTTGTGCATTGATCCCCTGCATGGAGCTTTTTGGAAGACTGCTACTTCATTGAATTACAGCTTATCTCAATGAATTGTATCTCAATACACATTGTGGCTGTATTGGTTTATAGACCATAAGAGTAATACGAAATTAAACAGGGCAGAGAGTATGGAGTCACTGTTAACCTTCTCTCAGTTTGGTCTAAAGCTCGTGTATCGTGACACTCATTTTCCAAAGAATCCTCTCCTTAGTGAGAAATTGTTGACTTGGCATTTCTAAAAAGAGTTTAATGTTTTGTTTGTTTGTTGATTGATTGATTGATTGATTTAGAGAGGGAGTGGGTGTGGACTAAGGGAGAGAGAGAGAGAGAATCTTAAGCGGGCTCCATGCCCAGTGTTGGGCCCCATGTGGGGTTTGATCTCATGTCCCTGAGATCATGACCTGAGCTGAAATCAAGAGTTGGATGCTTAACCAACTGAGCCACCTGGGCACCCCTTGACTTGGCATTTTTGATTGTCCACATTGTCATAATAATGAAAATCATGAAACCATATTGTTCACCTCATCAAGTGATCCTTTGGGGAGAAAATAAATCCAGTTTCTGTTAAAAGAAATCTGTATTATTTCAATCTGGGTGCTTTGCCAGGTGAGTTATTAAATGGGAACCAATACCATAAAAAAGAGATCAAGAATTAGGCTTATTTAGGTATGCCCCTGAAATATTCATCAATGTTGCAGGCTACATGTATGGAATAGACGGTACTCATGTGGCTTATTTCTATCAGCTGCATGTTAGAGATACGACTGACCCTCATAGAAGAATCCATATCCCACAAATCACTGTTGCATCAGAACTATCTCAGTTCCCTGGATATACTTGAGTAATGTACGAAGATTTCAATAGCAGGTATCCAGATTTAGACTTACAGATTTTCTGAATTGAATAAAATATCGAGAGCTTGGCCTCTAAAATCAATCCTTTTTGATTGCCTACAAAAGATACTTGCTAAGGAAGCATGGGAGTGAAGTGTAAAAAAGTAAGTCTGTATTTTGTAGAGCTCCTTTACTGCAGCTGCCACAAACCGGACAGGGACCAATTGGCGTTAATGGTGTTTGGCTTGAATAGCTCTACTTAGCTAGACATTAATCCCCAAAGAAATGTCCAGATTCTAAATTATTATTGATTCATTGACAAGCTCTTCCAGCAAAGCCAACAGCAAATGTTCCAGAATAACTCAGGACATACGAACCCTCTCTCAGAAGCTGCCTTAAGTGTATTCATACAAATTGGGTGTAGAGTAGGAAGATACTTCAGTGATCATGAAGACTGTACTTCTGGTCTTTCTGTAGTTAAGATTCTTGTTTCCTAAAATACATGTAAGATATGCTCAGATGTGATAATCCATGTGTTCATTATTTTGTTCTAAGTTTGTAACAGGTTCTGGGAGCATTGATTGTTCAAAATATGTTACCACAAATTCCACTTGACAATGTGGGCAAAGGAGCATGCATTTCACAAGTTATATATTAACCTGAAACTGACTCCTTGTATACGGGAAAGAATATTTGGAATGAGAAAATGAACACCATACCCTAAAAAGTGCCTAGATTTCTGGGGTGTAATTTTTATTTTATTTTTAATACTTTTTATGGTGATGACTGTACTAACTTAAATAGGAAATTCTTAATATTTGTTACTAAATTGTTTACATGATAATAGTCACAATATAAGGAACTATTTGCCCACGTTTCACTCATACATGGATGCATGTTTACTCATATGTGAATAAAAATTACGATAAATTTGAAAGAATGAAATTGCTAAGAGCTAACAACTACCAGATTACCCTGGAAGGAATTCTCCCAGTTTATACTTTCATTAGCAGCATATAAAGCTTTTGTTTTAATCACCTCACCAAGATACAATATCATCATGTTTTGCTTGTCTCAGTCTTTAATTTCTATTTTCCTGCTCACTGGTGAGGTAGGACATCTTTTTACATATATAGGCCATTTTTTCTTACTTATTTTTTTCCTCTAATTTTTCTGTTTATATCTTTGCTCATTTTCCTTCTGGAGTTGTGAAATATTTTATGTACTCTGGATATTGATATTTTGTCAGCTATGTTGGGAACAGATATGTTTCCCAGGCTTACCACTGGCTTTTTAAACTTTGCGTTGTCTTTTCTTCCCTTAGAAATTTTAATTAAAAAAATTTTTTTGTAATATATTTTTTTATATAGACAAATATTTCAAAATCACATGTTTCAGGCCATCCCTCTGTGGTCTTCTGCTAGCCAGGGCTGAAAATGAGAAGTCTGATACCAGTCTGATTTTTCTTTCTAATATGGGCAATTTTTATTCCTTTTCTCTGGAAGCTTTTTGGATTTTCATCAGAAAGCTTCAAAATAAAAACATATTCTTCTATTCCTTATAAATGTTCTGAAATTTTATCAAGCTATCTGTGTTTTTTTCATGTTTATCATCATTTGATAAACCTCTGAACCAAACATGTGTGTCCTCACTATGAGGAATTTTATTTTGCCACATCTATTCTGTCTGTTCGACCTGAAATTTAATTAAATAGATTTGAGAACTTTCTTAACTAATACCCATGTCTGTTAAACTGTTCTCCATCATACATTCCACCTCCTCGATATTTTGCATTGCTTTCTGGAAGTACTCCTCAGCTCAGTCTTCCAGTTTAGTAAGTTGAGCTGTAGCTGTAACCAATCTATTGCTACAGAGATTTTATTTTATTTATTTTATTTTATTTTATTTTATTTTATTATTTTATTTTATTATTTTTTAAAGATTTTTACTTATTTATTTGACAGATAGAGACAGCCAGCGAGAGAGGGAACACAAGCAGGGGGAGTGGGAGAGGAAGAAGCAGGCTCCTAGCAGAGGAGCCTGATGTGGGGCTCAATCCCAGAACGCTGGGATCATGCCCTGAGCCGAAGGCAGATGCTTAAGGACAGCCACCTAGGCGCCCTTGCTATAGAGTTTTTATTTGAAAAGTCTTATAGTTACTTTCCAGTATTTCCATTTTTTAAATTCTCAGTAAGTCCTCTTAGGCTCTTCAAATTTATACTTGTATTTATTACTTATATTTGCTTTTATTCCTTCTGCTCTCTCCAGTGTGAATTCTTGTTTTAGTAAGATTGGTGCCTCTCTTTTGTAATGTTGATATCCTTCAATTGTTGAATGATTTTTACTTTTCTGCTTAACCTTGTGTTTGAAAATGCGTATCATGGATGTTGGTGATACTATTAGTTTCCATGTTGAGTATTGAGGAAAACAGTAAGTTCTGCTAGTTAAGTAATTGAGTCTTGAAGCCAGACAGATCTGAGCTTGAACTCAGCTTTACAAGTTAATAGCTCTAACCATAGGAAAGTTATGTAACCCCTTCATGTCCTGGTTTTTTTGTTTATAACATAGAGCTCATCATCATGTCTACCTGTTGGAGCTAAGGATTTAATAAAAGGATGCACATAAAATTGCTGAGCACAGTACCTAAAGTGTGGTGAGCTCAATAAATATAGCTGGTGATGATGAGTTGATGACAGTGGTGATGGTGAGAGCAGTGGTTGTAGAGGAGGATGAAGAGGAGGAGCTGAAGAACCAGGTGTAGCAGCAGCTTCTCCTCAGGGCCAGGAGCCAGTAGCCCTATACATACATCCTCAGTGACCACATTTCCTGCTTTGCCTAGAAGTAAATGTCCTTGCTGCGTGGTGCTCTTTCTTCTGCCACGCAAGTCAGGAAGAGTAGAGAGGTGGCCTGGCCCGGTGCCTGGAATGCCCTTCCTGGTTGCGTCTAACTTCACTCCCAGTTCTGTAGCATTTTGTCTCATGTATGTTTTAGTCTATGGTAATCTCTGGATTTACTTCACTCATTTATTTATTTTCTGTTTTTAAGATAGCCCTCCAAATCTGTCATCTGTCTCTGCCATTCTCTTTTATTTTCTGACATTCTTCTGGATATTTTAAGAGCATATTTTCTGTCATTTCATGGATCTGGAGCAGAAAGGAAAATTGACAGGTGTTGAATCTGCAATCTCAGTGCAATCTCCTGATAAGTTTATGGCTGATTTAAATCATAATATTATATAATAAGAAATTCTTAAATCTGTAAAATATTTACAAAGGGAGTAGATGTTATTGAGAGGTTAATAAAATTTGAGATACAGTATAAGCTAATCACTCCTTAAGCTGTTTATCTTTACAAATTCTCTTAATGCCATTCAGTTGATTTGTTGGTATTCACCAAAGAACCCTCCCTCTGCCAAAGTACATCTTGGCAAAAATAAGAACACAATGTGGTACCTTTATCAGTGTTAAAGATCGAGCCCAATATACTTTTAACTTATAATACATGCATTCACATTTGGTGGTAATTTTTTAAAAAGTATGTATTTTAGAACTAGTCATTCTTCTCTGTCCCAGTTAGAACTTTCAGCCTATGACTCAGCAGGAAAAATTAAGATGTTTCTCTTCATATGCCTTTCTTCTAGGAATCTAAGACTTTTTGTATAGTAGGCAAATATAATAGGCAAAGTGTATATACTACAGAGTAAGGATTGGCACTTTTTTTTTCCTGTAAAAAGTCAGATGATACTCTATGCATTGCTGGCCCATATACATTCTCTGTTACATAGTCTTCTTTGTTTTGTTTTATTATTAGTCTTTAAATAAACCTTTAACACCATTCTTAACTGTAGAGTCATACAAAAGCAGTTCTAGGCAGGGTAATAGAGAAGACCCTCGACTGCGGTTCTTTGCACTTTTCTAGTGACCTTTTTATCCTGGGGATCTGTAATTCCTATATGTTAATAGATTAATTTCAATAGAAGGAGCTTTAGATGTGAAGGCCTGGATAATGGTTCCATAAAATTTCATTTATACGTGAATGGTAGCCATGACTATGTTTCTGTACATCTGTCATTGGAATCAAAAGCATTTTTATAATGAATATAGCTCATTTTATGGTTTTCAGATGTATTAAGATGAACTGTCATTATAAAACTAGTAAATAGTTTCACCTGTCAGCAGTCTGTAAATGCTGATCATCTTTGCCCAGTTTATAGTTTATTTCTAACTATAGTTTTACATAGAACATTCAGATTTTCTTTATAGTTTTTTTGGTTCCATCCTGATCTTAGAGTTGCATTTTGGAAATAGTTCCTTTAACAAAACAGGGATTTTCAGTCTTTGCTTCAGCTTTGTAAGTAACTAGATAATATCTATCCACTGTAGTACATAGGGAGTTTTATATAGAAGAGATATGTCAATTGCCTTTAAGATACTTGCCTACTAAATAAAGGGGGAATATGGAAATCATCATAAAATTTGTTTTCATGGACAAGATTCTTTCTAGCAGATTTATGGGAGACAGTGTATTCCATTAAAATGGACAGATTCTTATTGTATACGTTTTCCATTTTTTTGAATTTTTACGACTGTTTCTGTGGTAAAAAGTGCCCTGAATTGTATATATGTAGTCGAATAAATGTGGAACCTTTCCCTAGGAAGATCAAGAGTTATTAATAATTTAATTGTCCTCCGAGGAGCTCCCCAGAACATGAGGAAATAAAAATACCATTGTTTTTGTTGTTGCTGCTGCTGCTGCTGTTGTTGTTGTTGTTGTTTTAAGAAAAGCCTAGGACAAGCTACCAGGTGCCACAAGTGCCCCTGGGACTTTAACCACTTTTTATCAAGCACCGATTCATTGTTCCCTGAAACAGGAAAGGAACCGTTGCTGAGCGAGAGAAGCACCCCATAGTGTCCCTGGAAAAAGCAGTTTCTATCCAGAAGAAAATGAGAAGTATTTCTAACACCCTAAATGTAAAAAAGTAGCTTCCATCTCTCTTTTTGGGGAGGAAATCGTAGAGAAATAAATTTAAGAACATTTAATTGGACTTAAGTGGCAAAAGCAGAAGCCAAGGTATCATACTATATCTGGACTAATAAGCAACAAATGTTCTGTAATTAAGAAGTGTGAACTTCTAATATAACACATTTATAGTGAATTTTGATCAGGAAAGATGACTCTCCTAATTTAGTGAATAGAAAGACTTACATATAAAATTCCCTGAGCAGCCGATCTCTGTTTCTAAAACAGAAAGAATCACTGAATGAAAAAAAAATGAGAGAACAAATTAGAGAAGAATGCAAGCAGTTGATGTTCCTCTGAAAGCTTCAGGAAATTACATATTTACAAACCATGAAAGAGCCGAGTTCATCAGGCTATCAATATGATGAAATAAGACAATGTTGAGTTTGAATAATTTTATTGGTGGAGGGCTTAAAATAAGATAGTATTATTAAAGTAACAAGTAGATATAAAAATATTGACAGATTTATTTTCATATTTTTCTAGTTTCAACATCATTCTAGTCAAAAAGCAAGTTTTATAAGCTTGAGTGCAAAAGGGAAAAAAAAATTAGATGAGATACTGAATGACCCATCATTGATGCCTTTGGGTTAAGATAATGCTTCTACTTGTTTCTGGAAGGTAAAGTTCAGGTAAATTCTGGTAATTATTCATTAACTATTATTGATGGAGCAATTTCTGAATGTAATACACTGTATTAATATTAATATCAAGGGCTTTTTTTGATGGCAGTTTACAACCATTCTTAGCTTATATTCAGAGCAGGTATCCTGTGAACTCCAAATTAACTATTGATGAATTGCAAAAACAGAATGGTTTCAGTGCATGACTTGCTTTTTTAAGATAGGCTTTTCATTAATAAAACTAATAGCTGAGCTGCCTAAAGTAATTTATTCTTGGGGCCTTATAAATAGATTTGATTTGTCCTTTAGATTTTTTTTTTTATTTTGCAGTTAAAAAAAATCACTATAAAGAAATAGTTTTAAGCTAATCATTTTTAGAAAACACAGTTGAACTATCAACTTGGAAGTTGGCAGGCTAAATTATAAGATAAATCTGTATGTTTTTTCCCCCATGGCTTTTTGCCTGTTTGATATTTATTTCAAGGTGTTTTTTGTTTTGTTTTGTTTTATTTTATAGTTTACTCCTTCATCCAGGGTGAAATTGGAGTTGCCTCTATAAACTGTCAAGATGAATGATGGAAGCTTAAATACCCTTTGAGATTTCAGGATTTAAAGAGTCTATGTCAATTATATTCAGGGCCCCTCTTTTTCTCTTTTCTTTAAAAAAAGATATTTGGATTTATTTCTGTTAATACTATTGAACCATTGTTAAAAATATTTAATCCCCTCTCTGTGTGTGTAGACCTCACACACACACACACACACACACTTATCCTTTATCTAAATAATTATTAAGCTCTGCACTTAAAAAATACCTGTTGCTAGGAGAAAATCCGTACTCAACTCTGGAATCCCTTTTTTGGTGGTCGTCATTTCCTTTTTTAATTTCTGAGCCAAAGCTGGCAAAGGCATTGCAACTCAAAGGATTTATTTTGTAGCCTGTTCCTTTAGTTAGGAACTTTTGAATCAGTTCATGGTCAATGAATAAATGACAAAAATATAAACCATAATTTAAAAAAAAACCCCACCATTAACAGATAATACAAATAACTGAAGAGACTGTTTTCCACAATGAATAAATTGGGTAGGTTTCTTACAATTTGGGGAAATACACATTTTATTTCAGAATCTGGTTTGCCATTTTGTTGTTCCCTGCCTTTAGAGTTTACATTAGATGATCACAGAAAATATTTCTGTAATCACTTTTTGAAATTTGTGTTGGTGCTACACATATGCATTTTAATGCCATACCATGTTTCTGTACCTAGAAGGAATAACAAGCATTTGGAAAAATTGTTAAATAGGAGAGCAGGGTACATTGGGATTTATGTAGAAATTCTTCTACCACAGGTAATCTTTTTGGATATAAACCTGTAGGAAAAAAATGTACAGAAAATATGGTCAAATTAAAATAAATGCATTTGTAGCAAATGCAGGGAAATGCTATAGGGGATAGTTTTAGTAATTGTTACTTTCTTATACAGCAATCTTACTGTGCAGTGTCATTGTGGTATTTAACATAGTATCTTCACATCTATGGATCTTCTTGATTAAATTAAAAAAAAACACTTTCTTACATGCATTTATTTACTCCCATCTTCTAAATTTGCTTCATAATGAAAGTTGGTTTTATTAAATGATTAACATCTTACAGTGATGCTCATTACCATCGTAATTACCACAATTCCTAATCAGTTAATATTTGTCACTTATTCAGAAGATGAAAAGTAAAGAACAAAGCTCTTCTACAGATTAAAGAAAGCAGCATTTCAGAATTTTACTCAACTCTAGTAAAACTGTATCAACAATAGAAATACTAAGAGAATAATAGGCAAAACTAGCTTGTGGTTGAGTTTTGGTTTACTTGTTTTGTTCACTACCTATTATTTTTCCCATTATATTTAGCAATTTTACTTTGTTATTTACAGAGGACAAACAAGATATTGCTCAAAATATTTGGCTCCTAATCAGGGAACAAATTTTTGTTAAAATCAGGACAAGCAGATGTTTGAAACCAGTGTTGATACTTTAACCTCACTTTCAGGAAAATAAATATACTTGACAAAGAAGGGATATAGGAAAACGTCATTGAATTATTTAGGTCTGGGATGGCATTGTTTGCTGAGTAGTCTCTCCTTGCCTAAATGGAATCCCTTTCTTGTAAGACTCTGTGTAGTGTATTCAGGAAGAGTCCATGGGATTCTATAGGTTGAATAAGATTCACTACTTGGCATAGCCAAAATATGGAGTTAGCCTGTGTGACTTGGTCCATAATTTTGTGCATAGAAGGTATATAATTTTTAAGTTCAAATGAACTTTTGTAAATTTTGTCAGTCTGTGAAATAATTTATAATTTAAAACATAAATTGTATTCCCCAGTATCATGATAAAGCAATTAAAAGAAAACTATTTCTTATTCTTATATGGTACACATCTGGCCTGTTATTCTGGTTTCATTGTGAGTAGCTGGCTACTATCCTAAGATGAGCATTCCTGAAAACTGGCATGTTTCCAGTGCGTTTGTTAAACAAGCAGGATACTGTGCTGAGAATAGGGGTGGAATTGCTGTCACATTGTCCATTGGTGAGAAGTTCTATCTTCCTTCCAGCTGGTATAAATATCACATCCATTTATCACCACTGGAGAATGAACCACACAGTCCTTTCTCATCATGGAGAGGAAATTTGGTATTACTTTTTGGGGGGGCACCAAATAACACAGTGATGGTCATGTAGTGTTTGTATGGTTTTGGCTATAGAACTTTTTAGTATTCCCCATAGTGAGTAGCATAATACAACTATAAATTTTCAGTAGATGCTTACTAAATCAAATTTAGAAAACTTCAGAGAAGAGAATGGAACCTGTGAATTAACCTGAAAAATATTTTTTTCCACATAACTTTAGATACTCTAGTCAGGAAAAAAAATGGAAAATTACAATGTGAGGTCAGAATTTACACTATTTTTAAAACAGTAATTTTGTTTTTTCTATACTCTGAGTGTTAGTTGTATATATTATCTTACACAGAGTATTATTGATAGTCCCACAAATTTACACATGTTAAAAAACCATCCAGGGATGAAAGTTGTTTAACCATTATGCATATTTTCTTTTTCTCATAATTCAAATGGAGAAAGCACAACAGTGTATGAAGTGACTTGAGTCAAAATCAGAATGTCAACTAGACATGCCTCTTAAGTTGTTATTTTTTGAAATCCTCATTCTATTCATCCATCCAGTTATTCGTGTAACAGCCTTATATTGATAACCTATCAGAGCATTGTACTAAAAAACAATGAGAAGAAAGTATACATTTTAGTAATCAAATATTCATTCCAGCATTGTTTACAATGCCAGAAGTTAAAAGAAAAAATGTCCAGTGAGAGATTTTTAGCTGAATTGGTATAGCCATTAGTAGCATATTGTACAGACATTAAAAACATGATACAGATTATATGTGTATATTGCTGCCATGAAAATATACTGGTGATGCTACTGAGTAAAGCTGGTTATGGAATAATATTTAAAATGTCTGCCAGTTTAAAAACAAATCTATATACAATATGCATATGTTATATCCATTTGCATAGTATGTTCTATAGAAGGATATATTACATACCAAAATTTTAATGGTGCTTTTTCCTGGGAAGTAAAATTACAGGCAATATATTTCCATATCTATTTTTTTCATATTTGTTTAGAATGAACATATAATTTTGGAACATTACAAAAAAATTAAATATGTATAGGTCATTATAGTACCAGTAGGAAGATATATTACTTTGGAATGGCCAACTTTTAGTGAAGAAAATGGTCTGGTTAATTTAGCAAAATCTTCAACATACACATTAGAAGAGAGGAAAAAAAATGAAACAAGACGAAACCAGAGAGGGAAACAAACCATAGAGACTCTTAATCATAGGAAACATTCTGAGAGTTCCTGGAGGGAAGTGGGGGAATGGGATAACTGGGTGATGGACATTAAGGAGGGCACGTGATGTAATGAGCACTGGGTGTTATATAAGACTGATGAATCACTGACCTCTACCTCTGAAACTAATAATACATTATATGTTAAGTAATTGAATTTAAATTTTTAAAAGATCTACCCCCCCAAAAAAAAAACCAAAAGAGAACAACCGCCACTGTCTTCACAATCCTTTGCTTTTCTTGTTAAGTTTATTCATAGGTTAATGTATGGTTTTACTAATTAAAATGGAATTCCTCCCCCTCCAACCATTTCTAGTGTAAAGTACTTATTTGGCACAATAGAGAACAGCTAATGAATTTGTATACTTACCTTAAATTCAGCCATCTCACAAAATTGTTTTAAGTCTAGTAGTTTCTCTTGGTTGGGAGGTTAATTATATAAGTCATGTTACCTAAGAGTTTTCCTTTCTTTTCTAAAGCTTTAAAAGTTCTCATTCTCTTGTCTTATTTGCTCTACCTCCGTTATGTTAGATAATAATAAGCAGACAGACCTGGCAAATTTTCTGTTTTAACTACAATTATTTTAGTGCTTGTAGTCTATGATATTTACTGAATTTTTGTTAAACAGTCTACTGTATTTAAGAGGTCTTCTTCTATCCTTAGTTTACTTAGGGTTTTTTTATAATGAGGACTAGCTGCTGGATTTTTCAAATTCCTTTTCATTATCTATTCATGCATCATTAGGTTTTTCTCTTTGATTTGTTGGTTAATAGATAAGACCAATATATTGCCTTACATGGACCCACTCATGCACTCTTGTAATAAATTATATTTAGTCTTGGGAAAAAAAAAAAAGCCTGACCCCAATAGGAGAGAGCTTTCCTTGCTTAGTTTTGTTTGTTTTAATCCACAGTTGTTGTTTGTTTTTTTTTTTGTATTTTGGAAATAATATTAGAAGAAATGCCTCATTGTTAATGATTAAGCAATTTTTTGAGTAAGGAAAAATGTGCTTAACTCAATATGACTCTTTTAAAAAAAGAAGCAGATTTATAAAGTGATGTGAGCTAAGATAGTATAATAAATGCGTACTTTGATTTTTGAAAAGATAAGAGGGTTGAAGTGACATATAAATTCTATAGCTTGATTTAGATTATGAAAAATAGGTCAGAAAAGGGTACAAGTGTACTTAATACTGTGGACAAACTCATATTACTTTCAAGCTGTGTAATATTTCGACTGACTAGAGAAATTATTTTGCATTAAAATTAACTGTTTCTCAAATTTCACCTAAACCCGTAGTATTTCCTGCATGAAAATTTAAAAATGGGGATTATATTATTTTTTTACTGGGATGTGTGTGGTCTTTGTATACATGAATATATTTAAGAAAAACAATTTAAGTGATTCACAAAAAAGTAAAAAGTAATGCAAATCTTATATATGTAATGTGTATAATGTATATTATATTAAATATATAACAAAATATATTCATAATAAAATATGACTGAATAGATATTAAATGCTTTTCATGGTTGTATAAAACAGGAATTTTTCTTTTATTGTGAAAAATTGGACAAAACAGTCATCTCTGACCCCAAAATATAGCTATAATTATGTTTGTAAAACAAACCAAGATGAAATAATGAATATGCTGTAAATGTTCTCTCTCTTCTTTTTTCCCTTTCTTTTTATTTGTGGTATTTCTAAATGTTAATGAGGTATCCTATTATGATCAATGGACCAAGAGATACTGAGTTTCATGAATTACTGTTTATGTCATTTTAACCAAGTTTTTTTCACCCTTGTAATTCTGTTATGCTGTTTGGTTAATTAAAAAGTGCTAATTCTAAGAATATTAAGTTATGCCTTGAAAATTTCAAATGACCTGTTGAACAATTAAATTCAACATGAGAAGTCATGTTTGACCTTTGATTCACATCCTTTTTAATTTCTGCAAGGAGATAATGGAATCATTGAATTCTTCTAGGCTATGTCTTAACTGTGAATCTCAGGCATATGTAGCAAAGCCTGCTCCGGCCATTCAGAATGTGATTTAATTGATTACTCTGTGGTATACTCAAATCTTCATCTTACTGAAATTTACAGTGTCACATTTCCTGATTACTGTGATCTTCTGACATTACAGAAATGGATTTTCAGTTTTTTCTCTATTAGTATGAATATTGATGAGTTGCTTTTTTACTATGTATAATTAAAAATTTCAGCTTTACATTTTAAGAGCATGGAATTTATCTTCATTTCACATGTGTAAGTTGTGTGTCTTCTTAAATCATAAAAGGGTAATGTTTGGAGGGGAGATAACATTTTCTTTCTAAAACATAAATTAAAAATAAAAAGTTGTGCATGACACAGTAATCTAAGGAAATGTAAGGAAACTGTTAAGATAACCAAGTATTCAATTTGTCAGTCGTCCTCAAAGGAAAAGCAGAAATTCAAGTGTGTGGATTCCAAAAAGATACTAAAAATTAGGACCCTCCTAGAGTTCTCAGAAAGACTAAAATGAACAAAAAGAAACAAAAAATCCCAGAAAAAACATCTACTTAGACACTGAGGCAGAATCACTTTCTTTTTGCATCTTTGATTTTGCAAGAAAAAAAGAAAGACATAAAAGAACTAGTCACAAAGTAAAATAATAGAATGTATCTTCAAAGAGAATGATTAGGCATTAGAAGATAGTATAGGCCTTCATCAGAACATAGAGGTGATGCTGACATCCTTGGGAGCAGTGCCAAACAAGGGCCCGAGATTATACACAGATCTCTAATCAAGGGATGACTCATATTATTTTTAAAACACTTTTTATCTAAGTAGGGTTCTTCCCACCGTGGCCCTCAGCCATTGCTTAATCTGATGGATCTCATTGCCTTTCTGATAATGATCAATCTCAAAGAAAAGAATATGATTTCTTCTTCTCCTAGCATTGATATTGCTCCCTGTGTATCTCCTTGTATGGCCCTTCCTGTGTAATCTGTACGCTGTAGTAATAGTTATGCCAAAGGTATAGGGCTCTCTGATCGACTAATGTGGATCCCCAGGTCTGTGGAAAGTTAGGGCCATGTAATTGTATTCCGACATGAATCTACAGAGTCCCGAAAGGTCAGTTTTTAAAAACAACATAGGGCAGGGGTACCTGGATGGCTCAGTCAGTTGAACGTCTGACTCTTGATCTCAGGGTCGTGAGCTCAGGTCTTGATCTCAGGGTGGTGAGTTTGAACCCTGTATTGGGCTCCACACTGGGTGTGGAGCCTACTTAGACAAACAAAACAAAACATAAGGCAAAGCCAATAATGACAGATGTTACAGAGATAGGATTTATCATGTCAGAAAGTTAAAAAAAATAGGTTTAAGCTTAAAGATATTTTAGGAACAGAAAATGAGCTAAGACTCAGGCAGAAGTGCACAAGATATGGTTAGAGGTCCTAGAATAGAGTTTTTGGTTGAGTAGAGTGTTGTTTGTAGGTAACAGTAGAATCATGACTAAGCTGTTGAAGACATTTGGTTCGAGGTTGCATTTGCTTTGCAGGCCATAGAGGGTTGTAGAAAGGGTGTGTGTGTGCGTGTGCGTGTGCATGTGTGTGCGTGCATGCATGCAGTGAGTGTACTTAAATCAGTGATTTTCAAACTGCAGCTTGCTTTAGATTAATGGTTCTCAAACTTTTTGGTCTCATGGTCCCTTTAAATTCTTAAAAATTATTGAGAAACCCAAAGAGCTTTTGTTTATGTAGTTATACTTATTGATACTTATTGTATTGTAAATTAAAGCTGAGAAAAATGTTAAAAAATATAGAAGCATATCTTCCATTAGCTGTCAGAGTGATGACATCATCATATCATGTAGTTCCCGGAAAATTCTGTCACCTACTCCTTAGAGAATGAGAGTGTGAATAAGGCAAATGATGCTTTAATACTGTTATGTAAAGAATGTTGATCTCACGGATCTCCTGAAACCATCTTGAGTACACAATAGGGTCCCTGGATCACATTTTAGTAACTACTACTTTAGAGGACCATAAAATTACTTCAGTGCCTTATGAGTAGTATTTGTGGATTGGAATTAAATATGATAAAACAATGAAAAGGAATGGAGAATATGAATGTACTGTAGATCTGAAGGATACAATTTTTTATGAACTTTGTGTGTTTGTTACCATGTGTGTATTTTTTCATAATGCATTTTTTTTCTTATGAGGAGTTTTAAAAATTTGAAAGTTACCTTTTAAAGTTACATTTATGATTGACCTATTCAGTATAAGGATGAAGGTTAGATTTGAGGTGGAAAAAAACAGAGGTGGGGAGAATAGTTACACAGGCATGACATGGAGGGACTGATTTAGAAAATGCCATAAACGTGAACAGCCAGCTCCTTCAAAAAAGGAAGGACTCTTGGATGGATGTGAGGAGAATAAAAGCCTGAGTGCCTAGAGTGAAGTAATGGCTGCACTATCAGACAATAAGATGGTCAGCAATTTTAGGTCAACTTTTCTTAAATATAGCTGTGTCTCATATTCTGACAAATATGTTATTCTTTGCAATTCCTTTAGCACAAATCCTGACCTCTTTTCTTCATATCCTGCTGCGTAAGCTTGAAAAGCACAATCCCCAGGTACTGGTCTCTTTTTGCTTTTCAAACCTAAAGATCTGTCAGGCATATATCTTATAGATGTGAGTGAATCATGGTCAAAATGAGAATAATATGGAATAGAAGCTCATTTCCTGTCCCTTGTCTGGCATTTTGTACAAAAAGTCCTTATTATTCACCACAAATTTTATTGAAATAGTCAAAATGTATTCACATCAAGAGAAAAAATGGCAATTTGAATAATCGAGTGATCTTCACTTAGGGAGTTTTGCACTACTCTCCCTCACTGCTTTCTGTTTCGATAGCCTGGGTCACTCAGAGTAGAGGGCACTTCTCAGGGTGTTCTGTAATCTGCAAATCATCCCATGAATGATAGTATCTCTCTACACCAGAAAGATTATCTCATGAGTACAAGGACCTCTTATTATTTCTGTACTCTCACATTGCATGCTGTGATTTTGAGTAGACAGGGCTCAATTAATATATGTTAATTGATTTGGTCAATATGAATAAATAGAGAGCCTCAATAAATGTTTTTTTCCTTGAAACCCACTAATAATGACTGAGATAAACGACCAAAAATATGAAAGTAACATTATAAAAATTCTGTGGTAAATAAAGATTTCATTAAACCAAAATGTTCTACCTGTTCAGAAATGAATAAAGATAATTGTTTCTTATGATGCCCCTAGGATATTTGGAGAACTTCAAAAGTCTTATAAATCACTGAAGATTGCACCATCATTTATAATCATAGCTTAAGTGCAAATTCTTCTATACTTATATTATTTTGCTGCATTAGCAGAACTTGAAATGTTGAATGGGGTGATAGTTCTGCTCTACTTTGTGTTAGAGTATTAAGTTCTGCCTGTTCTTAGTACTGTCTTTAACAGGAACTCTGGCAAAATGATACAGGGACTATAAAATTTTGGTATATTTTTAGTGATTGAAGAAACAAGAAATGTTGAACTTAAAAAAGATATTCCTAAAGCAGATGATAGCTGTCTTCAAGTGCGAAAAGGACTGGGTTCTTAGTGGGTGTTTTTTTTTTTTTTGGCTGGGATTAAATTCAGTTATCTTTAGGACAAATGGGAATTATTATATAGGGACCACAATTAGAAAATCATCAGCCCTTGGAAGACTGGCTTCCCTTTTAAGAATTGTGCAGGATAGTTCGTGTGTATCTCTGTTCCTCCTTGGACATTTGCTCTTGCAAGTATTTGCCACTGTTTTTGAGGGAGCCAGTCTGACGAGTTCAGCTAATAATTATTGCACAGTGCCACATCCCTGGCTGCTTTTAGGGTTGTCAGCCAGCTTCTAGATGAAATGTATTTGGATCAGGTCCCTACTCCTTGTTTAATATTTAGTCATATCTGTGCTAAGGATCCCCAAATGGGGGGGAGGGGGTCACGGTTAGTTTTATTCTTTTTTCTTTTTTAAGGATTTTATTTATTTATTCGACAGAGATAGAGACAGCCAGCGAGAGAGGAACACAAGCAGGGGGAGTGGGAGAGGAAGAAGCAGGCTTATAGCAGAGGAGCCTGACGTGGGGCTCGATCCCATAACACCGGGATCACGCCCTGAGCCGAAGGCAGACGCCCAACCGCTGTGCCACCGAGGCACCCCTTGTGCCACCCAGGCGCCCCTCGGTTAGTTTTATTCTAATTGAAAAGAAGGAGATAAGACATGAGAGGCACCATGACCAAAGCACCTACTCTGGACTGTCATGTGAAAGAAGATGTATAGCTAAGGGACAGGGACACCATGTGCAGTCACACAGCTTGTACCCTGCAGAAGGCCATCTAGCTGCACTGGCCAATGGGGGTTGATTTCTAGCTGGTAATCAGCTCATCAAGTCTTGCCTTGAAGGCTCTGTGTCTCTATGAGGAGGTGGCTCATTTTCCAATTCCCATAAAGGCGTAGTTTAGAGGGGTGGTTGCCATGGCATAAAGGTAGATCAAAATCACAATAAAGCATATTTCAGGCCAAAAGAAAGCAATAGTATTGGCATGTTTATTTAAATTAATCACTTCTTTCTTTATCAACATAGATCTTCTGAGGATTTTTTTTTTTAACTATCGACCTTTCCAAATGAAACACATAAAAATATACATAAATCATTACAAGAGCTCTACTGTTGAATCACTATATTATACACGTGAAACTAATATTACACTGTATGTTAACTGATTGGAATTTAAATAAAACCTTTAAAAAATTACAAAGAAAAGAGCTCTACAGTATCTCATAGCATAAAATTAAAAGATTAATGGGACATTATGCAATGATAACCCCATAACTTGATATAAATATGACAACCCTGGGTTAAATTGTTTTTCCATCGATGATAAAATAGTGAACTTTCAAAATTTCATTATTTGTTTTCCTTCAGCTGATCTTAATGATTTTTTCCTTATGGTATAATAAATTTATTAACAATTGGGGTTAGAATTATGAATAATTCTTTATATAGAGTTCTTCAAATATTTAGATTTTCTGAGGTCTTCTTACTGTTCACTTTCACATAAATTTTTTTTTTATCATTGTTTTCATTGATGTGCTTTGTTATACCATGGAAACCCAATGTCTATAGGAATCTAATCACTTGATATGTAGAATGCCAGATGACTTGATTTTAGTGAGTAATGTCTTGATAATATTAAATATAAGGCTGTGAACTTCCAGTACTAAGCTTTGATCCAGATATGATTATTAAATAAAGATTTGCCTTAGTAGTCCCAAAGTTAGATGTATGTACAGCTTAAAAAATTTTTTTTTTACATTCTGAGTGTTTTCTGGCACTCATGAAACTATTTATTCAAATGTAAATAGTTTGGCAGGTTCTAATTAGTACTGCATTTTCTGCTCAAAACTTTATTGTTAGTAAGCTCTTTCCTGAAAGATATTAAAACCTGCTAAAAATCACTGATTAATTACTATCATAAAATAATAGCTGGGTAAATCCATTAAGAGAGTTTATAATTATTTAAAGTCACCCTCTTCTGGGGCACCTGGGTGGCTCAGTTGGTTAAGTGTCTGACTCTTGGTTTTGGCTCAGGTCATGATCTCAGGGTTGTGAGATCAAGCCCCATGTGGGCTGTGCACTGGGCATGGAGCCTGCTTAAGATTCTCTCTCTCCCTCACCCTTTCCCCCTCATTCCCTGCTCATGATCTATTTCTCCCTTTAAAAAAATAAAAAATAAAAATAAAAAAAAATAATAAAGTCAACCTCTTCTAATGGGGAGTTGTAGAAGCAAAAAAAGGTAATAATATTTCTTCTCTTTCAGGCCTCATATCTTTGGGGGTAGAAAATCATTAAGTTATTATAATATTAATTAATGATACGTGCTCTGCAGAAAATTGGAAGTGTACATATGAGTGACTGGGTGGGGACTTGCAGTGGGTAGTCTAGCAAGATTTCCATGAGAATGTGGTAATTGAAAAGCAAGTAAGAGTCAGCGAGTGCAGTTCAGGAAGAAGAGTGTTTCATCAGAGGGAACATGCAGTGCAGAGAGGCTAAGGTGGGAAAGGGCTCAGAGTGTTCCTGGAAACTGGACTGAACTGGAGCAGGAAGTTAGAGGAAAGAGTAAGGAAATAAAAGCAGAATAGAAGTAGAAATATAGAGCAGGGCAAGGTGTTTGCATATTATTTTGACTGGTGTGTCAATTCTTTGGCAAGTTCTAAGCAAAAGAGTGATATGATACAACATGGAACAAATACGTAATCAGTAGAGTTGGCAAAATGGAAGTTACTGGAATGTTTTAAAAGAAGAATTAGTGAAGTAAGATAAAATCCAACTGGAGCAGATTAGGAGAAGGATTAGAAAAAGAAAGGGACAGCACCTACAGAAAATTTTCTGTGAAGAACAAAGACAAGGACAGCTCTAAATTAACGTGGGTTTACAGTAGTTTCTTCTTTTTAATGAGAAAATAAAACTCTATTTGTGAATGTTGATGTGAATGATCTAGTAAAAAGGGAGAATTTGTGATTCAAGTGAACTGTTTCATCATCTCAGAGAATATCTTTGAGTCAGAGAAATGAGATGGGATCGAGATCCCCACCAGAGAGGTTAGCCTTGACCTCTGATGGATGAAAGATGAATTTATCCACATTGGCAGGAGGGAATGCAGGGAACTTGGGGTGCAAATGGGGGCTGGCTGGTACAGTTGGTGGTCAGAAGATAAAACACTTCCATTTTCTTAATGATAAATGGTTCAGATTGAGTGAGTGGACTGAGTATAGGACATTTGAGAACAGTGGAAAAGATGAATAAAAAAAATTCAGTATCAGCACTGAGCATATCATTTAAAAAATGAATCATTGCGGGCGTTACATAAAACTTTGAAATGTGGATGGCACTCTATTGATTGTATCACATGCTGTAATGAAAAGAAGATGCAGAGACCTTTGTGCAGGGTGGTCGGTCAAAGGGAATGGTAGGGTCAGACTTCCTGAAAAATTTTGCCGTCATTCTATCCATAACTTTTTGATCACTTATTCAGAAGACTTTATTAGTAGTATTAGTAATATTTTAATTTTAAATTTCTAACCTAATCCCTCTTTTTTAGAAATACTCCGTTTCCTAGGTTAGGAAGTTGTCCCCCGGGGAGTTCCTTAATTATTTCATTGAGAGGTGTAATCATTACTCATGAACTCCATGCATTGCTATTATCACCATGCTAAGTTTAGCCTTTGATATTTTCATCCCATAATTTTAGCCTACTGTGAGATAAATGAGCAGAAAAGCCAATGCAATAATATGGACTCATCAAATTTCTAGAGCTAGAAAATTCCTTAGAAATGATGCAGGTTAGCTGCTTTTACTAAAGAGGAAACAAGCTCTGAGAGTGAAATGACTTACCAACATCAACCTTTAATGGCAATACTGGAAGGAGAATGAGGCTTCTCCATTCCAGCCCTTTGTGTTCTCTTACCATTTAACAGTTAGTTTAGGGTAAATAATTTCTTTGGGATCATAACAGCTCTGTAAATGAACATTTCCTTTCTGCATTTTGGGCTCTTCATGATTAGCGAACCTCTTCTAGTTTTCCAGAACATCATTGGCAGACACGATCCTTCAAAAAAGTTTGCTGACACCATATTTTTAAATATGAAATGTTATATTGGGAATTTACCTGGACAGTGTGCAAGATGGATTTAAGTAGCTAAAAGTGACTGTACCATTCAGATGAAATGATAGATTTTACTAGATTTTCTTAAAGGAAAACGTTGGAGAAAATACATGAAGATTGGAAATAATTTTGGATGTGTCTGTGTTAAATAAATATAATTGTCAAATATCAGGAGTCTGTATAAATCTATAATATCTTTTAAGTTCAAGTGTATGTGCCTTATTTCCATTATCTGAGATCTAAGTTTATGTTATCTGGATTAGCGTTAACAAAAGGCACCTAATGTGGGATTAAAATGGAGAAGAAATTTTAAAAATATATTGAAATAAATGGATTTATTTATTTAAAACATTTTTTACTATTTTAAACAATAAGTTGGAGGATGACATCTTACAGTTTTTTCCTAGTTGCTGACAGTCTGGTTTGTTTTAATGCTCAACATCATAAAAGATGATTTTGCCAAAACAAAACATATAGTTTGAATATATCCAACAGAGCAATAGTTAATACAGTTATATGATTTAAGAAGAGGTGTTATCCTACTAAATAAAAATATCATATTATTCACTTTTTAAACAACAGAAAGAAGTTTGATATATTAATGTGCATAATGGTTATAGTACAATTTCCAAAGAAATCAAACTAGATTTCACCTATCCATTAATTTCCATTACCACCCATTCATTTCTACCCACTAGCAGTCAGTCTACTCATCCAGCATTTGCCTCACATATTCTATTAACTGATGTTTAGCAAATCCCACTCTCAATCTTATCAAATGATAGGCACTAAATTTTTGGCAGTCACATTAAAATTGAGTTTCTAATTGGGAAGAAGTGACATAATAGGTAGCACAGGATGCCTTTCTAATGTAATGCCCATTAAGGCATCTTCATTTGGAAGAGAGTTGAAGATTGTGCACTTTTCCAGAGATGTAACCTTTTCCTCATCATGCCTAATAAATGCCCAGGGGAAACAAAATAATAAGGCCCTCCATTATTGTCAAGGGGAAAACTAAAGGAACAGGCTAGACCTACAGGCTACAGGAGTGCTATTAATTGTACACGTTATTTTTGTTTGTTTGTTTGTTTGTTTTATCTCTTTTGGGATTGGGGGAAAAGCTGAGATGGCGCCGTCTAGAATATTTAATTGGCTTGTAGGCAGCTCTGTTAAGAATTTCCAGCCCCTGACATTTCATTAACAGCAAAGGATCATGTGTCTATGTTACAAGACACATGGATTCTCTTCCATATGAATAAAATGCATTCTCATTTTATGGATTCATGAATGTGAAACACGGCGTTAATTTTTTAAAAATACTGGATTACTGCATAGGAAGTGTTCATAATAACTGTACTAACTAAAGAAAATTTTAAAAAAGCACATTAGGGGAATTTTCTTTTATTACTATTGAGGAAAAAAAAATACAAAAAACTGATCATGCTATGTCTCCTGTATTGAGAGTCTCCGATTTTTAGTAGAAGGTGTAACTGAAGAATTGAAAGACTAAATTCTATAGGTGAGAGGACAACATGATATGGAAAAGTAGTGGTAGGCCTTTCACTGATCTTATATGAAAAATTCCATGTAAATACATAAAACTAAAACTTTGTGTGTGTAAAAAGCCTAAAGCTAGCATGAATATTGAGGTCCATTTTAATTAGAAAATTTCATTCTTAAGAAAATGTTAAGGTTTTCCTTAAAAAAAAAAAACAAAAAACTTTTATTTGTTTCCTTCGGCTACATTAGTGCATTCACCCATGTGTAAAATTTATTAAGCTCTACTAATTTCTTGTCAGCATTGAAACCATGGGCTTTATCTAGCGTAATATCTGCATGGCATCAAAAAATCTATAAAAGATTTTACAAGTTCTATAAAATCATGGAGAAAGCAAAACTTAAATTATTCAAGCAAAAATAAATGTAATCTGGACTATTAGATAATCATGGTAAGTCACTTTTGAAATATTTAAATTTTAATAATGTAAGACAAAAACATCAGCTTGAAATTTATCATTAGAATAAAGTAATTGAATGGTTATTATGCAGAATGCTTTCAAAGAATTTTCTCTGCTGAGTTTGAAAGCAGAGACCTGCGTAAATTATCAGTAAACATGACAATCTCTGTTTTATGACAATGTATTACTTTTCAAAGTATTCACAAAGCTAATATTTTCAATTCATATAGTCCCAAGAACTGTACTCTTTCATTGAAGTAAAAACGTTTGTGTTCAAGAGCTTGAAATCACCTTAAGATAAAAATTATTTCAGGTAGTTATATTTTGCATTTGTTTGTAAATATACATAGCTATCATACATTGCATACACATATGCACATACAAAGTAAACACAGTCACATATATGCATATACATATGTATGTGTATGTATATATATACTAAGTTGTGCTTTTTTAAGGTGTTTTATAATTTTTTGAGAGACTAGGATGGCTGTGAAAGTCATATAGTTCTCTCCCTTAACTGACTTCATAATGGATTCTAAGTTGTTTAATGAGAAGTACATTTAACGTGTATTCAGCTCTTAAAAATAAAATTTAAAACTGGAAATTATATATTTATTATTTATTTCTTTAAATGCATTTATGTGGGCTCAACAAAAACTCCAGAATATGTTGCACATTTCCCGTCTTTAACTTTCATAGGTTAAAAAGAATATTGAGTTTTCAAAGAAGCATCAATAGGAACTGTTCTTAGGAGTGACTTAATGGAATTTGGAATCTGACCAGATTTAATACCTGATTATATAACAATATTTTTATGAGAATGTACCTTAAGGTAAAAAATCCACCTGAAATAAAGCATTTATGAACATCCGCCACATGATAATCTCTAAAGAAAATTGGATGTAAATGAAAAGTTGCCAGTCAAAATCAAGTAAAATGAAGGGTACCTAACTAGGTTTAAGCAAAGAAAGATCACAGTGACTTCTTTTATAAAATGCAAATTCCTTTTGGAGACAAAGTGACCGATCACAACTGTTTAATACATTCGGATATTTGTAATTTAGGTTGTTATTTAAAAAAAAAGACACAATTAAGGGGAAGGATAAGGTTGTATCCTTTAACTGAAAAGTCATACTAATTTTTGTGTTCTCTGTCTTCAAGGAGAGAAGGGACAGAATGCATATTCTCTATGCTATAGAAGGCTAACAAAAAGCCCTGGGGACTATATTATTGGTTTAGTGGTTATCTGAAACATATGGACTCATCCTAAACGTGGCCACAACTTTCCCATTGTTTAAAATAAAATACTGCTTGATTCTTATTCTAAACATGGGACTTGGGATGGCAGAAAATTTGAGATGATTAATAACATAGAGATTTTTCCTTTGCACGGTCTGAACATTCTACTGACTGGACTTTTTCAAATGTATCAATAATTCAGATGACAAGGATTTTGTAATGATTCTTGACTAAATACCATGACAGGATCTTAATACTTTCATTCCCCATTCTTCTGCATAGTAGGCAAAAAGTTAAATGCTGATTAGGATATTACTCTATTTTTCATCAAGAGAAAGGCAATGACACGTATTTGGTCCAGTATTATTTGAGCTCAAATTAAATTGGAATGATGCCTGGTGCAGGGATACCATAATGCATTAAACAAATATATATTGTTGACTATTTGCAAGGTATTGTGTATGGGGAACAGAAAGAGGCCCTTGCTTGCAGAGCTATTCAATAAATAGAAGAAAATGATTTATTCAAACACTGACTTTGCTTGGAAAGACATAATTCTTCATTACCAGACTAGAAGTGTGTGTTTAAAGGTAAGGTCCCCATCAGTCAGTCTTTCTGCTACTTTATATATTCGGGGGAAAAAACCCCATCATGTCTTACCTTCTTTTTTTTTTTTTTTTAAAGATTTTATTTATTCATTCGACAGAGATAGAGACAGCCCAGCGAGAGAGGGAACACAAGCAGGGGGAGTGGGAGAGGAAGAAGCAGGCTCGTAGTGGAAGAGCCTGATGTGGGGCGATCCCATAATGCCGGGATCACGCCCTGAGCCGAAGGCAGACGCTTAACCGTTGTGCCACCCAGGCGCCCCCATGTCTTACCTTCTTAAACATGAATTTGAATTCCTGTTGTCTCCCATTTTGGCACACTGGCAGCCTCCCTGTTAATAATGATCACTGAAGAATTCCCTTTGTCAAATGTATGTAAGTACATAGTTCAAACTTTTATACTTATAAATTCATCAATTAAGGAAATTTATAAACTTTAAAGCTGTTGGAGGAAAAATAATAAGGGGGAAGTACTTTGTAATACATATGTATTAGAGGAATTACATTATATTTTTCTTTTATTTTTTCCACTATTAAAGGATATTTTCAGGAGATGAAGGAAAGGAAGAAGGAAGGGAGGGAGGGAGGAAGGAAGGAAAGAGGAAGGTTAGGATGGAAGGAAAGAAGGAATGTTGTAAGGAAAGCAGGAAGGATAGAAGGAAAGAAGGAAGGAGAAAGAGAAACTAAAGGAAGAAAGACAGAAACAGAGAAGGAAGGCAGGCAGGCAAGAAGGAAGATGGGAAGGAAGAAACTAGGCCAGGACTGATCCATTGTTTTCTTTAATATCAGAACAGTCTTTTTTCCTCAAGATTTATTTATTTATTTGACAGAGAAGGAGAGAGAAAGAGAGAATGGGGGAAAGGGGCAGAGGGAGAGAGAGAATCTCAAGCAGACTTCCCACGGTGTGTAGAGCCCAACATATGGGGCTGGATCTCACCACCCTGAGATAACGACTGGAGCGGAAACCAAGAGTCAGATGCTCAACCACCTGATCCACTCAGGTGCTCTACTATTTGAACAGTCTTAATGAACAAAAGCATCCCAACAACTGTGATGAAATAAAAATTGACAGATTAATGAGGCAATTCCTAGTCAGATTAAAGGACAAAAAGGGAAATCTGCACTTGCAGCATATGCCGTAGTCAATTTAATGTACAATTGGGGCTACATGCTTTATACCCTTAATGTGAAGGGAATACAGTTTCTTTTCTGTTTCTTGGGGGGGGGGGGAATCTGTTGTAAAATAATTATTCATGTAACCCACTTTAGGGAGAGATTCTGTAATTTCAGATGGCAGGATTAAGCCATATTTGTACATTTCTGTTAATCTTGGCTGTGTTTTCCCTCCTCCTCATGCCTTCTGTAGGGCTGAGTATAGGGAACACATTGCTGGCTGACTGATGATGAGCAAAACCTTAGGAAGTCTTTATCTGTGGTTTGGAAAAACTGAGATGATCTGGGGGCAGAAGCTTAACATACTAACTGGTACACTTGATTTCTTGATGAGGCTTACAATTCTTTTTTTTTTAATTTTAATTTATTTTTTATACAATTTTTTTTTTTAAAGATTTTATGTATTAGTCAGAGAGAAAGAGAGAGAGAGCACGCACACAAGCAGGGGGAGCTGCAGGCAGAAACAGAGAGAGAAGCAGGCTCCCTGCTGAACAAGGAGCCCCAAGAAGGACTTGATCCCAGGACTCTGGGATCATGACCTGAGCTGAGGCAGATGATTGACTGACTGAGCCACTCCCTTAATTGTTTTTATAACATTCATGGAAACTTGAAAAAAAAACAAAACTGAAGACAACATTTACAGCAAAAATACAATTTCTGAGGCAAAACTAACGATTCAGTCACCATCAACACAAGAAAGCTGACATAAGGCAATGAAATCCAGTAAAAGTTGGGCAGCTTGTAGTGTGAGTCCCAGGTCTTGAACACAGTTACTTTGGGAAATAAAAGGAGGCAAGCACTGTGTTTTCTTGGGTTTGGGGATATAGAGAGAAGACTCCAAAACTTAGAAGCCGTTCTGTGCGGAAACCACACTTAAATTTCCATGGTGCATACTGGAAGATTCTCCATCATTGGATTGTTCTGGTATTTTAAAGTACCAGCATAGAGCTCACCTAGCAACTACTAAAAAAGAAACAGTGGCCTCAGGGGCGACTCACAAAGATAATCAGAATTTTAATTGGAAGCAAGATATGAAAAACAGTGATAGAGGGAACTACAAGTAAAGGGAGATAGGCCTCTTGTTATTATTAACTGTGGGCACATCCCAATTGTGGAATAGAACAGAGATGAAGGATACATCTATATTCCATTCGTTGTTTTATATAAGTATGAGATGCCGTGAATGTAAGTAAAGACGAGAGTATTTTGTTAACCTGGGAAGTAGTCATTAGTAGTTTCAGAATCACTTCATATGCTAAAAAGGTACTTTCAGGGCAAATGCCAGCTTGTTCTACATATGCTTTAGATTTTATACATTGCCTTTAGTTAGTTTTTTTTTTTTAATTTAATTTCTATTTTATTTTTAACCAGCCAGCCTACTCTAGAAGTTGTCTTCAGGTGTAACTGATAACTTACAGAAAATCTTGTAAATTTTCAAATGTGACACACAGTATATACAAGAATAAACCCTGTTCCCAGGCAGATATGTTCATCTGTATGTATATACAATGATTTTTTGCTTCTGAGGAAAAGATTAATAAAAATCCCCTTTTTGGGGCCTGGTTCAACACCACAAATGTCCAGAGATTGGATCACCATTCTGGGCCATTTATCCACAATTAGACACCAACATCTGCAACTGAATCAGTGGCCGAAATGTGTGGTCTCATTGAGTGTGTTACATAGATTGTCTCCAGATGGGAGCTGAATCCCAGTTCATTATATTATATCCTCTCTTTTTATCTTTCTAGAACTTAAATATTCCTTGTGTGTGTGTGTGTGTGTGTGTGTGTGTATGAAAGTGTGTGTTTTTTCTTAACATCTATTTTCTTTGAAATCAGTAACTGTAAGAATTAGATCAGCTACAGCCTTGAGTAGTATGGAAGAGTTATTTTAAAAAAATGATGAGTCTGTCTTATATGACTTTTTTTTTTTTTTTTTTGGTTGTGATTCAGGTGTTTATTTCTTAAAGTATTGTCCAGGGATCAGAAGCATTATCAAAACCTGAGATTTTGTTAGAAATGTAGAATCTTAGGTCCAATCCATACCTACTGAAAAATAATCTACATTTTAACAAGGTACAAATATTGAAATTTTTACATTTACATTAAAATCTGCATATTAGTTTGAGAAGCTATGCACTTCGATGACTAGCCAAAACCAAGGGTAAAAATAAATGTTTTAAAAAATAGTTACTTGTTAAAGCAATATTGAAGAATAATAGGCAGAAAGGATAGATAAAAACACTGAGACCAGGCCATGCCTTAGGGTTAGAATGAACATTTGGGAAAGGAAGTTGGAATTTGACACAAATTGTGAAGAGAAATATGAACTCATGAAAGTTCTTAAATGTGTGGATGGGATGAGGGAAGGGATAAGTGGGAAGGCTGCTTGTATGGCAGGATTATTGTGAGTTCTGTTATTCTGAAAAACCAATAAAGATTGAAATTATGAAGACATTGAAAAGGAAGCACAGCCCATCCTAAGGAAATGCTTTTTGTACAGAAATGTGAAGTAATTATGACACTGTATCCACTTTTGACTTAACATGTATAGAAAGACTGTTAGCTACAAGGGACCTGTATTTAATCAGGAGAAGTCTGTTGTGTATGTTGGTTTGTGCCTGACCTATCACACAGGATTCTCTGTGGTATTACTTGGAGCTAAAGAGCTGAGCCAGGGTACTCTCCCAGGAATGGAAGCTCTATATTCTATGTGCATATGATTTGGTGGTGGGCAAACCATGGCTCAAACTCAGTCTCTGTCTAGTTATGTGACTTAGAAAAGTCCTTTATCTTCTCTTACCTTTTTCTGCTTTTTTTTTTTAATTGGGGGGAAGGAATAGGAAAGAGATGGCTTTATAGCCTAGAATTATTGTAAGATTTCAGTAAAACAGTATATGTAAGTCAGCTAGCATAGATTAAACATACAAGTTATGGTAATTATCATTATTTATTAAAAAAATATTTTACAGCACAAGCCCCTGAATATGTTTGGAACACATTTTGGCAAATCATAACAGTTGAGAATTTCACAGAATCATTATTTGTATTTTGTCTAGGGTTTCTTTGGTCACACACACACACACACACACACACACACACACACACAGAGACACATACACAAAAGCATTATTGTAAAGGAACATAGTTTTATTGCCACCGTTTAGAAAGATTTATTATAATCTTGGGTGATGCAATGATAATAAAATCTATTTAGGTTTTGAAAATCTATACAAGACTTCTTAACAGAGAAAGTATTACTATGATTCCAGAAATGACACCCTGAAAGGAAGGATGGTATTCTGGAAAAATAGGAAGGTAGCATATTTCAAAAATTATGCTTGATTTTCTTATGTTATGACAAAAAGAAAGGGGGTAAGTGAATATAATAAAATATTATAATGGCCAATTGGGGTTCTTTTTAATTATTAAAAAAAAAAACTACATCCTCGAAAAGCAGTTTCTCTTCATAAAATTATAGTGACTTTCTGTCATCTAATCACATTTCTACTCTGTTTTAACATAAACAATGTTGGAAAGGTGTCTAGAGAGACAGTGTAGAGAAGAGGAAAATTTATTTGGGGGTCAAACATTTTGAAACCACTGTGTACTCTGAATAGCTTACACTTCATTGCGTGTCATTTCCGTTATAGTGTCTAGAAAAAAACTTATAATCTAGAACTGAATTTTGATCCTTAGTGTACTACTCCTTCAAGATTCAGTTTTCTCATTTGTAAAAAGGCCACTGTAATATATATTTGAGCCACTTCACAGGATCCCTGAGAGAAACCAATATAATGGATATGAAGCAATAGTTATAGTTTTGTCAATGGTCATATAATTTCTGAAGGTCCTATCTCCATTATCAGCATATCTGTAAATACTGAGCAGTCAAAAGATAGATGCTCATTTCTTCCAAATATGTTATCTGATTTTTACGAAAATTTTATACACTGCTCACCTGAACACAGTAACAATGGGACTGATTTAAAGATTAGAAGAGATATGTTTATACTATATTATTTTTATATCATCTTTTGACTTCTAAGATACAAGTTAATTTGTGCAAACTCACTAGAGAATGGTAATTTTCTTGGAAATACATATTTGTGGTTTTGGTTTGTGTTTGCTCTTGTTGTTTTTATTGTTTTGGTTAAACATCTAAATCTAGCCTGCTAGCATACTGGAAATTACATTTGCAAGAGATAGAATCTGTTTTACATTCTTAAAATATGTTTAAGCATAAATTATTCCATTTTGGAAAGTAATTTTTACAAAGTTATCTACAAATATACATTTTGGTAATTTTCAAAAATATTTGGTTGTGTAAGTAAATGCATCATAGTGCCAGAATGTGGCTGCTGGACATGGTAAGACCTAACTCACTCAAAAAATCCTGGGTTAACAAAACTGGATTGTAGGGACCACAAACAAATAAGAAGGAACCGTGTCTTGTTGTGAATCAGTGTGATGTATTTTGGAAATAAGTTTCTATCATTCTTAATGATTATATACTTGGTATACTATATCGAAAAAAAAACCTACTTCATTGTTTTTGCCTTTTTTTAGTGTTGCCTTTTTTCTGTTTCTCTTTAGAATTTAAACACAAATATTTATTTTTCCTATAAAACAAACTGTGGCAAATAAAATTCACTGAGGATCCTCAGACTACAGTCTGAGACTGTCACAACCATATAGTCCATTCAGTTCAGTTTATTCATTTGACCTACTACATGGGTTCAGCATACGTGTGACCAACATGATTTTAAGGGTCTGTTTCTCTCCAAAACAAGCCAGAGTGTGTCACATTAGGATAGGACTCTATTTCCTTGGTCTTCATCAACTTCAGGACTTTCAGAACAGAAACAAAATAATACATTTTTTCCCAATTATAACAGGGTTAAAAGGAGAGAAAAATTAGCTGCATTTCTGAGAATGAGGTGGAACTATCTAAATATAATCATCAAAACAATCATTCCTCTGTCAGTTTAAGAGACTACGAAAACGTTAGCCCTGATTTTTTAAGCACCCGATAAAAGAAGTGAAACCGAATCTGTGTATCTCTATGGAGGGTAAATAGTGTACTTTTTTTAGAAACTGTTTTGAACATGCACTAGGTAGAACAGTCCTAACAGTCTGCTGATATGAACCCAGATGCAAAGTAGAAATACCCTGCGGCCTCTCTCCTTGCATTAGAATAATCCAAGTTCAGGTCTCAGAAGCTACAGATTAATCCTGAAAGTGAGCAAAGTCTAGAAATTCAGATTTGTCTGGCCCCTCCCTTGAAGCCATATATACTTCTTGCTTTTCAGAATTTATATTTGTGTCCTTTTGTGCACCAACTTCACTAGCTTAGGGTTCTTCCCAGTATTTATTTTCTGCACTTCGTTTTTAAAGTTTGATTATTTTTTTTTAAATGAGACTGCAAGTTTCATATAAATGCTGAGTATATTCCAATTGTATTTATCCCAAGAAGAGATGACTGCTTTAGAAAATCAGATTGATAATTAGAAAAGAAAGGAAGGAAGGAAGAGGGAAAGAGGAAAAGGAAAGGAATGGGAAGGAGGGAGGGAGCAAGTTTGGAAAAAAGAAAATCCTTAAAATCTTTTTAAGAGCTTCTGTCTACATCTGATATGAAAAATTAGTGCCTTATTATCTGATGTTCTCTTTTGGGCTAATTTTTTTTATGGAAACAAATTCTTGATACTTAGTGTTTATTTCTCATCTGAAAGATAAGGGAGTAACATTGATTGTATCCACTTAGAATTTTTCAATGTGAGTCACTTTCTGAGAGTGATAATAGATTTGTTAATATTCTTAATTAAAATCTACCAAAAAGAACATTTGTTACAACTTAGGAAAAAGTAAACTGATACAAAAAATTATTTGGGGAACAAGAAGTCAAAAAGCAGCTGCTTTAGGGCTTTTTTAATGATTTTTTGTTTTATTTTTTATTTTTTAATGCTTTCAACATTGGAGAACTTTCATGTGTAAGAAAATGGTTCTAGAAGCTATTCAGGACCATAAGTAATTTTTAAAAAATTTCTGTATAATTAGCTCTGTGATTTTGAGCAATTTCATTTCTCTAGGCCGCAAGTTTCCATTTGCTGAAACAAGATGTTAGCATGAGCTGTCAGGCAATGTTACCTCCCGTTTTAAATACCATGCTTCTTGAAAATAACCACATGATACATGTGATAACGTCAGTGATGCATGTAGGTATATGTGCACATGCATGTGCAGCTTCTTAAATTGGTCTATGATTCACAGACCATAAAACGCACTTCTGGAGCGAACAGTTCAGTGGATTTTACCATATTCTCAAGATTGTGCAACTGCCACTACTATCTAATTCCAAAAAGATTCATCACTCAGATTCATCACCCATACACATTAATAGTCGCTCCCTTTCTTTTCCCCAACCAAGCCTTTAGGAACCATTAATTTACTTTCTTACTCTCTGGATTTGCCTATCTAGGACATTTAATATAAATTAAATCATACAATTTGTGGACCTTCTGTCTGGCTTCATTCACTTAACATAGTGTCCTAATGTTGTAGCAGTTATTAAGTGCTTTATTTTTTTTTTTTTAGTAGCTGAATGATATTCATCTGTATGAATGTACCACATTTTGTTTATTCCTCAATTGATAGATATTTGGATTGTTTCCACATTTTGGTGGAATAAAGCTGCTATAAACATTCTTGAACCAATTTTTGTGTGAACATATATTTTCAGTATCTTGAGTACATACCTAAGTGTGGAATTGTTGGGTCAAACTTAACTCTATATTTAAATATTTTGAGAACCTGACAGACTGTTTTTCAAAGCAGCTGCACCTTTTTACATTCTAATCAGCAGCTTATGAGGGCTCCAATTTCTCTCCAAATATTCACCAACACTTGTTATGGTGTGCCTTTTTTACTATACTGATATCAAAGCTAGACAAAGTAATTTATATAAAACTATATAGATCAAAACTTCTTATAAATATAGATGCAAACATCCTAAACAAAGTTTTGACAGTCATTATCCACCAGTATATAAAAATGATACTACATGACCACTAACTAGAATTTAGGATGCAATGTTAGTTTAACATTTGGAAATAAATAATTTCAGTTCATCATATTAGTAAACTGAAAAAGAAAAAAATGTATATGAAACCATATAATCATTTCAATAGATTAAAAAAAGTGTTTTACAAAATTTATTTTAGATTGATGGTTTAAGCAAGCAACCAAACTAAAACAGCAGCAGCAACAATAACCAAAAAAAAAACAAAAACAAAAAAACAAAACACCCCAAAACAAAACAAAAAACAAAAAAACTAATGGCAAACTAGAAAAAGAAGGGAAGGTCTTTAACCTGATAAAGAGCATTTATGGAAAATCCACAGCAAGATCATACCTAATGATGAAAGTCTGAATGCTTGTCCTCCAATAACAGGAACTAGACAAGGAGGCTCACTGTTTTTTTGTTTTTTTTTTGTTTTGTTTTTTTGTTTTTTTTGGCTTTATTGAAGTATAATTTACAGATAAAATTGTATATTTAAAGTGTACAATGTGAAAATTTGTTATGCACATAATTGTGAAAGGATTCCCACATTTGCATTACTTAACACATCAATCACCTCATATATTCACATTTTGTGTGTATATGTGTGTGTAGGAGAATACTTAAGGTCTAGTTTCTCAGCAAATTTCAGTTATACAACACAATATCATCGTTGTCAACTGTAGTCACCATGCTATACATTAGACCCTCAAACTTTTCGTTTTGTAACTGAAAATGTATGCCCTTTTAGCTACTTCCCCCCATTTCCCCCGGCCCCCTGACTTGGCAACCGCCATTTCTGTTACTGTGAGTTTTGTTTGTTTGATTGTTTTAGATTCCATATACAAGTGACACCATGCAGTCTTTGCTTTCTCCTGCCTGGCCTTATTTCATTTACCATAATGACCTCTAGCTTCATCCATACTGTTGCAAATTGCAGGATCTTTCTTTCTTCTTTTCCTCCCCTTTCTTTTCAGGGTTAGATAATATGTAATATATGTATTTATTTTTCTTTAAGGAATGTCCACTTTGGTTATTTCTATTCAACATTGCATTGTAGGGTCTATCCAGGGAAATTAGGTAAGACAAAAAAATAAATAGCATCCCAACTGGAAAGGTATAGATGGAACTACCTGTTTGTGCTGATTATATTATCTCATATTAGAAAATCCTAATTAAACCACACACACACACACTTAGAACTAATGAGTTCAGCAAGCATGCAAAACACAAGATCAATATATAAAAATCAGTTCTCTTTCTACACATAGCAACAAATACTCCAAAATTGAGCTTAAAAACCAAGTCCACTATGGTAGCATCCAACAGTGCAGGTTGTTTAAGGACTTATTTCCTGCAGAAAGCATAAGGAAAAAAGGTAAGCTAACAATTTGGAAATAGTACTTACATTAAAGTACTTATGTAAAGTACTTACATAAAGCTGAAATGAAGGCTTAGAGACCCTCCTTGACAGCAGCCGCCTGTGTTTAGAGTCTGTGTTGCTTACTCTTATGTCTAGAACAGTGTTGGGGACACAGTAAACTTGTTTAACTGCAGAGCATTTAAAGTTACTCTGCAACTGTTCTCTGCAGGATCGTGGAAGCCTCCTGTTCCCTGGACCATATTTCCTGATTGGCATATTTCCACATATTTCAGGAAAACAGTCCAATTTCCATCACTGATGTTTTAGAAAAGAAACTTTGGCCTGGAAAGACAGATACTCAGAGCAATTGAGTAAGACAAATAAATAGAGGAATCTGATCTCTACTGTTTTCTTAAAGAAATGTCACAAATGGGGAAAGAGGAATAGATGGGTTCTACTACAAAAACAAATCTTTGAATTGGCCTCTTTCTTTTTCATTTCTAAAAAGTTCTCCACTGTTCCCAGGGGATATTGTAATTGAGCTATAAGCCACTAGGACTTCAGGGCCAGGCTGATAGTTTAAGTTACCAACTGTTTTAAATGTCATTCGAATTTTGGGTTTACTTTGTGTGAGAAAGAATCAGAAAAAAATAATTCACACAAGGACTCAATACTTACATAATTTGAAGTCATGTTTTTTCTCCTAGATTAAAGAAAGCATAAAAATCTTTTAGTCTTTACTATTTAAAAATTTGGCCTAAATTATCCCACAAGCTTTGTGCATACAATAAAGCAATGGTAAAAGGCTGTCATTTATTGATCATTAATGTTATGCCAGGCATATTGCAAACCTATGTTTGGCCAGGGTTTTTCAAATTATTGGCTTTATTGACCTTTTGTGTTGAGCAGTTTTTTTTGTCGTGGGCTTATTCTGTGCATTGCACCATGTTTAGCCGCATCCTTGACCTCTACCCACTAGATGCCAGTATCATTCCCACTCAGTTATGGGAATCAGAAATGCCCTGTGGGGCATAGTCATCCTTGACTGAGAACTTGATAACCTCAGCACAACTTTGAGGTAGGTATAATTGTAATTCCCCTTTTATATACAAAAAAAATTAAAGCTGGGAGAGATTAAATACTTGCTCAAAGACACATAGCTAAAAAGTGCCAGAGACAAATTTGAAACCGGGTTTATCTTGATGTCTGCATGCAACATCTTGATCACCAAATTCTCCTACTGAATTCATATTTTTGGTCACACAGTAGAGGTTTACATAAGGGCACAGATTTTGAGAGTGACGTGTAGCACAAAGCAGCAGTGATGATTATGCTGATATTCCAAGGTCAGATGATGTTTTAGCTAACGTATTTGAACACCACAGACCCCCAATTATGTCTTTCATGTCCTTCTTTTCATTTCTTGTTGAGGTGTGGACTCTGGAGTTAGAATTCTTGTATTTCAATCCAGACTGTTTCTTTTTAGCTGCGTGATTTGGGGGATGAGACCTGGTCTTTCTGTGCCTTGGTGTCCCCACGTAGAGTTATCATATGTAAAGCATTTAGAACAGTAAACAGAACTCAGGCTCTGTAAATGTTAAATCTCAGTTTTAAAATCTAATTTGTTTTAAGCCCATCACCTTCATAAATGTTACTAGAAGTACATATCAGCTTTGCTTCACTATGACCACTACCCATACCTTTTCTCTGATGCCTGAAGAGAATCTGAGTTTCTGGGGTACAGACAGCCACTCTTTCTTTAACACTGTTTCCCTACAGGTGTGTCTCTTGTATTTTGCTAACCCAGCTCTCAGTGGACAGTACTTTCTGGAAACGTTGGCCCTACTGCATAATGTGATGCTACTGAACTGTCTGGGAAAGCTACAGTTTTCATTCGTTTATTGATTCGATCGTTTGCCCTTCAAATAATTGTCACTCCCTACATTCCAGATTTTGTGCTAAGCACTGGATGAGAAAGAGGTATTGCCTTTTCTGTAAAAATGTTTTTGGGAGATGGAAAATGCAGCTCTGTCATATCCATTTAACTGTTTTTTAAAAAAAGTTTTATTTAAATTCTGTTTAGTTAACATAGAGCATAATATTGGTTTCATAATGGAATTATTTTAAAATCTCAACTTCAACATTATCGAGCTGTTTGATTATAAGCCAGTTGCTTACCCTCTCTGTGTTGTTTCCTCACATAGAAGAATGCCATAGTCATGGCTCCCGCCTCAGGGGTATTGTTGTGGTAGATGGAGATACTGTGTGCGCAGTACATAGCATCTCTCTAGCCTTTAGAGTGAGTGTGCTCTAAAGGGTAAGTTTTCTTCTTGGCTCCTGTATGTCAGCTCTGAAATAATAGTAATAAAAAGAAGACTATATGAGAACTTTCAGTTTGGTGCCAGATGTCCAGCCAGGTTTGACAAATGACCAGAGTGGCCGTCGGATTTTACGTGGATTCCAGCTAGGGTATCGTAGCAAATTGGTGCATCCAGAGATGTAGTCAGACTGACAAGAAAGGTTGTATTTTCTTGTTATTGTTTAATGTGGTAGAAAACAATCTGGGTTGAAGGGAAGGATTTGTTTGTTTTTTTTTCTTTCTTTAAATACATCCCCTCATCCCTGCTCTTTGAAGCTTTTCCTATGATGCTAACCCCATTGACATCTTTCATCGTCGGTCCCAATGGCACTTTTTCCTAGACTTTATAAAATTCATTTCTTTTAAAATCAATTATTCCGAATATGTTTTGCTTCCCCAATTCGATTCTAAACTTGTAGGCAGTAAATACATCTCTCTTTTTCTAGTAGCTTGTAGCACCTGCCATAGCATGTTTTATATAATCATGATAGATTAATGTGTGTTAATTGATTGGCCAAAAAAAGTAATATGGAAATCGATGTGTTTTGCTCAGAAAGTGTGGGAGATGCTGACCTAGTCTTCCTCCAGTTGTTCTTTTCTACAGCCATTATCTGACATAGATTTAGGGAAACCTTGAGAAGCTTTCATACACGGTTTATTAATAAAATTCACTTTTAAACTGACATATCTGCAACCTCACTTTTTAAAAAAACCTATTTAAAAACTTCCCTCTTAAAGAAGGAACACAATGGCTAAATAGATGACCACATGAAATGTTGCACAACCACCACTCGCTTCTCTGTAATTACTCCGAACTACACTGAAGGACTCTCACTGTCCACTGCTGATGACAGGCCGGAGCCTTGCCTCTCCTGGTTTTTATTTACTGACAGTTTGGTGAACTGTGGTTTCCACCCTCTTCATTATGTCTCTGGTGTATAATTACTTGCAGCCTTCTCTTTATATTTTTTATTGTATGAGTAGTGATTCTGGTCAGTTATGGATTAAAATGCTACTTCCCTAATGAGACCATTGTGTGTGTGGTGTGTGAAAGAGAGAGAGAGAGAGAGAGAGAGAGAGAGAGAGAGAGAGATTGAGAGAGAGAGAGAATCCCCCCACCACCCCCGCCACACACCTGGCACCTTCTCTTTGTTCTCCTTCCCTAGCTGTCTTTCCTCACCTGCTGCACCCTGCATGTGAGTGCCACATGAGTCAGTCGTCATGGCTAAGTCTGTGTACCTCCCATCTGAAAGTAGTGCACACTCACACCTATAGGTCCTGGGACCCTCCTGACGCAGTCATGTGTCATCATCAAGTCTCTCATTTGCTTTGTTTGTTTTCGCAGTGAATCCTGGTTTTGGAAACTAAGGACTTTTCTTGGTGAGGAAGCTCCTATTGAGTGCCCAGTTTACAGAAACTCCATCTCTGTCTTGGTTCCCAGTTTATGGGGAACTGAAATTCAACCTTGAATCCCAAGACTTTTGATCAAACCACTTTTTCCCAAGGTCATTCCTGCTTTCCTGTCTGATTCTATGTGTTTCTGGAATTCTGGCCACTGTGTATTACTATATTCCCTTTATTACCTCCCTGCCCATTCATGTTTTCTTCCCAGCGCTGCTGGACCTTGAGTTGAGTATTTACTCCATTTTCTGCATCTGTCAGTCCCTCAATTCCTGGATGTCTGTCACCTGCTCCATAAGCTGCTGAATCATCCCTGTGTCACACTCTTTGTGGGTAGCATTTGCATGAACTGAAGTTTGCCCTGCAAGCAAACTTGTGAACCGAGTGTTATCAGTAATGTGTAGTCAGCTTGGGAATGGAAGTCTCCACAGGGTGGCCCATATAACTCCATTCCTTCAAAAGAATTTCCTGAGTAGCTTTAAAATAATTGTATTAAATTGGAATTGAGTAGTAGTGTTGTGCTTTGTTTTTTCACATCCATTTGCAAAAAGAAAACATATGATATAAAAATTATATAATGAGCATATGAGTAAGATTTGATGGTATATGATTTCTACATATGGTATATATCATTTCTCCTCAGGAGGAGGAATAAATGGTTAACTTTATTAGAATGGATGAATATTTTAGGCCTCTGGGTATCATTAAAAAAAACTGTTGCTTTTGTGTGACTGTATATAGGGGGGTGTGGGCTAGAGAGTTCTGAAATGAAGTATGTAGAAGGATAGATCCAAATTTTAAAAGTTGTTTTTAGGGGCACCTGGGTGGCTCAGTCATTAAGCATCTGCCTTTGGCTCAGGGTGTGATCCCAGGGTCCTGGGATCAAGCCCCGCATCGGGCTCCCTGCTCTGCTGGGAAGCCTGCTTCTTCCTCTTCCACTCCCTCTGCTGTGTTCCCTCTCTCGCTGGCTGTCTCTCTCTCTGTCAAATAAACAAATAAAATCTTTGAAAAAAAAAAGAATTAAAAAATAAATAAAAGTTGTTTTTAATCAATTAATGTGTATTTTTTCTCCGAAGGTGGGACTCCTTATCTTTGAAAAAATATATTTTATGTTTAACCTACATACAATATCCCATGTAATGACAAATGGTATGACTCAGATTTGTCAGTTGAATATAGATGTAAGATGTACTTGTTCTGGGGTGCCTGGGTGGCTCAGTTGCTCAAGCGTCCAGCTCTCGATTTTGGCTCGGATCATGATCTCGGTCTTGAGATCAAGTCCTGCATCAGGCTCTGTACTGAGCATGGATCCTCCTTAAGATTCTCTCTCTCCTTTTCCCCTTTAAAAAAACAAAAACAAAAACAAACAAATAAAAACCCTTTATCTTATTGAAACTGCTTTTTTTTTTTTATTTCAGTTTTTAGAATCCACATGATATATGACGTAATTGCTGTGGTCCAAATCACATGTAAAGCATTTAGACCATTTGTTTCCAATGTTGTAAGCACAGCTCTTGAACTAGTGAACTGGAAATAAGCTATACTTGACCACTTATATTCTACATAATTTGCTAAGTACTTCTGAAATATCCTATTGTAACAACCTCATAAGGTTTTTCATTGCTCTTAGGAAACTAAAACTCAAACACTTTGAGGATTTGCCTAGTTATGATAATAAATGGCCGAATCAGGATTTGAACTCTGTTCAACAGACCTGGTGTCCACAGTGGGTCCATGCTTACCCTAGTCTACATTTTGTCAGGAAGTGGAAATGAATAATTAAAGGAAAGTTAAAGCCTGTCTCTTAAATCTCCCATTTGCCTGGCTTATTCTTGCCAGGTAACAGTGTTCATCTCCTCAGTACTTTTCTCCTCAGTATGTATTGACCTTTTATGGATGGCAGTCTGTGTAAAACACTCTGTTGGGCACATGATTGAGCATCAAGAAGCGTAAGAGACTATTCTCTCCTGGCAGCCTCCTTTTGGTTGACGGGTCAAAATTATCCCAATACAGATGATTAATAAGAAAGGCAGAGTATGTCAAGTGGGAGGGTGGAGGTAAAGCCCACTGTGATCTGGCATAGAAGAAAAAAAGTGGAAGATGATTCAGAATAGAGAAGGCAGGAGTTAACTTTGTAGAAATAATTTGGGGCCAGATTGGATGGCCTGGCCTGACGCTGATCTGATATCTCCTAACAGGCATTTTGGAAACATGCTCCTGACACTCATCAGAGCTGCCTTTTTGCCTTTTATTTTTAAAAATATTTTTAATAGTTTAATTTGTTAATAGTTTAAATTTAAACTAAGATAGTTTGGTTTTGATTTAATTTCCATCTCTCACTTTTGAAATATGAAGTCGATGATGTCATGGGCCACGTCTGACTTGTTCACCTCTGTATCTCTAACACCTGCAACTCTCCCTAGCATGTGGCAGGTTCGTAATAAAAATTTGGTGAGTTAGACAAAAGTCTTCTTCGTTTTGCTTTCCGATTACTGAAACAGCTCATATTAAAGAGTTTTACCTTGCTGAATGCTCTTTTCAATAAATTACCTGGATCTGTTATTACAAACAAGGAGGGAATTACTAGGTTTATCATTTTGTTGTAGTATTTCTCTGTGTGAGAAAAGATAGAACTTTTACCAGGGTCTCAGTTTCAATACTTCTTTTAAAACATTTTTATATAAGCCCTGTTTCACTTTTTTAATTATAATTCATAAATAATCTTGTAAGAGAAGAGATGGCATAGGTAATATACCACATAATTTAACATAATTCCACATTGTCAATGTAAAGATGAAATATAAGGAAAGCTATTTTTATAAAATTCAGTGTATCTCAATGTGCAAATATTCAGGGATGTAAATAATAGAATTCATAAAAGATAGTCAGCTGCTTATACCTAAATGCAGAAGTTCCATGGCTATGAAGCCATATTCGCACACTAATTTTTTGAAATGATGAACAACTCTTCATAAATTCTCAAACCAAATGAGTTTTATGCTTCTGCAAGTTTACATAATGGTTGAATTCTGGAAACAAAAACAAAAGCAAACCTATAAAAGGAAAAACATACAGCCAAAATAACAAAAATCCAGTGAAAGTGGGCAAAAAAAATACTTGGTATTCATTTGCTTAAAATTAGATTCTAGGCTTCAATAATTATAAATGGGTTATTCATTCAGATATATATAGGGCGTTTAAAAGCTGCATGGGATGTACTGATTGCCCCTTGCATTGTACGACATCTGGTATCCCTAATCCCGGCCTACTCACTGTCAGCACAAGCCCATTCTACATGTGTATACACACACACACACACACACACACACACACACACACACGTGCAATCACAAATTTAAAAGATTTGTGCCTTTGGGGTAGTATTACCCCCTTTGAAAACCATTGCTGTAAACAAATAAGGGGGGAGTAGGCAAAATTTATTTCTCTCTTGCCTTCATTTGAGGTACACATTTCTCCCCTCAGTCAGATCTACTACCACTGAAATTGGTTGCCTTCAGTCATTTCTTCATCCCATCCCTTTTCAGCCCTCACCTTGTCCTCAAGTGCATCTCCTGGGAAATATCCTGGGCTTTGAGCCTATGCTTTCTCAACCCTTATTATAAGCTGCTATCGTTGAGTAGTTTAATAAAATCTGATAAATTAACTCCCGGTGTACTACTGTTGACATATAGGGACTTAAATCTTTACTTGAAAAAATGTATGTGTGTATCATATGTGTGTGTGTGTGGGTGCGTGCATATGTGTATATATGTATGTGTATATTTATAGTGTGCATATATATATGTATTTTTTTTTACTTTGATCAGAACTAGGACATCCTATTTAAACATCAGACCTCTACCATGTATCTGTGAAAGAATTCAGTTTTGCTGGCTTCCAAAGCCATTACATGCTTTTGCTAACCACCTGTTATAAACCAGAACTGTCAGGTTATTTAATATCTTGGAGATTCAGATTTTCCAGCTATAACTAAAGTTATTATGTTCTGATCATTAAACAACATGTCCTCTGTGTAACATTGTTAGCTTAAACCTAAGCACANGAATGGAAATGACAATTAAAACTAAAGTTATTATGTTCTGATCATTAAACAACATGTCCTCTGTGTAACATTGTTAGCTTAAACCTAAGCACACAGTTGATGTTTGTGCTTTATTGTTACCAAAAAGTCTTTGCTTTCACCTTCCTATAGATCTGTGGTTCCCAGTTAGGAGTGATTTGGGTGGAGGGCCAGGAGGTTTCTACTGATATTTAGTGGCTGATGCCAGGAAGGTTACTTAACATCCTAAAATTCACAGGACAGTCCCCTACAAGAAAGAAAGGTCCAGCCCAAACTGTCAATAGCACTGAAGGTGAGGAAACCCTGCTATAGATATATATCATGTAGTCTTCAATTAACTGTTAGTATTTGCTTTTCATCTACTTTCTTTTATTCTTAAAGAGAAAAAGCTCATGTACTCCGATTCACTGAGTTATTTCTGTAGTGAAAGCCAGCCTGAATTGCCAAATATATATTCTGAGAAACGAATGAGAACAAGGTATATAATTTCACATGCTTATAAATATTTATCTTTTAATTTTTATTGCTATTTTAAGACCCATTCATTTTCATTTTCCTTTCTTTATAGCTTTCCTGTTTGAATTATTTATGAAGCTAATATCTTGTCACATTTTAGAAAATTTGTAGTCTTCAGAAAAGAAAGATAAATCCAGCCAGCCACTTTCTCCCACTACTTTGGGAAAAGAAAGAGTGAGTGGGAAGGTGTTGGAGGCTTTTATAGGTTGCTCTAAACATTAGGCCAGGAGGTGGTTCCAGTATTGTTAGTCTGCTTAGCACATGAGTAACTAGCGTTTCCATGCATGTTCTTGTTTTAATGAATATCTGCTGCCCTTACTTATATATAAGGTAGCAGTTGAATTGTGCTTTTTCCAGAATCTTCTTTGTATATACACACTTCAAAGAGAAATAGGTGAGACAGACATAAGTGATAGCAGAAAAAGCCCATTTGTGGATCTGGATTCACTCATCTGTGGGACTGTCTGACCTGTGAAATGCAAGGTTAAGAAACGTGGGTGCATGGCAAGTGCTGGCTGTGCAAGTAAAAGCTGTCCAGGGAAGTTTTTATTTTGAGCTCCCAATTTTTCCAAGATATCAGAAGATTCTTTCCTTGCAGAAGCAATGAGAAGCTCTTAGGAGAATGAAGGCCTGAGTAGGAATACAACCACACCATGCCTCGTGCTCTGAAATGTGTTCCCATTGGAAAACATGGCAGGATGTCTGGATTGCAGCAGGAAGAAGGAGAGTGAGAATGATCTTTTTTATTCTGGAGACAACATGGAATTATCAGATGAGAACTGTGGCCTTCTCTATGCCTTGCATTCCCCAGTTTGATTTTTTTTATGTGGAACTATATTAATAATGATTTTTTTAAAGGATATGTTTCAGTATGAGTGTGTGTAAACTGTTCAGCCAAGTCTATGTCTTGATGTCATTTTCTGACCCTTGGAAACATCAGAATTGAAATGAAAGGTAAGTGACTAAATTAGACACATTTAAAACCAAACACACTTTCATCCTATTTATTTAACTGAATCCCTATTTCAACTCAGTATTTTGTGTTTGAATAGTGATTTTTTTTTCCTTTTCATTTGAGCCCCGTATGTTATTTTGGAAATGAGACTATGTAATGAAATGCATTTCTATAATTTTAATAAATTGGATAAGATCGTGATAACAGCCAGGTGTTTTCATCGGACTCCTGTATCCTGCTTGCAACAGTCCTAGGCACAAATCGGCTTATTAACAAACACTGGGCCAGTTAAGTGTATTTATTCCCTTGGGTGTATAAACAGACTTAGCCTTTTTTCTTTGCTGCCTGGTTGTCACTTTCTGTAGCAAGTTTTCTTGGTATACTCTAACAGCAGGTCTAAAATTGGTGGGTAAGCCATTTTGATTTCATGGAAATACATGTTCAATAAATTTACAGTGTTCTGGGAACTTTTCAGGAGAAGGGTGTCTTTTTCCTTGTCCCTATTTGTAAATTATCTCTTAATTCTTATGAAAATGAACTCTACATCTGTAATTCAGTTGGGTGTCCTGACTATGAAACAGAGACACAGAGCAACTGTGTTCAATCACCGACTGCCATAGAGAGAGTTGTCTATGGTGTGGCTGCTCTGAAGCTCAAGGAGCTGTTCATTCTTATTATTACTCGAGAGGCCTGAGGAACAATATGTATCAGGTGCCCCCTCAGTCATCAGAATTCTTGACTGAGTGAATTCTAAACCAGTGAGACAGACTTCAGTAAATAAGTCTAGAGCAACCAATGAACCTCAGAAAACCAAAAAGAATTTGTACAATATTAACCTACCTATCAGTATTTTTAATTTTGATTCTCATTATTTTATTTCCTGGCATTGCATTTAATATACTTTTTCAAAATTATTAGTCATCTGTTGGGTTTTATCTCCATAATTGAAGAAAGAGGACTTATTATAATTTTAAATACTTTTAATTGTAATTGTGTTCCTTGCACAATTTCATTGAAGTGCGTTTTTTATGGTTTCATTTGTCATCTGGCTATTTCATTTATGAAGGGTATCTAGTTATTAGTAACAATTAGCGCATAAAAACATTTAGAAATAATACCGGATTTAGTTTTGTGAAATTTGGAATCTCTTTAAATTGCCATGGAAGTGTTTATTAATTCTTCTGTAAGAGTTAATAGTCATATGATGGTTTTGAAGTTTTGCCAATATTAAAATGTTAAGTGGTACATGCATTATTGGGTAAAAGAAAACAAAAATCACCTCAGAAAATCATTTTAAGTGCACTTAGAGACAAATACTTACTTTTTCAGGGAAGGATAATGTGGTATGTGCCCCACATACCACAAGCATGTTCTGGGAAGTGTGTTTTGAAATAGTAATATATTTTAAAATAAAATGAATAATTTTCCAGCATTACCTGAAAAAGAATGAACTTACTTTGAGTTAAGTCAGTGTTTTGTAAATGGCAAAGGAATATGGGTGGAACCATGCTCTTAATCTGAGTAAAGGAAATTAATACTTCGCAGATTGTGTAACCTATCAGATTGATACTGAGAGTGATGAAAAAACATTTTTTTCCCTTTTCACTAGTGTGAAAAAATAATTTAGGAAGTACACTTTAAGGAGATATTATATGTAGATTTCACTAGAAATGGGAGGAACCTTCATAGCCTCTGTATAAGTGGCTCTATTTGGATGCGTACGTTTTCCTAAGCATTTGATGGAGGATTGTTCTATTGCTTTGTAAAAGAATTTTATGACATTGAATTTGTATCGATGGTTTTTAATCCTTCAAAGTACTAACATAGACTCCGCAATATAATCTAAGCACTATAATAAAAAGTTTATTCTTCCTAGTGTCTCTGTATCATAGATGGATTTATTATCTTATCCAGCACAAAGTACCTTAGTTCTTCATTACTGTGCATGGGCAAACAGTAGTTATGATGTTGAAATGAGTAACTGTAACAACAGATTATCACTTTGCTTGTTTCAGTTCTCTTGAATTATCGGATATTCAGTTTCAGAAAGTATTTCTAAATTATTCAGTAAAAATGATTTACAAATAATATTACTTGTGTATTTGAGCTAAAGTAGTTGATGTCTCTCTGATTGATCTTCTCATTTACTCATTCACCGAATATTTATTGAATTCCCTCTCTACGTCAGAGGTCATACTAGATGCTGGAAATAGGATATCTTGAGGTTTGTTTGTTTGTTTTTTCTAGATAGAAGTTGGTTTTGGTTAATTTATATGCTTAATTCCAGAAGTCAGCTCCAGCTTCTAGTACCCAAATTGATGTTAGACAAAAATGTATAGCTTTGTGTAGAAGAAAAGTTTGGTCTTAAGGGAAAGAAACATTGGGAAATTAAAGACGTATCATAATTTGGATAATCACTGTCCAGTAAGGGTTTGCCAGAAGAACAGAGCTGCCTTTTTTGATTAAACAGTCTGTGAAAAAGCCTCCAGAAGAAATCCTATAAGTAGGAAGTCATGTATAGGAAACTGATGAACTATGCAATTTTTTTTTCATCCTTTCTTCCTGTTGGACAGCTTAAGCAACATTCAGCAAAATCAAGAATTATTTGGATTTTAATGGATTTCACTGCCTTCAGCACAAAGATCTTTAAGTCTCTATCACTTGATATTATCTCAGTGGGTATGTTTGTAGTTAACTTTCAAAGTTCAAATCAGAGATATTTGATGTTTGCAATTTATTTTCCATTCCCCCTTTTCAAATATACTGAGGTGAGTGTAATTTTCATAGGGCTTATTAGGCTCTCTTACAAATTTTATTGGTCTTCACTCGATTGCTGTAAATAAAAAATCCCAATGTAATGCCACACTGATGGAATGTAAGTTAATGGTTAAGTGAGTGTTCCTACCCTCATACTGTCAGATGTAAGAATAGTGGGGCAGTTTCCCCACACCCAGGCTGAAGGAATGTCATAGTTCAAAATAATGTCTATGACAGCTCTTCCCACTGTTTAGTTTGAAGAACTATTTTAATAGGCTTCACCAACAGAATACAGAATTTCTATAGAAACAATTTTTGGAAATCCTGGGTTGGACAAAGGTACAGGTTTTTATTTACTGCAGGACATGTTGGCATCTTCACTGTGCAATCATGCACTGTGAATCTCTGACAGAAGAGTGTAAGTGTTCCAGACTTATTTGTCAAGGACTCCTTGACAAATATCTTTTTAATGCTAATGTTCATAGTGTAACAATATGCTCATGTTTCTAATGTCATATGCACTATTTCCAAATGTATTGGTCAAGGACTTCTTGAAAAATGTCTGTCGTGAGGAATGCACCTTGGGGCTGACTTTAGGAAACGTTGCCATGGTGGCAGTCTATAGGCTCCTAAGTCTCCCTGATCTTTATCAAATTGTAGAATTCTAGACCAGCTCTGAGTGAGTTTTATGTAATTTGTATCCTCTGAGGTTATCCCAGGTAGATGTGACTTCCAGGGGTTTTGAAACAGAGCTGAAAAGAGCAGCAGTCAACAACAACAACGATAATAATAATGATGATGTAATGATTCATAAATATATAGCATTTTTTTTCAGAATGCTTTCAGATTGTGAGTCACTTTAGTTTTACAACAAACTTGTGATAAATTCAGCTTGTCATTTTTTTTTCTAATTTATGTTTGAGAAAATAACGTAGAAAGGTTCAAAAGCTTGTCAAGTTTTCATGTCAGGTTTATACTCCTTTGTCCTTACCTGTTGTACAAATAATGCTTTTCTAAGATAACACTTTGCATTGTACTAGCTGAGAGTTAAGATCTAGGTCAGGGGTCAGCAAGCTGTGGTTCAGGGTTAGGCAAACTATAACCTATAATCATACAGACCATTGGGCTCAAGCTGCCTCACTACTTGTTTTATTTATTTATTTTTTTGGTAAAGTTTCATTGGAACACAGTAATACACATTTGTTTATGTGTTGTATGTATGTTCACACTCTAACAGCAGATTTGAGTGTTTGCAGCAGAGACCACATGGCCTGAAAATCCTAAAATATTACTCTCTGTCCCTTTTTAGAAAAGTTTGCCCACTGCCCATCTGGATCGTGGCCTGAACTAGAGGCTCTATATAGATGTTAGAATGCCATTTATATTGTACTGTGTTTAACCATTGTGATGGTTAGCAGAAAACATGGAGGTAGTTCCCCCAAAAAAGAAACCTACATTTGTACCGTTAGTGTAAATGACACTCAGTTGTTAATTTACACACATCCCTATGCATTAATTACAGTTTTTAGCACACCGCAGTGCTAGCTGGGCCTGCATCCTTCACGCATAGGGTTATTTAATTATTGCTGCTAGAGGCTTTAATCAAGTCCTTCTTATAGAAAACAAACAAATGATTAGCCTTTACATTGCAGGCATAAACAGGAATTTGACTCATGAATTTCCTAATTATACTGCACCATTTTGAAAATCAGTTGGCATTCAAATTCTTGCTGTTACTCTGTGTACAATTTCCTTTTGCAAGATACAAGTGTAGGATAAAAAAATTGTGGTTAAATATGTTAAGATTAAAGTTAGGTTTAATTTAAATATTTTTTCCCTACTTGCTCATAAAAATGATTACATTGAAGTAGGGAGTAATTAGGTGTCAGCTGTATATCAGCTACATGCTACACGTTTTAGATGACTCTTAGGAATTTATTCTTACGTTAGTGCTATGAGGTAGGTGTTATTATTTTCATTTTAAATATGAGGGAATTGAGGACCAGGATGTGAAATGACATGCCCAGTGCCACATGAGAAAGTAGTTTGTGACGGGGCCTGATTGGGACTTCTACTCTCTGGGCCTGGCTGTAGGCTCCTTCTATACTGACACGGTGCCTCAGCCACAAGTCCAAGGTCCATTCTCCATGATTTCTGTAACCGGTGCCTAAAATGGATCAGCTCTTCCCCCTGCCTTTTTTTTTTTTTTTTTTTTTAATTTCCAAGATGCCCTTTTAGTTGTGCACAACAATTAGCAAGTAAAATTCACATCCCAGCTTTATAGCAGTCCTGCTTATTCTTTTAGCCATGTGAAAAATCAATTCTGAAATAAGATCTATGGGCTTCTTTTTAATTCTGTCTAAACAAAAACAACCCAGTTCTGCGTATTTTGAGTGCTGAAGCCAATTCTGATTTTGCCAGAGATACAAGGTGGTTCATAATTTCTCCTTTCCGCTTCCTTCCATCATTTGTCAGAAGTCAAATGCCAAAAGGTCTTCCACAAATAAGATTTGCTTCTTAAGGGATTCTTTAAGGAGTTCTTTGGAAGAATAAGGAAATGTACCTATAGCAAATTATTTCCTTTTCTGTACTATTTTCTAACATGTTCTTAGTGTCTTTGCAGCATACATTCCTTTCTGAGACTTATTTCACAATACATTCTTCTTTACTTTGTGTAGAGGACTGATCTCGACTAGACCATGAGCCGCCTTTTATTTTCCCAGAGCTGCACTGAAGTCCTCACAGACAGGAATTTTTATTGAGATGATTGCTTCTCATTCAGATCTTTATAAGGACAGTGGGATATTTCCTAAGCCATGATTCTCTTACTTACATGGTGGAGGTTACTCTTGGTTAGGGTCATAAACCAGTCCTAGATTTTATAGAATATTTCTACTGTTACAGAAGATTCTTTTGGACAGCCCTGGTTTAGAAAGTAGCATAGAAATGTCCTTAGACTCTATGTCTTGTTGCTAATGACATTTATGTATTAGTAGCTTATCCGCTCCAGGGTCTCACTTTTTCATGTATAAAATGTAAAACAAAAACAAAAACAAACAAAAACAATTACATGGGCACTCCACCTGTACTCGATGCAGACAAATTTTAAATGGTTTACTTGCAAATTTTGTCAGATGTGTTTTCAGATGCTCCTTTTTTGGTAGGGGGCTTAGGTAATTGGTTATTCTTTATCATTTTTTCAGAACTTTCAATACAGGAAATTGTTGGGAAGAAAATTAGAATTCTAGTTTCTTATTTAAAATTCATGTGAAAAGAAAAAAAAATGACCAACTTGAATTATAGTAAGGAGTTTAAGAAGTATGCAGCTTTGATCTGATTTGGTAACCTTGGTTGTTATTGATACCATTCCTTTTAAAGTTTTACTCATAGTTGTGACTCTGAGGCCAATAACCAAGGGTTTATCATGTGTTACAGAAGTGGGCCTTTGGTTTAATTTCTTAATCAGTTAAACAAGAAAATATCCGTTCCAGTTTTAAAACTCTAAAATTCTAGTTTTCTAAATACCATTGCACTTTGGGATCATTGTTTGTAAAAAGATAAATTCAGTCAGAATTTCAGGGACCGTAAGCAGGATTAAACTACAAATAGGAAATAATTACATTTCTTAGTGCATTGTATTTAAAGATATGCCTTGGATAGTAATGTCTTCACAGGAGAGTCACTTGAATATTTAGTTGAGTACTATATGATTCTACACAATGGATGATTCAGTTATTTCTGCCAAGTTAGCTACAGTATGTAAAAGCATTCTAGTCAAAATACATCCCATTGGAACCAGCAGATGTGTATTACAGTTTACCAGACTAGCATCCCTGAAGGTAGTATTTAGAAATGACTAAAACCAACTTTAAATTATATATTTCTAACATACATAATTGATGTAGTTGCTTTGAATTGTTTGAGTTAGATGGAGCATTTAGTTTAGTAACTACACATCAAGTACTGTGATGATCAATTTAAGTGAAACCTGAGGTAATCGTTTTGACCAAAATGCGGAGAATGCCATTTTAAATACTACCTTTCTGATTTTGTAAAGCCTTCAAGGCAAAATTGGTAGAAAACTAGAATTTATTTGAGACCATCGTAAAATGTCACTTAGTCTAACCATTCTAAAGATTCACATTCTATCCAATACAAATATGTGAGCTTAACACGTGTCATTATAATTAATAAATCCTATCACTTACTAAAATTATGAAAAATTTAATTCCTATAATTTCATTAAAATCATTTTAATTAAAAATGTTTGTTTTTATTAATATGTCACTGTAAGTATATCATGAAACATTAGATTACATGCAGGAAACAATACTCGTATTTCACAGAAGCTGATTTAAAAAAAAAAAACTCCATAATAAGCCATTATTTTAGTGGGATTATCTGCATTTCAATTTTTTTTTTTGTTTAACTTAAATAATTTGCTTCCTACAAATATGCTACGAGCCTTTAGGGTACATGTGATTTATTTGCTAAATCTCCATAACATAGAGGAAAGAGCACATAATTTGGGGTCGGAAGAGCTGATTTCTACCATTTAGTCCTCCAATTTTCATTTGTTCCCTCATGTTTATTGAGTGTTTACAGCGTGCCAGGCACTGTGCTAAGAACCATGTATAAAGTGATAAGAAAACAGAAATTATGTATGCCTGGTTGGATTTTGTTACTTTCTTAACTGACCTTGGCCACATCATTTTAATAATTAATAAGATTACACCTATGGTTTTGTGAACTTAAGTGACAGTTGTTCTGTTCTGCAGCTTTGCCATCATCTTCTTCAGAGTTAGACCAACTTAAGAAGCAGCAGTCCAAGGAGGAATCAGTTTGGAAATGTCTGATTAATGAATCTTGAGCTTCTTCAGAATAATATTTTAATAGAAACTAAACCCTTTGATTTACCCGGCCCAAATAAAAATGTTTCCAGTTGTTAAAATTCTTTACTTCCGATGTAAGAATATAGTAACTAAATTTGGCCTATTGTGGCACATAAATCTTACTATGAAAAGAAACTTAATCATCTTCATCCCACATTGCTAGTTTCATAGAAGCTAAGCAGGAAATTAAGATTGGAAATTAATTACTCATTAAATACATTTATTAAGCAACTCTTATATGTACACACTAGGCTAGCAGCTGAATAAAGGAAGAGGAAGAGAAAAGGCACTGCTCTTAAGCAACCAACAGTTTGTATGAGGGAGCATTAATTATAATAATGTCATGGCTAACATCATTAAATAGGTATTATCTATACATGAAATATTTTACAATTTGTCATTATTGACTAAGTGGTTTTGCATTATTTTACTGCTATGAGCCACAGTCTCTCTATGGAAAAAGTTAGATGTTTATTAGCTCATGGGAAAATTAAAGAAGTGTTCTGAAAAAATTGTATCTGGATTCCTAAAACTGATTTGTGGTGGGAGAGCCAAAAAGGAATCCTAACTGCAGGCTCAATGTCCTTTACATTTCCTTCTTTAGGGAGAATGAGACGAAACACTGAAGTATTGTCAGGAAATGCCTAGATTCTCTAAGGATTTCTAGTTTCTTAATCATTCATTGTTGACCAAATTCTAGTTGACTCTGACAATTCATTCAAATATTTTCCCTCTCATTTTGTGAATATTTTATTCATATTTATAAACTTTAAAGTGGTTGATTTCATCATTTATATTGGTAGATTCATGTATAATTATCAGTTTTATCCTCTCAATCTCCATTCAGATTAGTTCCCAAACTACTCTAAGAGAAGTGTATTAATTAAAAAAAAAAAAAAGATGGAGTCATCTATTCAGTATTTTATTTATTTATTTATTTTTTAATTAGAGAGAGAGGTGGTGGGGCAGAGGGAGAAAGAATCTGAAGCAGGCTCCATGCCCAGTGTGGAGCCTGATGCGGGGCTCGATCTCATGACCCTGAGATTGTGACCTAAACTGTAATCAAGAGTAGGGCACTTAACTAACTGAGCCACCCAGGCGCTCTTATTCAGTGTTTTAAAAAATAGTGACTTTTCTACTCTTTTTCCATCATGTTTTCCCACAGGTTGAGTATTACTGGCAACATTGCACATTTTGAGCGTAATTTACCTCAGACAGCTATAAGGTACACATATCCTAAGCTACTAGGTACTGCCACGAGCTACATTTGCTAGCAGATATTAGCCATTCCACATATTGTACATATGGTGCAACTATTTTTTTTCTCAGTTATTGTAATAATATCAGAAATATATTGAGTTTTTGTGTCATATTATTTTATGTACTGGTGAGTTTTCTCTAGTAACACAAGATCTAAAGTAGTAATGTCTTAATTGAGGCTGCTATAAGAAGGTATCATTCAGTGGGTGGCTTATAAAAAAACAGAAATTTATTTGTCACAGTTCTGGAGACGGCAAATCTGAGATCCGGGTGCCAGTGTAGTCAAGTACTGGTGAGATCCCTCTTCCAGGTTGAAGACTGTGGACTTCTTATTGTATCCTTACGTGGTGGAAAGCAGAGAGGGGAAGCAGGATCTCTCAGGACTCATAAGGGCATTGATGCCATTCATGAGGGCTCCGCTCTGATGAACTCATGTAACCCTAATTACCTCCCAAAGGCTCCACCTCCTAATACCGTCATACTGAGAAGCAGGGTTTCAATGTGAGAATTTTGGGGGGATGCAAATATTCAGTCCGTAATAAGTACTGAATCAGGATGCTGCCTCTGGTTTTGCAACATATATTTTCTTCTTTGAAGATAAGATAAATATATGGTTATGTCACATAATCTCTTTCAAGTCATTCTAATGCTAGGGTTGGACTAAGATGTGAGATGACCTCAGTAATCTGTAGAAATCAGCTGTCCTTCTCAATTCTTAGCTCGCTTACCAGACTACAGCTCTTTGGGATACCTAGACTGTTATTCATTAAGGTGTAGAGGCTATAAATAGTTTTGTTTTTATTCTTATATTGCCTCATTTCCCTTACTTTGTAAAAGTAAGAGTTTGGATGTCACTAACCAAAAGTGAAAAATGATGCTTTTTGATAATAAAGTGGAAAATGTCCAACTTTAAGAGCAGCCTATATTTTTTAAATACTGAAAATAGACTTTCTAGGTCTACTCTAAATTTTTGTTGTGCATCTTACTCATTTTTATATAAAACATGTTCATCATTTCATCTCCTAAATGTTTTTGCCACTTTTTTTTTCCTTTTACTACTCCACAATTAATGCTTCCATAGTCGGAGATATTTTCTGTTTGTCCTACTCATAGTTTTTATTTGCTTACTCAATGATGCATTTGTTATCATGTAATAGCCCCTTAACAGGATCTTGGATTTTTATAGAATTAACTAGAAGTTTGAGCTGTTCTTTTTATTCTTTTATATAATTCTTTCCTGTTGTATTTCAGTGTTGCAGAAACCTTGATTCCTTTATTTGTCCATTTGGTTTATTTTCCCATAGGGTATTATTCAATAAGTATTCAGTAAGAGGCCTATTTTATGGAAAGGGAAATCTTTGACTTATTATAATATAAGAGAATTTATTATATGAGATTGTGGGATGGAGGGTACTTTTTACTAATCTAAAAACTGCTGTTGCTATTAAACTATTGTGTAGTTCACACATGAAGTCTATGACAAATAATATTAAATGATCTACTGGAGAATACTGAGAGAAGTGGGGAGAAATCAGGAGAAAAGTTATTTGATTGCTTGTTTAATTTCACTTGAAAATCGAAACATATTTAGTATTTTCTCATTGTCTGTGAGGCTTAAAAAAAAGGACTTATGATAAAAGGGTAATAATTGCCCAGAGCTTATATTATCCAAAGACATTTTAGCATGAGAGCAAAATTTTTATTAGAGTTATTTTCCAACTTTTTGTTTTTTATTTTAAGGTTAAAATGGAAATATCATATAGTTCTTCTCAGTGTACAAATTCAGTGACCATTTCTAATATCAATTTAGGTGTCCCTTTAAAAATACCATTATGAATTAAAATTATTTCCTTTTATAAACAAAATAACAATCATATATATTATGCAACAGCTTTATATTAAAAGATATTACCAGAGAAGTAGTAACTTATTTAAAACCCTTAACAATACTGCCCAATAGGACTTCCTGCAATGATAGAAATGTTCATAATCTGTGATGTCCTGTCTGGTAGCCAAGGACCACATATGACTGCAAGACAAAATTTTTGATTTTATTTAATTGTAATTAATTTTAATTCACCTGTAAGTAGGCATACAAATCTGATGGCTAACGTACTGGACAGTGGAGTTAGAAAATAGTTTTCTTCTCTTCTAACATGAACAAACATGTAAAGTTAAATAAAAGAAGAGAGGGAAAAAATAGAGAAATTTATATTTAATGCTTATTATCAGTAAATATATTTCCAGTGGAGTAAAGAAGCAGTTTTGTTATTATTGATGATACTACCAGGTATTTATTGTAAATAGTTTCCTATTCTACCCACATTAACTTTTTTTTTTCCTTTTTCAAAAAAAGATATTTATTTGAGAGAGAAAGCAAAAACAGGGGAAGCAGCACAGGGACAGGAAGAAGGAGGCTCCCCGCTGAGCAAGGAGCCCTATGCGGGACTCAATCCAAGGACCCTGGGATCGTGACCTGAGCCCAAGGCAGATGCTTAACCAACTGAGTCACGCAGTCACCCCTACCCACATTAACTTTTGTAGGAAAATATTTTCATTAAGAAGGATGTGAAAGTTTGAATTTGTTTATGAAAGAACAGACTAAATGGGTATGTGTGTATGTGTCAGAGAGATGGCACAGCTGCTTGTATGACGTTTAGAGTAGAGTTTATGAAGTGGTTACAATATCATGGTGTTGCCACCACACATTTTAAAGCAATATGTAATAAGTTATAACCTGATGAGATTGTTTTGAAAATTAAATCTTCAGTTTGAAGTTGTTTGGGTCAAAAGAATTCAGACTTTCCAGTAATCAGCAGTTTACACGAATGTCAAGAAATAATTAGTTATATTGCATTGCTATAGTTTCATTTAAAAAAATAAAATGAACGGTTTTGTATGATAGAATTAACATTTCAGTATGTTTTATAAAAGTCCAAAAAAGACATCTCTTCATATTTCAACATGTTTTCTTAAGCAGTGAATGGCCATTTTAGGAAAAGATAAGATGGGAATTATAAGGCTACCTTAAAGGCTTGTATTTGTGGTGACTTGATTTTACAGATCAGTAAATCAGCAGATAAAGGGTAGATTGTTCAAGCTCATAGCTCCCTCTGCAGCATGGGCTTGCATTCATATGGGCCTAAGTACTAGATATTAAGACAAATAACTACATATATGAAATCTTCAAAAATACAGAATTGGTTGTGCCTGTGAACAAACTATTTTCTTCTTAGCCTTTAACATAAACTTATTTTATTTTTAAAGAAAATAGGAATTTAGACAATCTTTAGATTTTCTTCCTACTTGTCTGTTGATTCAAAGTTTAAAAGATTGGGACTTGCTGCTCAGTCCCCAGGAGGTTTACTATACAACATATACATAAAAAGAATAAAAGTAATATTTTATCAGATTTGCATTTTTTAACTAAAATGAAAGGACCAATATACTTTGTGTGGCAAATGTGTACATTACATAACCTTCCAAAATATTTGATTGGGAATGTAAGCGTCTTTTTAAAAAGGATGAAAAATTGTGTGTGCTCTGAATGAAATGAACACTTTCCTTTAAATTTTAAAAACAGCAAGAAATTTATGGATAATTTTGCTCTTACATCTAGTGGTTAGAATGCCCGCAGGTCAACACATTTATGAACCTGGTCTGCTTTTTGCTATTAAAGTAGGGCGAATATTCTCTAAATGTGCTTTTTTTTTTTTTTTTGGTCTATTTGTTTTGTTTTATTTTTTTATTTTTTATTTTTCCCTGGGAAATAATTTTAATAGCACAGGGGAGAAGAATCCTAGGAAATTGTTTTTTTTTTTCAGTGAAGGAAAGTAAACAGTATTACATTTTCTTGACTTTATAGAATCAACACATAAATGCAATTAAGAAGGAAATATATTCCATAAAATATTTCTGTCTTCTTACAAAAGAGTCAAAGAAATCATAAATACAATCTTCGTACTCCTTTATTATATTACTTAAAAAAAAGTGATCCTAATTGATACATTTTGGTAATAGTTCCAGGAACCTAACACAGGTTTAGTAGACATGCCAGCATTACCATATATTACCCAAATTCCTTATGCTCATTTTCTTTTTACAATTTTTGAAATCCACACAAATTTGGACAGGGAGACTTCAATCATACTTTCCATACATACTTAGCACCTTCTACTTTTTACTTGGGTGTCTTGGACAAGTAACTCAACCATAGCAAGTTAACTGAGGAGATAATATAAAGATTATATAGGACAGTATTTATGCAAGAACATTTAAAGTGGTAAGATGACCTAAGTATTATTTTATTATTTCTAATTTCTCTTGAACGTTTGGAGCAAGTTTCTTGAGATCTTCATAACATTTTCTGAAATACTGTAAAAAAGTTACCTTTACTCTGTTTTCTGCTTCCTTTTTTTTTTTTTTTTATCATTGCTGTTGATTGATTGAAGTATAGTTGACACACAGTACTGCATTAGTTTCCGGTGTGCAACATAATGATTCAACAACTCTGTATGTTATTCTGTGCTCACCCTCGCCAGAAGGTAACTACCCATCCATTATTACCATACAATGACGTTATGATACTATTGACTGTATTCCCTATGCTGTATCCTTCATTCACATGACTTTTACATTCCATACATGGAAGCCTATACCTCTCACTCCCCTCTGCTTTCCATGGATTGATTCTCATGAATTCAATAGTGTTTTAGTTTAACTTGATATTACTACATTATATTTAGGAGGCAGAGAATAACATCAACTCAGAAATATTAGATTTAAGCATATTTAACTATTACTGTTTGACCAGTTTTGATCTGAAAACAGTAATTTCATGTGTCAACCTCAGGTGTTATTGGACTTCAATGATTTCAGGCTTTGGAGAAGCAGAATTCTTTGTAACAATCATCCTCGTGTTGAAATGTGCTGTAGTTGAAAAGCTAACTAGATATTTGGTTCATTATAGTAATATTTTAGTCAATCACAGGAGACTTGTAGAAAATTTTGTGTACTAACTCATTTATTTAGAAAAACAAACAAAAACAGTCCATGTCCTTTAAAATGATTTTCAGTGACCTCTCTAAAACTTTAAAATTAGCCATGAATTATAAAATATGTGAATTTCTTGGGGTTTTTAAAATTTAAGTATAATTGATGTACAGTGTTTTAAATACTGAAAAAAATGAAAATTAAAAGCCCTGAGGAAGTGGTAGATCTTTTAATGGCCAATGAATTTTTTCTTCTAGACTATTTGTTACATATGCAAAGGTCCATTGAATTAAAGACAATATGAAGTATTACCTTGAAATAAAATTTCATTTTCCTTAAATATAAAGATATATGTATAATTAAGTGAGTATTATATGAACCTTTTTCTATTCAATGTATACAAATCTAATTTATTAAACTCTAAATTTAGAACTTTTTTTTTTTACGTTATGTTTGATTTAGTCTTATTTTCATGCAATGGCCCCATACTTAAAATATGCTTGCTTTTTCTCAGAGAAATTAAGTAGATTTATTTTAGACTGGTCTGAGAAACTAAGTATAGATGAGTAAAATCGAAAGTATTTGGAAGTTTAATTGAAAATTCTCTGTGATAAAATAATCAGTAAAAAAATTGTATAAATCTAGCCTAAGTTAATTCTCTCAAATGAAGGGCCATTGGTGGTCTTCAGCAGTTCACCTATTCTCCATCTTGGTGTTGGAGAACCTAGGACACTCTGTGGAGTATTCTCTTCTGGTACCACACAACTAGAGGATATCTCCCATTCATTTGTTCATAAGAAAAGTCATATCTGAGTACTGGCACATCCATAAAACCGTGAGAAGTGGTGGTAAATTGGGTAGCTAGATAGGGATATATTTAAATTTATTCTCCCAACTCTATCCAAGAACTTTCCTGCTCTGTTTTCTAAAATATGATGACGTCAGACTTTTAGAAAGGAAACACACCTCACCTCAACCAGCTTTCTTTGAAGTTGTATAACAATGATTGAGTTTGGTTGGGAAAATACATGCTAACACTCTGTTCAGTTTTATCTGTCAATTTCATATTAGGAAATGTTTATTTCTAAGTAAGCAATAAAACACTAAAAATGAGTGACATGAGCAGAAACAAGGTAGACTGTTCTTGTCACAGTTTTTATGGTCACTCATATATAATGTTCCTTTTGTAAGTCCAACTATTGAAATTAATATAACAATGTTCACTCAAAGTTAACATTTATAGGGAAGAATTGAAGCTATAAAAGCAAAAGAAAATCTTTGTCATAGTCCCCCATGAAAATAAAATTTGAAATTGTATTCAGTATAGTTTGTGTCGAGCCATTCTGTATATATTTTAATATGTTGACTAATAGCTGTTAAATTTCATCAGGTCCATTGAACAGCTTACATACCAGAAGAATCTGCCATACAATTATCCTTCCTCTCTCTCATCCTTCTTTCCTTCCTTCCTGTCCTCCTTACTTCCCCTGTTAACAAGATGGAGCATTTTGAATTGAAAGCCATGAACTTTGTAACAGAATTGGCTGCTGTGTGATGCAGAAACAAAGGCAATCTGCAACTTAGGAAAGTACTATTATAAAAGTTCTTTGAATAAATAAGTTGAAACTCATAGCATATTTTCCAACAGAAACAAGACGCTTAGGCAAGGTGAATTTCTCAGACCACTTCACAAAGGACTCATTAATTCTATAATATACTTGAATCATAGTTTTTTACCAAAAGTGTAGCTGGATGTTGCTCAAAATGTTCCTAGGGAAAATGTTTTCATGGTTCCAAGTGTGATGCCAGGAGTGTCCTTGCTGCTGCAAGTTGGTTTACTTCTTTTACTTCTGAACAGTGAAGAGAGAGAGAGAGAAAGTATTTGCTATTCTAGTTGGCTCCCCTCATGCCCTAAGACTGGGATGGCAGCAGGCTGGGTGGGAATGTCATTTAGGTAGATTTAAAGCAGGTGGCTGAGGGCACCTGTTAATTTTTTTTTTTTTTTGAACTAGCCATTCCTGCCCAGGCTGTTTCTTTCCTTCCATAAGCCTCCATAATGTACCTTTTTGCTTCATTTGCTGTTTGGACTTTCTCTTGGTTCTGGCCAGCATTTCTCTTCCTCCAGCTGACTGCTGCATAGATCCACAGTTTCAATGCTTTCCTCCATTTCCCAGTCCTTGAAGCATTCCCAGATGATTGAGGCTTTCTAAAGGCTTTCACTGTTAACACCAAAGGAAGAATAAAATAAAGCAAAGGTCCATCCGGTGCCACCATGGGAACCAGACTCTGGTATACTGGCATTTAATACCCCGAATGAAGGATAAAGTCTTGAAAATAGTGTGATGGGCTGGAAAGGCAAGGATAGAAGCTAGCAAGCTGAATGTATGTAAGAAGGAAATAAAATCTTTCTCTGTATTCCTCTTTCTGCTGGCCTGTACCACCCCCAGTTTCGTTGCTATGTACCGCACTTTGAATGGTATAGATCTGGGTGGGAAGTCACCTGCAGTAGAGGCAATTTTGCTGAAGGAGAGATGGAGCCAAAGAAAAATAAAGGGAACTGGTCACAAGCAACTAGCAGAGAAGGAAGGAGGCCACAAGAAAGAAGGAGTGGCTAAGTGGTGACAGATTCCTTTCAGCCAATTTTGAACATGAAATGTAGCACATAAGTTGCCTCTTGCTTGTAGATTTAGATGAAGCCTTTCATATTGCTAAACTTAAACGTTGATTATACAACAAGGAGTTACCTGTGATATGTTATATCATACTTTGATTTATCCACTTGTCATGATTAATTTCCTGATTTGCTTTATATTGAAGCAAACGTATTTGTTTCCTTGCTCATTTTTCTCTTCCTAGAAGTATGTAATTAAAATTCTGTGCAAAGAACACTCATGATAAATTAAACTTACTGTCCTTGCATTCTTATAAGCTGGGGGCCAAAGGAAAATTTTTTGTGGAGATGTTCTTTTGAAGTAATTCAAGAATGTACAGTTTAAAAGTCTGCAGCTTCCCTTCATGTCAACAGCACACAAATTATTCATAACACGGCGGATGTTTTGGTGCCTATTCTCATTTTTGTGAGGGAAACATGTTTTATCCCAAAGAAAAAGAAAATTTAAGATATCTTTTTCTTGCTTTTATTCCTTATTTTCACAATGGAAAGGAAAAAAAAATGAGTGTGATCTTTATAGGTGGCATGGTCATCACAGTAAAGTTGATGACTAAGACTCACTTCATATACACAGCAGGATTAGTCAGCGAAATTAAGAATCCAGAGTTTTCTGCAAACCAAGAGCTTTTCCCTAACTTGACAATGTCCACAGGTAAGGCTGGATGGACTGCTTTCTACCTTACACTAAAGCAAAATACACTGCTTTACCTTTACACTCTGGCATGCCAATTTTTACCTCCTCTGTAGCTGTTAAAAGTCAAGATACTATTTGATTGCAAAGGATCTACAAAGAAAAAGCAAGAGTCGATGTTATGAGGAAAATTATTCTCTTTAAATGCAATATTCTTTTATTTCAAAAACCAAGTAGAAAGGAAAGAGAAAAGAAAAAACACCTGGAGAGTGATTATAAGTGATAGAGCTACTGCCATTTATAATTATGTGCAAATTATGGAATAATGTAGGGATCATCTTTAGGTCAACCAGATTTAATTTTTTTTCAAATTTATTTATTTTTTTAGAGAGAGCACATGTGAGTGAGCAAGTGGNATTTATTTTTTTAGAGAGAGCACATGTGAGCGAGCAAGTGGGGGCCAGAGGGAGCAGAGGGAGAGGGAGAGAAAGAATCTCCAGCACACTCCCTGCTATTTATAATTGTGTGCAAATTATGAAATAATGTAGGGATCATCTTTAGGTTAACCAGATTTTAAAATTATTTTTTCAAATTTACTTATTTTTTTTTAGAGAGCATGCGAGTGAGTGAGTCAGAGGAGGGGCAGAGGGAGAGAGATAATTTCCAGAATCTTCAGCACACTCCCTGCTAAATGCAGATGTGGGGCTTGATCCCAGGACCCCGAGATCATGACCTAAACCGAAATCGAGTAGGATGCTTAACCGACTGAGCCACCCAGGCGCTCCTAGGTTAATAGATTTTAAATTAACTAAAGCAAACAAATGGATACCACAGGGGTAGAGTAGAAGGACGCAAGTAGAATTGGTTTTTTTATTTTTGTTTTTTTAAGTCTAAGATTGAGTCTGAAAATATATGGAAAGTCAGTAAAGTCTGTTCCAAGCCAGTTTTCTTCTTTTTTTATTCTATTTTTTTAAATATAGGAGTTAATATATTACCCTTCCTTTTATTCTTGTACTTTATTTCATTTTGTTTTTTAAATTTTAAATTTATTTTTTAAGTAGGCTCCATACCCAACATGAGGCTTGAACTCACAAGCCTGAGATTAAGGGTCTCACACTCTATTGACTAAGCCAGTCAGGCACTCCTGATTATTTTTTTTNAAGTCTAAGATTGAGTCTGAAAATATATGGAAAGTCAGTAAAGTCTGTTCCAAGCCAGTTTTCTTCTTTTTTTATTCTATTTTTTTTAAATATAGGAGTTAATATATTACCCTTCCTTTTATTCTTGTACTTTATTTCATTTCTTTTTTAATTTTTAAATTTATTTTTTAAGTAGGCTCCATACCCAACATGAGGCTTGAACTCACAAGCCTGAGATTAAGGGTCTCACACTCTATTGACTAAGCCAGTCAGGCACTCCTGATTATTTTTTTTAGTCTGAGTCTTCTGAGACAGTCCATTTTTCTGAACTGGTCAAGTCAGGATTTGTTTACACATGGGGCATGACTTGAATTTCCATACAAGGGGTCCCGTTAGTTAGCTGGTTCTGGATGGCAGGGTAAGTCCAATGGTGCCCCCTGTGGCCCTGTGTCTTAGTTAATGGTGAAAGAAGAAAACTCTCAGGGGATCAGAATCAATGACTTTGATTTTATTACAGCACAACTTCCTTTCCTTATCTTACTTAGCACATTTATAAAACTGGTGTTGAGCCTGGGCCTGTTTTACTTTGTTTTTCACTTTTCGTTTACTGTTAGGTTTTCATGCAGCACTTTACCAAAAAAACTGTTTTCCTGAGACTGTGTTCTCACAATCATGTTTGCCAGTCTTTGTTAACAGGAATTAAGTCAGGCCATAGTAAATGATAGACTATTTTGACAGTTGAGTCTCCTCTAAACTCCCTGATTTTGTTGTTGTGTCCTATATATTAAACAATTTTATTTTTTCAAGCAAGCATCTTACATGGGGAATAGAAATTCAAAGGGTGGTTAACATAAGACAGAAGTATGTCTTAAACATTGAAATAATCTATATCTTTGTGTAATTTCCAGTGTAGTAAAATAAATCTTTAATATTTATGCCCATGTCATGCCAGAGTTGCCATTGAAAAGTAGCAAATTCAGTCTTAATTCCTTATTTAGCAGATTAGAAACCAAACCAATCAGGAAATGAATATCACATACCAAATATTTGTCTTTTTTTTTTTTTTTGCTATATCTTTTAAAATAAACTCTGGCAAACCAAGTGTTTTGTATAGATTCTATTGTCCACATTTATTCACTAGCTATTTTTTACTATATTTAGGACCCCATCAGTAAATGTGCCTATGTTGATATTTCAGTTTCCAGCTAATATATTTTAAACAAAATTGATGATTTTTAATGCATTAATAACTTTAACAATTAAAAAGAGTTTTGCTGATCCTTATGAAATGGTACAATTGTAAGTTGTTTTTCTCAAAGTTCCTATATTTTGCTGTTGTTCTTTATAAATGCTTTTGATCAAATAACCACTTTTAAAATTACAGCTAAATAAAAGAATGAGACTAGAAATGTCAACATGGCTATCTTTTATTACTGAAAATGTTTGATAAGTACTGAAACCTTGCTGTTGCCCTAGTCCTGGAAAATAGCTTTCTCTTCCATTTCTAACTGGATGCCAAACCCTGGGTATCGATAGTGCTTGAATTGTCTAGTAGTTACTAAAAATAGTTTAAATCCCATATACTTGCATTGTTTATGTGTAGGAAATACATGCAAAATCTGATTGTATTATGTGTGTGTGTTTGTATATATAAGTATATATGTGCACATATGGAAATACATGCAAATATATGAAAATATGTAAATATTATGTAGATTATATGGAAACATAAAGGGAAGTTTACCAAGTATTGTCCTTATATTAACTATATTCATATTCCCACCCTAAACAGAAGTACTAAGTCAATAAATCATAAATTTTGCCTAATGGACAGCTCCCAAATGGACTTCTCTTGCAATGATTACTTTTTCTAGTTAACAGTTTTAAAAATTAGCATTTTTAACAAATTACGATAAACTACCATTATTTGCAATGAAATATGAACACACTATAAATAAGCCATATTATAAATTTTAGTTCCATATGTTTATGTTGTGTTTAGGGAAAGAAATTGAAGTATTAGAAATACTTAAAGGCCATGATGGTAAATGGATTACATATTTTGTACAAGTGGAGTATGTTTAAGTGAAATATCATGGCTCTTGGCAATGGACTTTGTTTTATCCAAGTCCAAATCAGAGTTTAGGAATAGACTTTTTTTGGAATTGTAAATAGATTAAATAAATAAATAAGGCTTTAAAAATAATTGCCTAGGAAAACCACATCAGCAACATGTAAGAATAATATTTATTTTACACAGGACAGTGAAAGACTTTTTAAATTTCCTTGCTCAGGACAAAATTTTGTCTCATATTCTTTAAATGCTGCCAATAGGTGGGAACCTGCTTCCCATGATTTTGTTTTCCCCTTTGAACGGTAGCGATGGCGCACTTGCATGATGTGTTTGGTGCCTTGCATGAGGAAGACATGCAAAGGCAAAGGTCCAGTCTGCATGCTGCTTAATGAATGTTTTTCCTTTTCTCTCCCTCCTTGTCATGTGCTTTCAGAAGACAACAATGTGGAAGGTGGGTGCTTTCAACTTTATTTTCCAACTCTCATTTGCCTTTTATTTCTTAGTACTAATAGAGTACATCTCGAATTTAGACGGTAAGTTGAACTTCTGAGCATTTGTTGATTTCTGGATTGTGTATCACTTTCCATATAGAACGCACACTCTCAACCCCATCAGCCTCTAAGTATATGAAACTCCTTCAGCCTTAACTCCAACTTTTGATGGATTCCAGCATCCCATATAAACCTTAGAATACTTATTGCAGTGTTCTGTATGGGAAAAAAATGATACAATCCTGCTTCTTTTATTTTAAGTGAGAAAGTATTTCTTTGCAGTTTCAGAATACAGTGCATGATCTTTTCTCCATTTTTTTTTCTTGATCAGAATGATTTATTTTCTTTTGGAAATGTTTAGCATTACATCACCTCAAGCTCATTAGTTTAATTTCAAATGATTTGACTTATATAAAGAACACAGAATAAAGCATTGACCATAAGAGGCATAAATTTAGATTAAAAAATAAGCCACTGGCCATTGGAAATGAAACTATACAGCAATCCAGCATGATTACTGGTAAGTATATTTGTCATATTCTGTGTCTGTTAAATAAAACTATAATACTTTTTAAAGTTTTTCCAAAATTATCTCTGTCAAGGCACTTTGAGAAGGTTACACATTTTTTCCTATAGAATCCAACAAACTCAAACATATTTCAACATTCGTATCTTTAAAGAACTTAAAAGTATATGTCAGTGTGCTACCAAACAAATCTATCTCTAGATAGACTGAAGAATTGTGAGAGGGAAGCTGATGTTCTATCAGCTTATATAATCACAGCATTAACAATTCTTGCATAAACATTTAACTTATGTCTGTATTTCAGAGGTGTTTAACATATTTTATTTTGCTGCAATATTTTGAAATAGAACCATTCTGTAAAAATAATGAACATTTCTACAAAATGACAGATGTCAGAAAAAGACTTCCCATCTGAGGTTACAGATAGCTATTAAAGTTACTAAGATTTGTTGTCTCAAAGAAGAATTCACAGTAATACAAAGTTGGTCAGTAGCAGGCTGAATATTAGTTGCTTAGTTGCCAAACATTTCTATTCCATTATTCAAGTAAAACAGATTAAGATTTCAAAAGTAATCACCAGTGACTGCTTTTCCAAGTGTTGGCTCTGTGTATGGCTTCTGTTTTTCTATACTATAATTTTAATAGCATGTGAATATGTACTTGATAAAGATGCTATTACCCTGCGGGTCTGATATCTTTTAAAATCAGTATCATTTTATTATGCATGTTAATTGAGATCGAATTTTTTTGTAAGTACCTTTTCAACTTCTTTTGCATTTCCTTAACCATTCTGTAAAATGTTCCATGTTTTTGTTCTTTCTCCTTAAATCCAGTTGTATTCCAGGAACTTTAAAATCAACCTAAAACCTGAATGCCTCTTTCCTCACACATGTATCCCATGAAAAATATTGACAAGATTTTCAGAGTATAGGGCCATAAACTATTGTAATAAATTTATTCAATCATAATGTAACATTCCTGTTTATAACTTGACTTTGGCAATATAGTGGAACTCCCTTAGAGATAAGAAAGTTTAGCATGTGGAATGTGAATGCTTTTGAGATTTATTAACTTCCATCCTTACTGAGGTGGTATTCAAAACTACCATTCGAGTGTCTTATATATTTTCTAAAATTAGATCTTACAGAGACCATGCCCTGATTTAGTCTACAAAAAATTACAAACCATTTTAAGGAAATATTTANGTAAGGAAATATTTGTAGTAGTTTTAAAAGTGAAATTAGATGAAAAATTATATAACCTACACAGAATCACCAACAGATCATAAACTTTTTAATCTGCCTGTGTGTGTGTGTGTTTTTTTTTTTTTTGGTTACAATCACTTTGAAAATACAAAAAGAGGCTATATTACAGAAACATTAAACTTCTATTTTCAGTAGTCATCATATTTTGATTATATGTTGATTTGTAATTGTCTCTGCCCCACAGGGATGTTTAAATACTCCTAAAATTTTAAGGAAATAATGCAGATTATTTCAGTATTGATATAAGTGGTGTATAATATCATGTGGCTCAATAAAATCTCAAATATATTTGAAATAACGCTAGGAAATGAAATATAAACTCTATTGAAATTGCTGTGTATATTACTATATTGCTCTAACATTTTCCTATATTCTTGAAACAGACATGGATTGAGGAGTAACTTTGTTTCTAAATATGGAATTAATGCCTCTCAGTAAAAAGTGTCTTCTTGGATAGTGAGAGAGTTTTTTAAAAGAACATTAGCAGTGTTCTTTAGAAAAGGAGTGATTTCAAACTGAAGTAAATTGTCAAGCAACAGATAATAAGTAATTTAAATAAAGGGAATTCAGTATTATTTTAGAAAACTTCCTTGATGAAATTATGATTTATATAAAAATATAAAACATCATTAAATATATATATTCACATTAACTCATAGTTCAGTATTTAGGTAATATTTAAGTAAAAGACTAAATAGTTTGTTCTCCATGCAAAATTACTTGAGCCTATTTAAAGCTGATCTATCGTTTCCTAAAAACATCATTCTGTAGTAAATTCCAACTTTACAGCTGCATGTTTAATAGTCTTTTTTTGTCTTTGAACAAACTTAGTCAGTTGCTACATGTGTCAGACAAGGAGACATTTCTGCATTATCATTTCAGTGTGACTAAGGATTTTTTTTAATTCAGTTATAAACTTCATTTTTTGATGAGGGGAAAAAGATCAGACCCAGCCCATGTTTCAGATATTCCTTTGGGTTTTTAAAAATATAATTTCATCACCAAAGAATAAGAAGCCCTGTGGTGGCAGTGTTCCAAACAGTCTCATCAAAGGGCACAAAGGGCAGATGCAATTTTTAAGGGATTGGTTGGATTTTAAGTCATGCTTTTATGCTCTTGATTGTTCCAACTGATACATCGAAGAAATATACAGGGCAGCATATGCCAGTGTTTAAATTGCAGTACTGTAACTCTTTGCCCCAAAGCATTCCAACCAGTGGTTGAAAGAATGCTTTTGATTTGCCTCTGTGATACAGACATGTCTCATAGGAAACAAGATGTCTGTCACTGAACATTTTTGTCACCGTGACAACCCTGCCTTCCCACGCTCCCTTGTTTATTGCTGACTGTGCTCTTGTTTCCCTTCAAGGTCTGGCGCACCTGATGATGGGCGACCAAGGTATGGGCTCTGTTCCTTTTCCACTCTGCTTTCAGTGTTTTCTTGTTCTGTAGCTGCTTTAAACCATCACTGCCAGGGATGGGCAAATGCTTGCAAATTATCTGGCTGCAAATTAAATACATAACTTCTGTTCACATTTTTTCATGTTTTTTCCCCTTTATTTGTTCGTTTGATTTTGGTTTCCTCCTTTGACTTTTATTTTCCTTCATTCTTTGCACTATAATATCTGCAAATAAATGAGACATAAGAATTTGTGATTGAAAGTTTCCATACATTTATAAGCATATGCAGTTAAGGGTAGCTATAGTAAAGAAAAACTGAGAACCATCAGAAGTTAATATCTGATATTCAGTTTAACCCACTGTACCAAAAAGAGTCCATTTTTCACCCATGCATGGCAGTTTGGGAACATGTAGACATCTTTGGCTTCTGGCTTCTAGAATGCTGAGTATACTGTTTCACAAAATCAGTACTTTTTCTACGTATAATATAGTCATTGTGTATCTTCTTTTTTTGTGTAATCTTTTAAAGTGAGCATGGGTGTTTCAATTTTTTTGCATGTTGCCTTAAAAAAAAAGGCAGATTTCTCAACATGTGCTGATTATAACTCCACGTGCTTTCAAACCCTTATTCATACTTTTTTGTCTTGTTTAAATTTCAAAGAGTAGCACATTTACATATATTCATAATTCTTATTGTTGTTTCTCTTTTTATTCTCTTTGTATGGAAACCCTTTCTTCATGGAACCATTTCATCAAATCCATAGGTAAAAGTAAAGGTATTACATTATTTTATTTCTTCTTAATATCAGCTGTATGAATTACAGTACATATACATTTTTGAAAATGTATTTAGACCTTTTTGCATTAGTAATGGGCACTGGGAGGTAGGTATGAGTGTTAATGAATATTTTATTAATTTAAGGTAAGAAAAATCCATCAAAATGTTTCACTCTTTTTTTTCTTGCTCTTTAGAGTGATTTTTTTCACGTCAGCTGCTTATATAATTAGTATATTTAGAAATTAGCTACAGGTTTCTGTATCATTTTTTGCAGTATCATTTAATGGTAGTTAAATGATGAGCGTAGTCACCATAAATATATCATCTTCAAACATTTAACTCGGGAGCACACCTGCCCCAGCCATTTTGCATTGGGATGTAAGCCTAAGCATGTGCAGCATTGAAATGGTACTGCAGGGCGCTCATCACCTTGTTGCCTGCTCGATGTCACAAATACACATTAATTCCACAATAACCCGAAAAGGCAGTACCATGAAAAAGACAAAGAAACAAGACAAGCCTGTTCTTTCTTTTGCACACACTAACTTTGTTTTAAGAACGTTATCAACCAGGTATACATTACTGCATCACTTGGTAAGTCAGGCATGTGTACTCCTTGACAGCATTGCTGCCAGATTAGCATGCTTAATTTGCCGTTCGGAGCCATCCACATTGTGTTCAGTGTTTTCATTAACAAGGAGTAGATGATACGTAGCTGTGGTAAATATGTATCGTAGCCTTTAAATTAACCATTTTTATCTATGTATTACTGAATGTGCCCTTGGTCTCTAGTTTTTTTTGTTTGTTTGTTTGTTTGTTTTGTTTTTCATGGGTTGTTTTTTATTTTAAATGCAGGAATGTATCTTATCCTTAAATTCTCTGAATTTTCTTGTGCTCTGAATCGTAATCTGAATTGGGACAGTTCTTCACCTTTACATTTGATCACCTAGCAGGGCATCTTTTCTGCTTGAAAAAGCACCTGAATTTGGGCCAGGCAATAAGTAAGAAATGATATCAGTTTTAAATGTGTAAAATTGAGCTTTAGAAACAAATGTTGCTTGGGTATTTTGAGCCAATAAAAAGAGAACATATGCTATTGCATTTTGTGTTTTGGTCAACAATTTCCAATAATATAATTTAATCTTATTTTAAGCCTTCCAGCAACTACACAAATGACAAAATTTATCAATTGTTTTAGAGATTTCTTGTACCATTTGGGATGCTTTCTAAACTATTTAGGTCAAATTCCTATCTACTTCCCTTTCTTACTGGGCATTTCCTACCAAGTTCCTTCTTAGAGGACTCAAGACGGCATAGAAGGAACTGTATTTATATTTTATTTTACTGGCTGTGTGGAGTATATGCATATGTGTTTGTGTATGTATGAATGCATGTATATACACAAACTTTCTAAATATACATACATACACATATACATTATGTTGTAAAAAAGTAATTCAAAAATAATCTTTTAATTCTATAGCCATTTAACTCTTCCTATGGAATAATTCATGTCTATACTCAGGTGATATTTGTTTTGATGTAATTAATGTTAAGTGTCACTTAACTTCATTCAGTTTTATTATGTCAGTCTTAAATGTTTTCTGTTGGCATGTGTGTCAAACATATTTTACTTCACTATTTTTCATTGAATTGTATTCCTCAATCAGCACAAAACTACAGAGTGCAGGAATTTGGTTTTTCCTTTACATTTTTCTTCTGTTAATGGGACCAGGATGCCTTTTGTCGTTAAATGGGGAAAGAAGATTTTAAGATAGATTTGAGTATTTTGCAAATCAGAGTGGTAACCTTTACATGTTGGTTAATTAGATGTATAGAAATGAGAAACATGATTTGTAAGTCTTCTTTAATTGTAAATCAGTTCAACAAATTTGCATTCTAGAGCAAAAACACAATCTTGATTGTGACATGGTGTGCACATTCAAAGAGTTTCAGTATAATAGGGAAATGAAAAACTGTGGACAAGTTAGTATAAATGACAGAATGGAAGTGCTGAGAACGGTAAAAAAAAATGTGATTAGCATTCAGAAAAGATAAAGATAACATGAATCAGGGGTTCCCTTAGGTAGCTCTCCTTGCCTTGTGCCACATGTCGAAGGAATCAAAAAATACCTAGAAACTTTCCATTATAGTTTCCAATATCAAGTTAAATCCTAGTTGTGCATAAAATAGGTGTTAAACCTGTCCAGTCTGAAATAACTGATTTGCATTGTAAATTAATGCATCCCAAACTTTTCCGTCACAGTATAATCCTGGAGCATTTTTCTTGACATCGCTGCCCTCTTTAGCAGTAGTCAATTCAGGGACTCTGAAATGAACATCTGTGCATTAATGTCTTTTTTTCTTTTCTTTTCTTTTCTTTTCTTTTCTTTTCTTTTTCTTTTCTTTCCTTTTCTTTTCTCTTTCTTTTCTTTCTTTTCTTTCTTTTCGTCCAGAGGCAAAATTGGATTCAAGAACATTATTACTATCATTTTGATTTTTTCTATATGGATTTTTAATTATTTTCTAAATTTTTAAATGCCCAGTGATAGATGAATGCTCTTTCTTAAAAAGCAAAAACCAAAAACAAAAGTAACTCATCTAAAGAGAATGTTATTCCTGTTAATCTTCTTCAAACCCCTCAGTATTCTCCCTAGAGGTAAGCACTGATATCACTTTGTGATGTATCCTTACATAGCTGGTATGGATCCTTTCATACTCCCTAATTAATTTTTCAGGGTTTGGAAACTGCAGAATCCCTTATGATGTGTGTATGACAAGAACAGCTAAGCCATATTAAAGGAGATGTGTTAAAGATCATTGCTATGTGTTGACAGAATCATAATGAGTGAAATGGAAGCTTTCTCACTCTTCCCATAGGCCATCTTGCCTCATATTTTCAATTGGTCATTCTACTTAAAACTTTAGAGTATTTGTTTTCGTGTTTTCTGAACAAGGCATGTCACCTTTAACTGGATGCAGTTAGGAATAAACTTGGTTTCAATGACACATAGCTTTCTTTGGGATAGCCAAAGAGAGGTGTTTTCCAGAGCCAACCTTGTTTCTGCTAGTTGTGGCTAGATGGATCCAAGTGGGTTTTGTGAAAATTGTGTTTGCTTTCTCTTTTAGGCTGGAAATTTGTCATTAGTATTCTTAGGACCATTGACAATGCTAACTTTATTCTCCTTTCTATTTAGAATGTAGGTTTGTTTATTTGCCTGGGAATTGAGTTGTTATTTTGTTTTTGTTTTTGTTTTTTCCATGATTGTTTGGTCGCTTCATTTCAGTAATTACTTATTTATGCGTACTTTATTCTAATGGTTGTCTGAGAGAAATGAATGACCATTTAAATCAGAAAATGCCAAGAAAGTTACACTGCAAATCCAGCCATTGTGGCTGGTTAATAGCTCAGGAGCTATTAATAATTAATATTAATAATTAATGTATGTTGGTGTTTTGAATGGAGACTTGTATTTTCCTTTATAGCAATCATTTTAATTGTAATTATGTATTTATATGAGTGGTTATATATTTAACGTTAACTTTTCCTAGTAGAATGTAAGCTCCATGAGGGCAGGAAGCTTGACTTTCTTTTTAAACATTGTATTTCCAGAATATTTTTCGTACTGTATCTTGAATTTACCATTTTTCATGACTTAAGGATGCATGTGTGTGAGGTGTGTGGGGGGTGCACATGGGAAAGGGTAGAGGTAGAGGAAGACACGGAGGGTTTGGGGTGGACAAAGTAGAGGGTGGAAGAGGGAGAGGAAATTTATGCAAATAACTAAACAGAATTGTAGCAACAAATTACATGGGATCTTCTCTTCTCTGTCTCTCAACTTCCTTCTGATTCCTATCATTCATATCCTTTTTCCAGAGCTGCAGTATTTCTTTCTGGTAAGGTATCGTTCCGAAGATATCACTTTGTTATACCTTAGCATATGCACCGCAGTGGGTCTGTAAGGAACTGAAGTCAATGTATCTTTGTATTTCAGGGTTTTCAAGAATTTTAAAGTGATTTGTTGTCACAGTGTCAAATGATCAAATTTTATTTTGTAGCTTTCATTGTTTATACGATGCAGAAATTTTCCTGAAAGTTAGATCTGATGTTAGGCTATCTTATGTGGTATCCATGAGGTTTTTGTTTGTTGTTTGCTTGTGTTGTTGTTTCAAATCTCACTGTATTAACTGTAATGTACCAAAAAACCTGTTTAGATTGGGTTTTGATTGCAGGGTTCCAAAAGAGCCAAAATTTATAAGTCTTATCTTGTGATATGAGCATATTTGCTGTTTCTGCATTCATAAAATCTACAGCATTTTTGCAAAGTGAATGTCCGTTTGACCATTTCAAATGAAACAGTAAGTATTTGATTATCCAGGTTTCTCATATTTCTACAAGGCAAGGTATTACAAATACAACTGTCAGGCATAAAATTACTGTAAAAGGGCTTAAACTTTATTGTATTAGTGAAAATGAAGATCTTAAAATAGAATAATTTATAAAAAAATAAAATAGATTTTTCTAAAAACAAATCGTATCAATATCTAGATATAATTGATTCCACTACAATATTAGCAGTGTCAAAGATAATGTGTTTTAAAATTTTATCTGTAATGTCACATAACAGCTAGCATTTTATTATATTTACTCTTAAAATATATTTGATATTATTAATATTTAGGGGAAGAAAAAGGCATTTAGTATTTTTTATACATTTTCCTTTGTTTCTATGATTTTTGTTACCAACTTTTAATTCTTGAATTGCTAATTTGTGTATGAAGTATCCAACTTCAGATCACCAACATTATGATGCATATTTGTTTTATAACTTTTAAATACATTTTACGGTGGTTTCTGATGTGGATCCAATTTGATTTTGAAAATATCGTATTTCTCTTCTTCTATATGGCTTTAATCATATTTCCTTACTTAACTGTATAATATTAAGTATTCCTCATTATTCAGAAGCATTTGTGAATGTTGACAGAATTTTACTGTATTGAAATGCCTACATTTGGTGCATATGCAAACTAAGCAGTAATTTATTTTGAATTATCTGTTATTACTTTTACTGTTGGAGTACCAGGGGATGCTCCTCGTTCACAGTTATAGAACATGGAAAGACTAGAATTTTACTTTGTAAGATCAGACATTAAATAGTTTCATCATCTTTATAAATATCTTCATCAATATGACATACATAGAAGATTACATGACTAGAATTTGGAATTTTTTGGTATTTCTTTAGCCTACATGCTTATCGCCTTTGGGTATAATCAAGAAAAATTGCTTTTAAAGTAAATGTTTATGTATTACCTCTTGCTGTAATTCAGTCATTTCTGTCATTATAGTTGTTACTAATAAGTCCCAGCTCCTTTGTATCTCTGCACTCGTAACTCTGGGATGAGATATTTCACGTGTCTTCATTGAATTCTATAAACAGTGGTGACATTGAATAACTAATAAACTAAGCAAGGATTTCATTAGACTTGTAGTAGTAGATTAATTTATCCTTGGAGAAGAGCACAGAAAGGACTCTCCACAGTCTAATATTTTTAAGAATGAGGTAGTATAAATATAAATTTAGATGCTTTACTGAAACAGATAAAAAATGGCAAAAAAATTTAATTATGGCGTACTAGACTTTAAAAGGATGATTCTTGTGGTGCCTGGCTGGCTCAGTCAGTGGAGCATCTGATCCTTGATCTTAGATTTGTGAGTTCAAGCCCCACATTGGGCATGGGGTCTGCTAACTAAATAAATAAAATAAAAGGATGATTCCTTTTATCTTATCTGTCCATTTCAAAATATTTTTTTTATTAATCTAGATTTTGTTTAAAAACCAATATCAACACATTTAGATTGGTAGGAGGGAGTATTTTTAAAATTTATGTTGGCCAGTGGCTTTAAAGAAAATTGTAATTTCCCAGAGTGCTTACCTCATATACTAAAGAAATCTGGATCTTGAAATAGAATCATAGAATTTTAGGGGCGCCCAGCTGGCTCAGTTGGTGGGGTGTTTGACTCGATCCCAGAGTTAGTGAGTTCAAGCCCCTTGGTGGGTATGGAGATTACTTAAAAATTAAATATTTTATTTTCTAAAGACTTATTTATTTATTTTAGGGGGGAGGGACAAAGGGAGAGGGAGAGAGAATTTTAACCAGATTTGACAGGGGCTCAATTTCATGATCCTGAAATCACAACCTGAGCCAAAACCAAGAGTTGGATGCTCAACTGACAGTGCCACCCAGGGAGCCCCCTAAAAAGAAAATCTTGGGGCACCTAGGTGGCTCGGTTGGTTGAGTGTCTGCCTTTGGCTCAGGTCATGATCTCGGAATCCTGGGATCCAGCCCCACGTTGGGCTCCCTGCTTGTGGGAAGCCTGCTTCTCCCTCTCCTCTCCTCTTGTACTCTCTCTCTCTCAAAAAAATAAATAAAATCTTTAAAAAAAAATAAATAAAAATAAAATCTTAAAGAGAATGAGGGGTGCCTGGGTGGCTCAGATTGGTTAAGCGTCTGTCTTTGGCTCAGTTCATGATCTCTGGGTTGTGGGATCGAGCCCCTCGTGGGCTCCCTGCTCAGCGGGGAATCTGCTTCTCCCTCTCCCTCTGCCTCTCCCCCCACTTGTACTGTCACTCTCTCTCTCAAATGAATAAATAAAATCTTTAAAAAAGTCATAGAATTTGAAACAGGGAAGAATGTCACAGATCATCTAAAAAATGATACTGTTGATTATAAGGCATGATAGGAGATATTACTTATTATGATAGATAAAACATTGTGGAGATTTTGAACTAAAATAACTGATAGAGAATAAACAACCTTAAGGAAACTTTAAAGACTTTCCTCTAATTACACATTGATAATCATGAAGCAGTTTCATATTTTTATTCTTACAAAATAAATTTAGAGGTAATGTGAAGGAAATTAATCAGAGTATTATATAGGATGCTATTGATTCTCATTTCAGGGTTTCCTTTTTAGTGGTGTAAAATTTTATTTTATAATAAGAGAGCAGTATAGTGTGATGGGCAAGAGTCCATGAAGTCATGAGACCTGGGTTCAGATCCTGTATTTGTCCTTGGGCAAGTAATATAGCCTTACATATATCAATCTTATGATCTATAATATGGGCTAATAAAAATACCCCACCTTCAAGGATATGTTTCATGACAAATTGCATAAGTACTTAGAAGATGGTTTTTATCCATGGTGACAATGAAATAAAAGAAGATACTCTGTACGTTTAGATTAAATGAATTTCAAAACTAACGATCTGTAATCTGCCACAGGTTTAAAAAGCAGAATTAATTTCTTAATATCTTCTATCATATAAATACCTATAATTTATGATTCTGTGATTGTTTTAAGTTATAACTAATTGGACCTCATTATCCTGATGGCCCATACTACATAGTATTGGCACAATAAAGCATTAAAGGTTGATTCTACTTAATCAAAATTATTTAGATATTTCTCTAACCCTTTACGCTTTCATCTTTCTCTTTCATACAATGATGAAGTTGAAATGGACTTGTCTCCCCTTTGAACAGACCTAGGAGTTCATCGGCAAAGTGTTGCTTTTTAGGTGCAAATTTGCAAGCTGAAGGAAGCAGGGAGGTAAATATTTTCTCAGGGACTTAAAGTAACCATCCAGAGAAAAGTTCTTGTGAATTAATGATTTGGCTCAGTAAGAACTCCACAGAGTGATACATGAGTTGAGCTTATAGGAAACCACTTAGTCACCTGAAAACCAGATTTTCAAGGAAAAGCTAATTAGGGATTTCTCTTCCTACCTAGTATCATTGCTAGAAAATAACATATAATTACCTTGAAATACTTAAGTAATTGGGTAGCACCCTCACATCCTTCAAGATTTTGTTCAAATGGCACTTTCTCAAGAGATTTACTCTGATTATCCTATTCAATACTACAATTTGCCCTTCTCCTTAACTATCATACCCCAATCTAGTTTTTCTTCCACGATGATTATTATCTTCTAACATACTGTAATATTTTTTCATTTACTTTGTTCACTGTTTATTGCCTGTCTTTCTCCCTCCAGAATACAAGAGGGTAGAGACTTCTGCCCTGATGTATCTGAAGAGGTCCTAGAACAGTGACTGTCACAAGTAGGTACTGAGTAATCCTTGATTAATGACTGAACTAATTGGCTAAACAAGTGTGTAAAATTTCCTTTTAGATTTTACTACAGATATTATTTTTTCTCTCTTATAATACACTACTTTTAACATTTCTTTTTTCCTTTTTGCTTTGAGGTAAATCTTCCCATGAAGGACAAACTAAATCAATAAAAACAGATTTTTTTTTTTCTCCTTGACTTGAGAGTGTGGACTCAGCTTGACCCTTTTGATCTTCCTTGTTTCCTGCCCAATTTAGGTGATCTCAGAGAATTTGGAAAGGATTTGAAAACCACCCCAACGACCGCTGATGATCGGGCTCTTCCTTTTAA
>NC_048221.1:76037054-76114167 GCF_002007445.2 Ailuropoda melanoleuca | reverse complement strand
AAAAAAAAAAAAAAAAAATGAAAAAAAATAAAACAAAACAAAACACAAAACAGGCATATCCCAGGATTACAGTATCTAGGTCTGAGTATAGCGTGTCCTTTCCCTGTGCTTTGTTATCTAGGTGACAATATCAGTGGATGGGATTCTTACCACAACGGGCTACACGCAAGAAGATTATACCATGCTGGGGTCTGATGACTTTTTCTATGTTGGAGGCAGTCCCAGCACAGCCGACCTTCCAGGGTCACCAGTCAGTAACAACTTTATGGGCTGTCTCAAAGAGGTAAATATCACTGTCACCGGAATCATTCCTAATCCATGATCCCATCATTTCAGATCCGGACTGAAAGCACCTTTGCTGAAGACCCAGTGTTTGCGGAGTCAAATGGCACAACCTTAAATTCAATATTCTACTGTTGTTTGTATAGGATTGGGGGGGAGGCAGCTCATAGAACATTACGAAGGAATGAAGTGTGTCTTCTTTCATAGTCTGTGAGTAAGTCACAGTTAAGGTCTGCATGGGCAGTTGTATATTAGCTATAAAAGAAAGTGAAACAAAGAAACACTGGATCTAGAGTTAAGTTTAATGCCTTGCTCATTTTTACTTGACTGTCTTAGGTGTTTTTAATACAGTGGTGACTTGCTTGATGATTATAGGAAAAAAGAAAAATATTAGGATACAAGAAAGAAGTTACATAAAACAAAAACAAAATGAGTCTGTGTGATGAAATAATTCTGTTCTTATGTTTGAAAAATGTTCTGAAGGAAGTGAAGCTGTTTCATTTGTGATCTGATGAGCAGACTTGATATTTACCTGAGCAAAACTATCAGGTTAAAAGATACCAGTAATTTCATCCCTCATACTCAGCTGTCCTTATCTGTTATAACTCTTGATAGAATTGGAACTTGTCGGGGTAGGAGGAGAAGAAGTTTGGGAAGTCCTTGAATTTCAACTTATATTAATTTTTTTTCCCATAAAAGCTGCCTGTTTTCAATCAGGTAGAACCCAGTTTCTTTTGGCTGAAGAGAACCAGAGGTGCCTCTTTTATTGTATGGCTGCAGTTCAATAGTGTCGACCTCCAAAATGTAAAGAAATTAATCACTGAATTTATGAGTGATTAGCCATGGTGCTATTGGTAAGCACTTACATACTTTGGTTTATTCTAAAGAAAATATTCCAATCATATAACTTGATTCAGGTAAGCAACCGGTGAAAAACAGCCACTGCTTTCCATACCCTTAACCTCTCCTCCATGTATGCAAACATACTGCATGGTGCAATGGTGGCTGGATATAGAAGGATCCTAAGAGGAATTTGAAAATGTTCATTTTAACAAATACAAGGAGATGCAGTTCTAGAAAAGTTGAATTTTTAACCATACTTTGTGGTGGGACAGATAGACTGCCCCCCAGAGAATAACTTTCACCCTTTATAAATATGTAGCATAACCCAGGACTTTGCTAAGCCCTGTGGGCGTAATAAAATAATTATTATTTTCATTATTATAATAATAGCACTGGCATTTTTTTGAACTCTTATTTTGTGCCTGTTGCTATCCTAAGTGCTTTACAGGGATCTCCTTGGTATAGGTAGTCATTTTATTGTCTGCATTTTTTCAGGCAAGGTCTCAGGTTTGGGAGCAGGTAAGTTTCTTGAGCAAGTCTCACAGCTAACAACTATTAACGCCTAGAGCTTAATCAAAGAAATCCAATATCAGAGTCTGTTGCGCTCTTAACTGCCATAATATACAGTCTCCCAGCAGAAACGTTTGTTAGGGTCCCTGCCATGGAAGACTGTGCAAACCCTCAAGTTGCTTACAAACTGAAACAGCTCTTAAAAAAGTATAATAGACTGTGAGGAATGAGGTATTAGATTGTGTGACAGAGTTATACCCTTTGGAATCCAAGAGGATGAAATGAGTGAGATCTAGTAGAAAAGGAAGATGCAGAGAAGAGTAAGAAGGTGAGAATCTCGATGGATGGCCATGGTTTGGATAGGCAGGGGATGGAGAAGGTGTTTCACGCAAGGGAGAAATGGTTAAAAAAACAAAACAGAACAAAACTCAAAAAAACCAAAAACTAGATTTCATGGTAAGATGCCTAAAATCCCCGTCTGGTAAAGGGAATTGTGAAGGAGGGCGGGCACAGAACCACAGTGCCACCCACCCATCCCATTTCCTCACTTTCACTGTGAACAGGCCGGCCTACAGTCAGTGCCTAGGCTCTGCTTCATTTGTGGTCAGTCAGTCCTGCTGTGGGCTAGGAAAAGGAAGGGGGATCTAAGAATCTCTAGCAGAAACATGACCGTAGCTAAAGAGCTCTGCTGGCTATCCAGTAAGACCATGAGCTTTCCTGCAGTGAGCACCGAGGGTCGGCTTAACCTCATCGTCTTCTGACAGTTCAGCATGGCAGGACAACTTTTTGAGTGTAAGAAGCTGCTGTGGATTGCAGTGATCAGAAATGACAGTTTCAGATTAAATTGTGTGTCAGATTAACACTGTAACATTTAAATGTTAATGAGTAGTAGACACATTTTAGAACTCATCTATTTTTATTTGGTTTTTCAATCACAAAAATCACTATAGCACAGACAAGCCAATTGGTCTTCCATGTGACATTCAGTTAGCCCCTACTGAGCCTATACAATGCAGGTTTACTCGTGTCATTATCTCTACAGGGTTTGGGTTGATATTGTTCCTTTTTATTGATTAGCACCTCCCTTGTCTCTCTCTCCCACAGCCAGGAGCCGGGGGATGTGTGTGGAGCAAATGCTGCCAGGTTTTTTGTTTTGGTTTTTTGGGGGTTTTTGTAGTTTTGTTTTGTTTTGTTTTGACATGTTATCTCCCTCACTTCATTTCCTCCTGACACAGCAGAGGGTGCAAAGATACAGGCACAATCAGCCTGTAAATCAGAACATACCTTACTTGGAGGGTTTTTGGATGGGTCATTGTTTCTGTCCATGTCTGAATTACTACTTATTTGGAATGCCCTGCTCTTCCTACTTCTGAAATGAAATTGTGACAAAGTGTCACAGATTTGGAGTTAAATCACCTCATTTTAGGTACATGAGCTCGGCAGAGTTACTGAAAAGAGAGGAACATGCCCATCTTCCTTCTTACCACTTCTCTTAACACTAAGCCCATAGAAGCCTTCCTTAAGCTTCCATAAGTTTTCTGCCCTGAAGCACATTGCATGTCTAAAACCTTAATTATGGTTTCGTTTATGGCTCATAACAATTTGTTTTTCCGTCTGTTACGTAACCCCTTTTAGGATGACCAATCCTGGGGGAGATACTAGCAACACCATGCCTGAAATCATAGAAGAAATTTTGGAGTGTTAGATTAAGAAGGATCCTGGAAGTCATTCTCCAAGTCCAGTCTCCTTATTTTGGAAATGGAGAAACAGACCTAGAGAAGTTATCTGACCTACCCAAGAGCAGTGAAGGGGTAACAGGAATAGAACACACAATACTGTCAGATAAAATAAAATTTTTGAATGACTGACTGTTCCATTGTAAACAGTGGCCTGAAGTCAAAAGTAGAGATGGCCTACCATTCTCACTAATTCTCACATTCGTTCTTTAAAGATTAAGGTGTAGGGGCGCCTGGGTGGCTCAGTCAGTTGAGTGTCCAACTCTTGATTTCAGCTCAGGTCAGGACCTCAAGGTCATGAGATCAAGCCCGAGGTCGGGCTCTGTACTGGGCGTGGAACCTGCTTAGGATTCTGTCTCTCCCTCTCCCTCTGCCCCTACCCACTCGTGCTCTTCCTCTCTCAAAAATAAGTAAATAAATAAATATTAAAGATTAGAGTGGGAAAAAAAAAAAGACATTACTCAACATGATGAAACAACCCAAAACCTGATGTTCATTAGAAACAGGGCTTTCCCTGTATGGTATTTGATAATGCCTATTTGAAATGAGACTTGGCTTGCACGTAGAGCAATGAACCCTTGTTAAGAAAAGTGTTATTATGGGGCGCCTGGGTAGCGCAGTCGTTGGGCGTCTGCCTTTGGCTCAGGGCGTGATCCCGGCATTCCGGGATCGAGTCCCACATCGGGCTCCTCCACTGGGAACCTGCTTCTTCCTCTCCCACTCCCCTGCTGTGTTCCCTCTCTTGCTGGCTGTCGCTCTGTCACATAAATAAATAAAATCTTAAAAAAAAAAAAAAGAAAAGCGTTATTATATTTTAGTGATTATCAAATTTCAAAATAAAGTAAAATTAGTTTAACATAATTTGGCAAAACCTAACCTGAGTTTGTTTTTAAAAAAGAGGGAAACTTGAATGGCCAGAAATTTATAATAAGGCAATCAAAGTAGTTTTTTTTTAATTATTTAAGTTTTCATCATAAATAAATCAAAGTCTTTAGAGAAATGTTCAAGCTCACTGAAAATGACTTTCAAGGATATAAATTTAAGAAAAGTTAAAGGAAAAAATTGTAAATAATAAATTACCATTATATAGCCCACATCTATGAAATTCCTGGAGGATGATAGGTCTTTAAAAATATGCTTTGTAAATCCGGTTTTTACAAAAGCGATACTAATCATGCTTTGGCAGAAACACTTGTTTATATTCTTTACATTTTTTATAACATTGAGTAAAAGCTGAAAATATATGTTGCTTAAGAATTATTGATCATTGGGGCGCCTGGGTGGCACAGCAGTTAGTCATCTGCCTTCAGCTCAGGGCATGATCCCGGCGTTATGGGATCGAGCCCCACATCAGGCTGCTCCGCTATGAGCCTGCTTCTTCTCTCCCACTCCCACTGCTTGTGTTCCCTGTCTTGCTGGCTGTCTCTATCTCTGTCAAATAAATAAATAAAATCTTAAAAAAAAAAAAAAGAATTGATCCTTTTAGTTAAATTTAATTTTTCTGGCAAGCAGTTTTTGAGTGACTACTGCAACAGGTGAGGGCTTGGAGGAGCCTGCAGAAAGATAAATCACATCAGAGTGAGGTGCTTGGAGTCTGTCTGAGGACACCTACCGCCCTGCCCATTCACCTTAAGCTACTTGGGAAAGCATTTTTCCATATAAAAGTATCACAGTTGATTCCTAAGGTGCTTATTAGAGATTTTTTTTAAATCTTCAAATATAGATGAAAATCCCACTAATATGTGCTTCTGTCCCAATATTTTTACCATGAAGGCTTCTGTAGTAAATGACTTACAAGGAAGTGTCATGCCACTCCCTCATTAATCTTGCCTCAGAATCTACTGGTGCTATTATGCATTTCTTAGTCTCTTTGTACCTCCACAATGCTTTGAAACACCTATTTCCCTCCTGCAGTGAAGATTATTTAACATCGTTTATTGGTAGGGAAATGAAAATGAAGAGGGAGGAAAGGATTGACTTCAATAAAACAACCTAGAATCTTTTATTTGAAGTTTGTTTTTAGCCATATGTACCTGCTGGAAGTTTTACAATCAGTTATTTGAGTGGAGACACTACCTGTGTGAGACAATTTAAAATGTCGCCACTAAGTCTTTTGGGATAAGCCTAAGGAGGGATTCTAGAAAAAAAGAAAATAGTGAAATGCTAGAGGGAATTAAATCCCTCCTGAAAATTTCATCAACCTAATTAGATCAGCTCAGCCTTTAATTACACTGAGAAACTTTTAGCACTAAAAATTTGGAAGATGGTATGAGGTGGATGAAATTCAGAAAATATCCTCTTATGTAAGCATCCCTCCCCCCACCCCATTAAAAAAAATAGTTGATTCCTCCATGTAATCAGCATGGTCTCCTCTGCCATTTGCAGTGGCAGCTCTATAATTCCCACGGGGTACCAGCATCAACACTGGGAAAGAGGTACAAAATATCCTTTGTGCAAATACCCCTTAATTCCTATCTTTCTTCTTTTGGACAATAGTGAAGGCTTCCCAATTTAAACCCTTCTGTGGTAGAACCAGCTTGGCAAATGTGTGTCCTCAGGTGTCCTTCTGTTCTTATTTCCCTCACTGCTCAGGGAAGACTAGAGTGCCTGTCATTTACATGTAAGAAGATCCATGGCAAAATTTGCATTTTTAGTTACTTCCTGAGTTTTCAAGAGAAAGCTTTGTGACCTCTTGTAGAAATTTGATCTAGCCGGAACTTTGGAGGGTAAGGAGGTCTTCGCCCATGTCTGCAAATCATGCAATTTGGGAAGAGCAAGGACTTCTCTAGGTGAGAGGACCTTCTCATAGGAGCTCCAGAGTCATGATGCAACACATTTCTCCCCAGGTTTTCATTTCCTCCAGACTCTTCCATGTTGGGGTCCCTGATACCTATCCATACTTTCTGCCTTTGCTCTATTCCTGTCACAGCCTGTGTCTCGGTAGGTGGCATTTGACAGTTACCCTTTCCCCAGGCCGCCTTCACTATCTCAGGAAGGGAACTCTAGTTTGCATTTCCTTGTCACTTCTTCCTAGACGTGTCCCATTAAGATCTGAATATTTTTTTATTCACCATATCATTAGATAACTAGGGATAATACCACCGTAGCTATATTTTAATGTCCTCACTTGAGCTAACCATTTAAAAGTAGGTTTTGCTAACGATACTCAAAATAATAGACTGCAGAAAATAGAGAAGGATTCCTGAAACTCAAGGACTCACCTGTTTGCATGGGGCTGACTTTTGAGAGGCAGAGTCTTGGCTTAGTGACACAGAAGAGAGCTTGGTTTAGTCCAACTGGAAAAGAGGCAGATTGGCCTGCAGTGTTTTGGGCAGAGGTTCTTGTCTAGAGAGAAAATGAGTTTTCTCCATCTAATTTAAAACACAGAAGATGGCAGTTTGCCTTTAAAACCATAACAAGAAAATGAGGTTGAATTTGTGGGAATGTCAAAGAACTTGACGAATCTTTATGTGCCATTAGGCCCTGTCTAATTTCTTCAGATCTTGGAAATACTGAAATGTGTTTTATCTCTTCCACTGTAATAAAGTGTCAGCACTAAAATGCAAACAGGTCAATTACCTTTGCCTCATTTCATTTGCTGGACAGCAGACCACAGCTTTTTTTAAGTCAGAAATCCGTTTTTCCTTTTAAAGGTGTCTTTCCAAGAACCCATATGAGGTAATAATAATAGTGGTAATACTAATACTACTACTGATAATAATATCCCCAAGAGTCCTGCAAATGAGGACTCTTGAGATCTCAGCAGAATACATGTCTCTGAGTGGTGAGGTTGAACATGACCTTGATATTACATCTGTAAACTGAGTGTTCATGCTGATTAGACTTCAGTACCTCAATGAGACCATCCAAATAAACCCCAGTGATATAAGCTCTGTGATATCTGTGTCTAGGATTATACTAGACACTATATAAAGGGTCATTGAAAGTCAGAGCTATGACTGAAAGGATAATGCAGTTGGTATATTCCAGAGTAGTAATAATAATGTATTAATCATTTTCTATTTCTCACTTAATATCTACAACAGCCAGTGAATTACCCAATAGGCTTTTGCTGGGGCATCAGCAACACAGCAACCATAATTTACTTTAAAAAAATAAATGAAGCTGTTAAATAATTTGATATTTAGTATTTTAAGCTTAGCAGCAAGAGAGTCATGGAAGAAAAGAACAATGTGTGTGTGTGTGTGTGTGTGTGTGGGAGAGAGAGAAAACTTAGGGCATTTTATCTTTAGTACAGCTCTTATTATTAAATCCCATAGTGGGGTGCACTGTCGTATTTTCAGTGCCCTGTATGTTCAAAGGTAATACTCTGAGCATGACAATAGTTGCACATGAGTATTATTCCTACCTGACAGAGGACATGAGACAGAAGTTACGCATCTGACTAGGAGAAAACAAGGACTAAGTAGCAGCGCCAAGATCTGAACCTGAACAGTCTGACCACAGAATCTTTGCCTTCAACTGCTGTTCTATGTTGCTTCCTCTACTTGCTTCCCATTCCTTGTTCTCAATATTTTTATTAAAGTCCAATTAGATGAAATGAACTTTTTTAAAAGGTCTATTTATTTATTTTAGAGACAGTGAGCAAGCAGGAGGGGGTGTGGGGCAGAGAGGACTTTTGCAGAATCCTTAAGCAGACTCCTCACTAGGCACAGAGCCTGACAAGGGGCTTGATCCCAGGACCCTGAGATCATGACCTGCACCTAAATCAAGAGTCAGCCACCTAACCAACTGAGCCACCTGGGGGACCCAGATGGAATGAATTTTATAAGAACCTTGAGGGGAAAGGGAAAAACACAACAATACAGCCTAGATTGCTAGGACATTGAAGATTGGGTCAAAGAGGGAGGGGAAGGAGCAGGAAAAAACTTCCTGGATGCCCAGTTATGCACGAGCTTCCAGTGGGATTATTTCTCCCACTGTTCTAACTGGTACTGAGATGTTATCTCCATGAGCCTCTTCTTTCCTTTAGCAGCCTACATACCTTTCCTCCTCTAAGGGGGTAAATAAGATAAAAATGCTTGTCATAAATTTCTGTACTCTGTAGCCAACCATATATACAGGGATACACAGAAAACACATTTGTAAGTACTTTGTAGACTTCTCTGAAGAATTGGCTTCATACATTGCTAAGGCTAAGTTTCCCTCTGTACACTGTAGCCTTGGGGACAAGGGAGATAAGCAATTGGGGTAGAAACCAGGCATTCTGCCATAGACACTCTTTGAGACTGGGTTCAGGGAGTCCCATCTGCTCAGGTCCCCAAGGAAGTGGGATTCAGCTCTTTAGTTTACAAAGCATCTGGTGAGTCCTTGCCTGGAATTCAGCTTTTTGGACATAGCAGCTTTTCTTCCAGGGGACCCACAGATTTTTATTTCCCATCATTTTTGGCAGAAGGCCCCATAGCCTGGAACTATATCAGCAGTTGGCATAATGGATTGTAGTGCTTTCAAATATCAAGCTAGCATAACATTGTTTGGTAGGGGGTTCAATGACATTTTAATTCTGGGGACTTGATACATTTTATAGAAGATGACATTTTCTAGCCCAGCAGAAAGCAGTGATGAATAATGCCTAAGACTGAATGTCTCCTCTTAATTTCAGCATCCACTAGAGTATCTTGTTTAAATTGTTCTATTTGCTTATACACTTGCATGGGTACATTCAATGAGTCAACATTAATCAATACCTGCTATGTGCCAGGTTCAGTACTAGACACTGGGGACACATAGAATAATAAGACAATGGGCTTAGGAATCTGGAAGAAGAGCCCAACAAGGAGATAGGTAATTACAAGTTCTTTAAGTAAGGTATGAAAAAGTGCTCTAGAAATACAGCAGAAGCTGTGGTTAATTCTGCCAGAGGAAATCAATACCACTTCAAAGAGAAGGTGACAAAGTAATCCAAGTTATCCTGTCTGTCTCTCTTTGCTCAGTTCTATAATGGGTTTTTGCCCCACTCTCAGAACTGGAAAAGAATAGGAAAGATAAAATGACTATAAAGGATCAGAAAACACATTATAAAGGAAAGGAAAAATTCCATGTAAGTGCAGGTTTGTACTTACCAAGTTTGAGCCATTTTAAAAATCTGAAATCCATCCAAAACAAAGTGAATATTTTGGATTTCATCTTAATTTCTATTATGAAATGATATACTCTATATACTTTAGTTCGTTGGATCAAGTGCTATATTTGGAAGAAAATTATTCCTGTGCACAGTAATTAGTCTTTTTCAAGAGAATTGTCACTATTGAAACACATTTAAAACAAATTAATTACTTTAAAATGAGAATAATTCTGGTATCATTCAGAAGCATGTGATTTTAAATAATAGGAAAATCAGATTTTTGTCTTTGTTGAGTAAATATTCTGTGCACAGAGAAATTGGTGACTCTCAGGGTTCAGTTTATTTCCCTGTGTATTTTATGACTATGTCCTATCTACCAGGGTCCATACGAAGTACCAGGATATCAGATAATTGCGTTGATGCAGGTCATCTAATCAAGGTCTTAATAATTGAATTACCTTTCAAATACGCATATTTTTTCTGAGCCTAAGTTTGTAAATAAAATCCAGTGGGGATGACAGTAACTGGTTATAAATTGATATTACTTTAAATTGCCTTAAGATGAATGGCTTTGGAAACAGACAGACCTGGGTTCAAACCTTGGCTCTTCTGTCGTTGTATAACCTGAGAAAAGTTACTTAATGTTTTTGTGCTTCAATTTTCTTCTTTCAAAAGGATTAAGTGAACTACATAATTAAAGCACTTAGCATAGTGCCTGGTATACTGTAATATTTCAATAATTAGTATTAGCTACAATCATATTGCAAAAAGAACATACAACCTATATATGCTTCATGGACACATGACCTATGTAGGCACCCAGGGCCCACACGTATTCTTGGTTTAGTATCTTACTGTTTCCATGTTGAGATTCTTAGTAACTTTTGAACAAGGAGCCCCTTATTTTCACTTTGCCCTGGATCCTACAAAGTATGAGGATTTTCCTGATTGCTGACAAATTTATGAGATTTGACACAAAGTATCTCACTTTAAAAGTTGTTTCATTTAACTATCCTAACAGCTTTGTGAGGAAATGGAATTAACTTGGGAATCACAAATTATTTTTAGTATCATTAAGGCTACATCACTAATACATAAAATAATTCAGAAAACCTCTGTTCATTGATTCTCAGCCCAGTGCGCTTTCCTTGTTTGTTCTCCTAAATTATAAAATAGTCACCTTCTGCATCAGAAATTAATAAAGATAATTGAGAAAGTCTGATTTTTTAAGAAAAAATGGGTATCTTATTAAGAATTGGGAAGAGTCACTTAATTTTTATAATTCAGATACATTTTTTTTTTTACCTCTTAAAGATAGTATCATCATCAGATTTCAGTTAACATTACTTTTCAAAAGCAGTTGCTGTATCCTTACCTGCTTCTACCACCTGTAGAAAAAGCAGAGTCTCAGATGGGAGACTTAAATATTTGAAAGAGTAGATTAACATTGTCTTCCCCAGTGTCCCCAGGCAAAAAGATGTGGTCACCAAAGATGGACATCAATCCTTCACTATCTTTACCTGTAGTTATTATTTAATAATTATTTGATTATGTATTAACCAACATATTTATATAACATTACCTAGAATTTATATAGTATAACTTCTAAACAATAGTATGCAACTAAAAGCTGTAGTTTTTAGGTGGTCTAAAAAGAAATAAAGCCCACCAACCACTCTTACCCCACTTAGGGATTTATCCTCAAGGTGTGGCCTGTGACCCAGCAGCATCAACATCACCTGGGAGCTTGTTAGATGAAAAACCTCATGCTCCTCCCCAGATCTACTAAATCAGAATCTACCGCTTAATAAGATCCCCAGGTGATTTTCTATGCAAATTAAAGTTTGAAAAATCACTGAGCTAGAGCACCTCAACTACCATATTTTATTGCCATCATTGACTATAAGATGCACAATTATGTTAAAATCACTAAGCACTGCCAATTAACCTAGGCTAGTATGCATCTCAGCTGCCACTCAGCTCTGAATTTTAAAGATCTTAAAATATAAGACAATGTACAACCTAGTAGCTTAGTAGTGGTTCTGAATCTTACAGCCAGAGCCTCAGCATCTCAAAGTGCTCTGATCCCATGGAAACTCCCCCAGGCTCAGTTCTCTCCAAGGCTTTGTATTGGCTCAAACTTCTTTTCAGAGATGGACATCAGGACCTGATTACACGCAGGGCAGAGAAGCCACCTGGACACACACAGGGCCAACACTTTAAATTTAGGGGTGAATACAGTCTTGGGATGAGTCATATTTACTATCCAAGCAATAAGCTTTTGCTTCTGAAATAGTTGGAACTAAGCCCATGGCCATTAAAGTAAAATTCCTGTGTGTTTTAGTAGCAATTTTTAGCTAGGTCTCTTAACCTTTATTTCATTTTTAGAGTACTGCTTTCATAGCAGAATTTTTCCACTTAATGCTGAAAATTACTGTGTGCAGGTTTACTTGGGTTAATTTTCATTTTTCCATGGTAATATTCTTATGCTGCATTCCATATATACTCTATATTTTTTTAGGCCATGGTTTATATAGGATTATTTTACGTTACCACAATTTGCTAACTTAAACAGATTTCTATGTATTTATTTACATTTTAACAACTTTGTAATATAATGGGTTATGCCCTAAAGGAAGTAAACTCTTCCTTGGGTATAAATTAGACAGCTGGGGATTTGAGCCATTAAGGAACCATTTGGAGAAACGCTGTTTCTGCAGCATGAATTTTAATAAGAGCCCCCTAGAGGCAGCGAAGAAGTATGGCACTTTTCTAAACTGATTAAATGAACAGAGATGCCTTTAATGGGCGTAAATGAGGAGACCAATATCTCAGGAAGAGTGTGCAGTGTGATGCTTATAAAAAGACAGGTCTATCTGAAGCAAGGTGACTGCAGACCTTTTAATAGAAGAAGGAGGTATCACAGACCCCTGAAAATTTCTTTAAGACACCAGAATTTTATGGCATTTGTATATTTCCCTATTTTCTCCTAAACCCAGTTTGTAATTGGAGGCTATTTATTCTTGAAAATATATTCGAATTAAATTTACTTGGCTTTATTAAATATAGAATAACACTAAAAATACCACCACTTACCCCCACCATCCACCTAGGGAAATGCAGCCTTTTTTCACTTCGTACAATTTTACTTAGCATGTTTAATAAACTCTTTCTTTTTGTCTTTGAAATACATATAACACAGGAAGCAATTAAATTTAAAGCGAGGTACCCTGAAATGTACATTCATATGACTTTTTCTTTAAGTAGTACTCAGGATCCTTGAGTAACAACCCTTCTAAATTTTTTTCATTTATTCACCAAGTCCTCACTGAGTGCCAGATGTGTCTCAGGCACTGAGTCGATGCTGGGTTTACAAATATGATTTGCATTGCCTTGGCTAGATTCCAAAAACACATAGCCATAATGATGAATTCCGATGCTTTTCATTAAAAATATGTATCAAAGGACCGCCATAAGATGAGCCTGTGCTAGATGCTAAGTGAGGATAGAAAAAGATTAAGACATGATACAAGGGAAACAAACACGTTATTAGGTGTTGTTATTCTCCTTCTCCGTTCTCACCTTGGGCTTATCTCTGTCATAGCACTTATTGCTACTATATCTGACCAGTGTTTGATCACCTAGGGTTTCTCAAGAAGGTGAAGCCCAAATGCCCTAAGACAGTCATTGTACGTAATAGTGCTAGTTACTATCATCCCTGAGAGAATTTAGAAAATGGTTATTGTGTTCTGTGGTTCAGATAAAGACTCTGCCTGGAAAGAGCTGGGGGATGATTTTCTTGGTAGCATGAACCGTGGGTTTTATTTCTTTAGTGGCGGCACCTAGGGCATAGTTGGTGCTCCATAACCCTTGAGTAGATTTATTGTAATTACACTCAAGTGAGATAAGTCCTGTAACAAAGGTTTGTGCTACGTTCTAAGTGAACACAGTATTTGCAGAGTGGATGAGAAATGTCAAAAAAAAAAAAAAAAAGTTTCTCATGGAGCTAGTATGTGAGTTTGGCCTTGAAAGAAAAGTAGTGTATCTCCAAGTGAACAAGATGTGAGATGCAAAGTTGAGACAGAGGAAAAATTGGAGAAAGGGCAGGGCCGTAAGAGAACTGATATCGTGTTTGAGGGAGCCAGGTCAGTCAGTGTGTGTAGGCAAGGGTGCGTTGAACACAGGCCACAGTGATGCTGGATAAAAATTGGGGGAGATGAGAAATGGATAAAATGGTGGCAGGTGTGACTGCCGCAGGGGCTGAGAGCTGTGTGTGTCAGAATCACCTGAGAGTTTATTAAACTGCAGATCCCTGTCTCCGCAGCTTCTGGTTTAGCAGTGAGCCTGCATTTTTATTAACAATTTAGGGCATTACAGATGCAAATGATGGACTTTAACAAAGGCTACCGTTTGTTACCAGCGGCCCCGAGTACTTCTAGAAAGGTCTGTGATAGGCCAGAATTCAGCAGGCATGATCAAAAGACCCCAAGCCTCCAAGAAAAAAAAAGTACAGCAGATCAAGGGAGATATGTGAAGGGTTGATCTAGGGACAAGAGAAGAACCAGGAATACCAAACAGTCCAGGGGTTCCAGAGGTGGAATCAAGATGACTTGAGTTTTGGAGGAAAAAACAGTAAAAAAAATATGAACAACAAGAACAATCTACATGTTTCCACCAAAACAAAGCAATCAAACCAGCATTCTTCAGATTAGAATTAAAAGGAGTGAGGGACAAAAGTGGTGGGAAGCAGGAAGGAAGGAAGGAAACTGGCTGCTATTTTTCATCATTAGGACTGTACATCTCTAACAGTTGACCAGCACGTGCGAAGGGTAACCCGGTACATTTGACTCAACCTCTGTGAGCACCGGGTGTTTCATGTGTTGAGGGCGGGGATTAAGCTTTGTATGCTTTGAGGTCCCTTCCTACAGTAAGACTTATGTAAAAGGTAAAATCCTTGCTGTGGTAGTGGTTATCTGTACAAAAGATAAATATTTGGGTTATAAATCTCCCTTAAAATCCTACTCTCAAAAGTGTTCCAGCCACAGGAGTTCTGACGTATCACTCTGAGCGACTTATCCTCAAGAGGTAGGAAAGATAAGAATTTCCAACTACCACCACCTCCCTGATCAAAAACAAAACAAAGCAACAAACAAAATACGTCTAAAATCTAAGAAAACGTGTGGGTTTAAAGAGATTCCTATCTGCTTGCTTGCTTGCTTGCTTATTTATTTATTTATTTATTTATTTATTTATTTATTTATTTATATTTTCCCCCTTAAGGAAAGGCAGGCAAAGCAACCAGACTATTAAGAAATGGGGCGTATGTAAGAAGAGTCTTTCTGTGCCCAGGCCCTTGAAGCCTTTCTGAGGCACCCACCTGCTTTGATGCTCAGAGCCCCACATTCTCATTAAGTTTTACAGGTTCCCATCAAACAAGCTTCATTGCTTTAAGCCTGTAGCTGGGCCCACAGTCCAGTCATAGGGCATATGATCAAAACACTTGGTGCTGTAAAAAATTCAAAATACGGGTATGCTTCCAGTGCTCTACACCTCCCTGCGTTCTAGCAAAGGTAGCTGGATGAGCTCTGCACGTAATTGCCTCGTAGTTCATTTTGAAATAATAATTTGATCCCAGGAGGGGAATGGTGCTTGTGAACGGTGAGTAGACGTGAAGAATGATACCATTAGCAATTGGCTTCTAGGGACATTTTCCACTGGAAATTCTTAGCATGGGCCAGGGAGATACCAGAGGCCAGCTATGTCTCCTGTTCTTTGAAGAAAGAGTTCTCATACCATTCTCTCCTTCCTGACTTTAAAACTGGACTCCAATAAAGAATGGAAATTAGAGAGAGGAGTCATCTCTCTGGTTGGTCCTGTGATCGTACATGCTAAGCAGTGTGCAAGTGTGGGAGGAAGTGAAAGAGCCAGTGGAAATATAGATGAGATTCAGAAAGTGCTTTCCCTTACTTTAGGTCATTAAAATCTGTTTTCATCCATACAACCTTTTATTCTATTAAAAACTGAATGTGCATCTGAACATTTGATAATTTTATTAGGAAGGAAGGAAGGGGGGAGGGAGGAGAGAGACATGCACACACACAGAGAGGAAGAGAAAGAACTTTTTGATAGTCTTCTTTCTTAGTGGAAAAAAAAAGTGTACAAAATCCAAAAATAAGAGCAACTATAAGAAGGTGAATAATGATTTATTTAAAGAAAAAAATCTGAATGGGAAACGATCTTTAAAGATACACATAATTAAAACCTTAAATAGGGGAGATCTCTGTGGAGCTTGAAGGAAAGAATTAGGAGACATGATCTAATCTAGCTTTCAGTGGAATTTTCCAGGATGCCCAAACCAGGAGGACGTAGGGCAAGACGTTCACTATCTCTTTCCTGTCCATAAATCTGCAATGCTATATTTTTTGTTTGTTTGTTTTGGTCCTAAGATCTCATACCCAATATAGTACATGTGTGGTTTTCTGTGTTTTCTGTGTCAATTTGAATTTCTCAGATCTGGATGAGATGCAATGCAGTTTATTAAGTGTTAGCCCTTCAAATTGCCAGCCTTTTCCATAAAGCCATATAATTTTAAAGAAAAAAAAAAGTTGGGATCATTTAGTCCATTCAGAATGAAGAAAGAACTAAAGACATGTTTTGGCCTCAGTGTTAACCATTAGTAGAGCTACGTAAAGAAATAAGCCTTACAATCCCTGCTCCAGACTCTCTCACGATATGACTCCCTCCATCAGGTTCCTTTTCTAGCTCCATGGAAGCAGCAAACAATGTAGATATCAAAGATGTCATAGTTCTGTTTGATAACACAGTGTTTGTGTCTGACTAACCAAGGAGATAAAATTGCCTCAGTGCAAAGGAGCTAAAGCTATCTTATGCAACAGTACATTTTCATGGTATTTAAATACACTCTAATCTATAATGTGCAGGGCAAACCTGGCAAACACTGACAAAAATGAACTCATTTTTAAATCTACCAGGTCAACACTATACAAACTTAGGAAAGTCCACTTGAAACAGATTTAATATACAGTAAAATTATCATGAAAAAATTTTAAAAACATGTGGGGTTAATTTCAAATTTCATACTCTTCTCACCACTCTTCCCATTACTTAAGCACTTTCTAAGATGATCATTTTGGACCGACTTTCTTAGAATTCCATCATAGACGTCAAGGTCACGGTTTCTGAGAGTTAATCTCACAATCATTCGAGTTCACTCAAGCCTTTGACATACTATATCTGACACCATTCATCAGAATTTCCGTTGTTCTAGCAGCACCCTAAAAACCATGGGTCTAGCATACATGTCAAACCCAATATACTATTTGAAGGGCAGATCCAAGTGTTAAATTCTCAAGTGCCTAAGCATATCAGATCTTTGCAGCACTCTGATTTAATTTACCTATAACTGTTTTCTTAGATAGTCATCTCACTCCATAAACAGCAAATGTTGCCATCAAAAGAAAATATAGCAATGTATATATCATAGTGGTTAGGGAAAAAATACTAATTATACAAATGGGGAAACTAAGGCACAGCCGGATTAAGTGACTTCCCAAGTATGATCAGTATTTTTTGCCAAGGTGTGTGCAATAAGTTGCTCATGCTTGACGCATCCAATAAAATCTTCAGTTTTACAAATTAATAACCATGTTGGTAGAAGCGTCCACAGCAGTACCTAATACTTCTTTCCCCTAATGTTTCACTTACAAATAAACTTAGAATGTGAGGAGGCATTTTCTCATTGCCAGTTTTTAAATGTGAGAATCTTTTGTGTCATTTTATTCTTTTTATAATCTTACCAGAACTTTAATGATCACACGATTCTACAAGCATCTCTCGAATTAACCTTACCTTTCTTGTCTGTCATCGTATGACTAAAAAGTTTCTCAAATGGTGTTAGAGAAAGATAAATACTTCAGTTATTTCTTTCTCTAGAAACTTTACTTCTAAGTAAAGTTGTGAGCTTTGCAGGGTCCATAAAACATGTCTTTCACATTTATTACTATTCCTTGGCACAGAAATCAAAACTTAGGGTGTTACTTAGAAATCCCCCCAGCTCCTTCAAATTTTCAGTCTCCAGTTATAGCCAAACTCTGCAGGTTATACTCTATCTGTGCCTGAAACTGTGTAACTATAATTAAGCAATAGAACTCTAATTAAGCAATTATATTATGTATGTTCTTATTTTCAGGGAAAAAAAACAAGTTCATTTTAGTTTGGGGTGTGTGTGTGTGTGTTTGTGTTTTAAGCTTTTCAACAACATGCTGTATTTGAACAGTTCTTTCTTCCTTTAGAGTCAGATACATCTCTTCTAAATTACTATTTTTGTTTCTCATTTAATCTAAAACTCTGTTAGGTAATTTGCAATATGAATTTCTTATGTTAGCAGTTAACCTGCTTTCCTCCATTTGGTTTTGCACCCCCCATTTTCTGATATGCCTTTCTGCATTCCTTCAATTAGGCTTATAGTCACTGCAATGACTAAAACCCACCCCACCAACTGACAAAACAATTATTCACCCTTTCCACCCTGCTTAAAATGCATTAAATTTCTATCCACAACTTGAATTATAATGTGTTTTTTAGCTTCTCGTAGAAAACATCAAAACATTTCTGATGATTTCCTTTTCATCAAGTGCAACTGCTTTGACCCCAATTAGCAGGACAGATTTCCTAACCATGTATTTATTCCCTCTTCTGATGAAGAAATTACTACTTGGTTGCTGGGATGTTGACTTACACAACTTGCAGTGAAACACATTTGCTCTGAATTACTTCTCATTTATCCCATTCTTAAAATTCCTCTGTCATGCAACACCCCTACCCTCATGTCTTTGGAAAAACATTGCCAAGTATGTTTTCCTTATTACTTCATAATCTTCAAATAAAGAATATTAATTGGGGGTGGTAGGCCTGGGTGGCTCAGCCAGTTAAGCCTCAGACTCCTCGTCTTAGTTCAGGTCAGGATCTCAGGGTTGGAAGATTGAGCCCCGTGTTAGGCTCCATGCTCAGTGTGGCGTCTGCTTGAAATTGTCTCCCTCTCCCTCTGTCCCTCCCCCTGCTCACTCTCTCTCTCAAATAAATAAAATAAAATAAATCTTTTTTTTAAAAAAAGAATATTTATTGGGCATATTGCACTTAGCCTTGTGGGGGATGCTTATAAAGTTTGCCCTGAAATAGCTTATCATCAAACGGGAAGGTCAGATGTCATGCAGTAAACATAGTTGTTTATTCCCTCAGTATTTAGTGACCACCTTCTAAAGGCTCAGTTTTCTTGGAGCCCTGTAGTTTATTCATTTTTAAAAGGTCTAAATCCAGAGCACCTGGTTGGCTCAGTCGTTAAGCGTCTGCCTTCGGCTCAGGGCTTGATCCCGGCGTTCTGGGATCGAGCCCCACATCAAGACCCACATCGGGCTCCTCCCCTGGGAGCCTGCTTCTTCCTCTCCCACTCCCCCTGCTTGTGTTCCCTCTCTCGCTGGCTGTCTCTATCTCTGTCAAATGAATAATTAAAATCTTTAAATAAATAAATAAATAGATAGATAAAAGGTCTAAATCCTACCTCATAGTGAACTTGCTGTCTAAGAGTGAGGTGGTTTATGTGTGGACTCCGGAGTAATACTGCCTAGGACTTGATTTTTGGTGTGACTGTGGGCAAGTAGGTCACATTCTCTGTCCTTCAGTTTCCTCTTCACCTCATCTGTAAAGTAGAAACGCAAAAGTACATATAAAAATAATTAAAAAGTATATACGTAAAATATAAAATATCTCGTGAGGTGTTTCTGAAATTTAAATGAAATCATCAAAGGACTTTTAAAGGAACTAGGAGAGGTAGGAATGAGGGCTGATAAGGACGTGTATCACTGGCACTGAGGTAATGTAGCAATACTATTTCATCTTCATAATAAACAGAGTGATTATTATTCTCTGTGATTTTTTTTTTAAAAGGAGATGGCTGGGAAAGCTAAGTAGTTTGCCTGAGGCTTCATCCTATTAATAGATTGAGCAAAGATTCAAACTAACTCAGTACTGTGCTAAAACCTTTTTCAGGGCCGTGGCAGGGAGAGTGTTGGATAAAGGCGGGAAAAAATGAGTTTTGCTTTAGACTCATTCATTTATTAGTTTAACAAATTCACATGGAAGAGGTATTGAAGCTTTGGGAAAGGGTGGGCTCATCAGGAAAGGTAATGAGAAGAAACAGGAAGAGACTTATTCATTTATTTGTTCAACAAACATTTCTTCAACACCAAGCTGCATTCCAAGTGTACACTGGCTGCCGAGCGGCAAACAAAACCTATGTTGCAGTGCCTTAAAAACCTGCAGAGAGGCTCCTCTGCTGCTATGGAATGCTCAAGAGAGACTAGGAGCCATTCACATGGAGGAGGTAATGAAGATTTGAGAATGGACATGTCCATCTGGGAATGGAATGAAGAGAGATGGGAAGAGAATGGAACTACCAGAACCTTGAGAAACATGCACGTTAGGAAATAAGGGCAGGGATAGAAAACAGGGAAAAGGGAGTCAGAAGGGAAGGGTTGTGTCCCAGAGTCTAGGGCAGTAACCTAATGACAGATAAGACCATAGGAGGGGACAGCTTGAAAGGGGGCCTTATGCCTGGGGAGGAAGAGGTTAGATCTTTAAAAATAGATTTCGGCTGCTGCAACAGATCAGAGAGATGGTGACCATGCTGACACATCAGTCAAAGGTTTAAGGGATTGTGACATGGCTGGAGAGTTGTTCTTATCTGAGGCAGCTAGGACAAAGACCCAGATCAGTCCATGTCCCTCCCCACAGCAGACCCTTGCATATGGCTCTGCTCATTAAGAACCATATCCTAGGACATTTTCTTTTTTTTTTATAGTAATATTTTTTTTAATATATTATGTTAGTCACCATACAGTACATCCCTGGTTTTTTTATGTAAAGTTTGATGATTTTTTAGTTGCGTATAGCACCCAGTGCACCATGCAATACATGCCCTCCTTACTACCCATCACCAGCTTATCCCATTCCCCTCTGAAGCCCTCAGTTTGTTTCTCAGAATCCATAGTCTCTCATGCTTCATTTCCCCTTCTGATTACCCACCTTTCTTTATCCCTTTATTCTCCTACCAATCTTCCTAGTTCTTATGTTCCATAGATGAGAGAAACCATATGATAATTTTTCTTTCTCTGCTTGACTTATTTCACTTAGCATTATCTCCTCCAGTGCCATCCATGATGCAGCAAATGTTGAGAAATCGTTCTTTTTGATAGCTGAGTGATATTCCATTGTATATATGGACCACATCTTAATCTAGTCATCTGTTGAAGAGCATCTCGGCTCCTTCCACAATTTAGCTATTGTGGACAATGCTGCTATGAACATTGGGGTGCATATGGCCCTTCTCTTCACTACATCTGTATCTTTGGGGTAAATACCCAGTAGTTCAATGGCTGGATTATAGGGTAACTCAATTTTTAACTTTTTAAGGGACCTCCACACTGTTTTCCAAAGTGGCTGTACCAACTTGTATTCCCACCAACAATGTAGGAGGGATCCCTTTTCTCCACATCCTCTCCAACAATTGTTGTTTCTTGCCTTGTCAATTTTTGCCATTCTAACTGATGTAAGGTGGTATCTTAGTGTGGCTTTGATTTGAATTTCCCTGATGGCTAATGATGTTGAACATTTTTTCATGTGTCTGTTAGCCATTTGTATGTCTTCATTGGAAAAGTGTCTGTTCATATCTTCTGCCCATTTTATGATTTGTTTATTTGTTTCTTGTATATTGAGTTTGAGAAGTTCTTTGTAGATCTTGGATACCAGTCTTTTATCTGTAGCATCATTTGCAAATATATTCTCCCATTCTGTGGGCTGTCTCTTAGTTTTTTTGACTGTTTCCTTGGCTGTGCAGAAGTTTTTATCTTGATGAAGTCCCACAAGTTCATTTTATCTTTTGTTTCTCTTGCCTTTGGAGATGTGTCATGAAAAAGGTTGCTTTGGCCGATGTCGTAGAGGTTGCTGCCTATGACATTTTCATAGGCCTCATACTACCTGAGGCGTAGTCCAACAGGATTCTTCTTCCAGACGGACCAGGGAAATCCCTACTGCAATGTCTTGTGTATGGCGGGGCCCCTGAAGGCTGCCAAGCCAGATGGGCAGTGGCGCACTCCTCCCAGGGAGGACTGGCAAAGCTCACCATCTGTTCTGCTAGAGAAAAAGCTTTTTCTTTGGAATTCTGACCTGACCAGGCCCTCTCTTCTAGTAGTTGTGATGAGATCATTGCAAAGTACACCACATCCCAGTCCAGGCTCAGTGGGAGAGGAGGAGAGTTAAGGATCTCGAGTTAGACAAATCTGCATTCCAATCCTGAGTCCAGCACTATTGATAAATTGCACAACCTCTTTGAATATGACTTTTCTGTGTAATGAGAGAGGATAGCAAAATTTTGTGTAACGAGAGAGGATAGCAGAATTAAAGTGAAATGGTATGGGGGCTCCTGGGTGGCTCAGTCAATTAAGTGTCTGCCTTCAGCTCAGGTCATAACCCCGGGGTCCTGGGATTGAGTCCTGCATCCACCTCCCTGCTCATCTGGAAGCCTGCTTCTCCTTCTCTCTCTGCCACTCCCTTTGCTTGTGTGCTCTCTCTCTCTCTCTCAAATAAATAAATAAAATATTTTTAAAAATAAATAAAATGAAATGGTATATAGCAACATAGAAGCACATAGAGGATGTTCCAAAAAACAGAAGTGTATTTAATAGCATGGCCTATATAATGAATGATGGTAACAGCTGTTAAAACAGACAGGGAAGATCTGAGAAAAAGTAATGGGGTAGCTCTGAGAGGGCAGTTGTCCCAAGAACTCAGATGGCAGGAGGCTAAGGAAGAAGAAGCTGGTGAAGAGACAGAAGCGGTGAATTGTTGTTGTGCTTTTAAGAAAGTTGGCAGTGAGCAGAAGGAGAGAGATGGGCTGTTGCTGGAGGAGGTCTAATGCTGAAGGGAAGTTCCTAACTCCTGATCGTAACTGTGAAATCAAAACAAATATGAAACTCAGTTCTACTCTCACTAAGAATAAATGTGCTTTCAAAAAGTTAGTTTTCTTACAGGAAATCACCGCTAGAGTTTTAGGGAGCCATTAGGAGAGAGAAATGGAAAATGCTGGAAAGATAATAGCTTCTGTAGTATGTAGTTTATTCTAATTTTACAAACTGTGTTTACTTTTGCATTGTTTTAGTATTTTGGCCCTCATTTCCCCATGCCACAGTAGGCTGAGGAGAGCTCTTAAGAAGCACGGATAATAGCAGCAATGGAAGTTAAAATCATGTTTGACTCTAAGCCCTCACTTGAGAAAATAGTGGGGGTGCCGAGCCCCTCAAGTCCTTCTTCGCTATGGCAGAATACTAAGCGATGTGCATTGTCTGAGGCAGCCTTTCTGATCTCACTGGGACCACAAGGAATGCTGCTCTTTGAACTGTTTCCATGAATCTTTTATGTGTCTGCCAGGGAGAATTATTCATCCTTATACTTTCAAATGCTGACCTGGCAGTCTTGCTAAGGTTCTTCCCTCACTCAGAGTAGGGGCAGGGGGGGAGGGGAGGGAGAAGAGAGGGTGGGGTGGGCCCCTGCAACAACAACAACAAACCGTCCAGAGAACAATTGAGTAACCCAGAAAGTATCTCTTATATCTCAAAAAAAAATAGATCAGAGACCAAATTCCTTCCTGCTTTCAAAACTCAGAACATGTTTTCTGTCAAATCGGACCACAGCCTAAGAAGGGGTTCTTTTTTCTTGGTTAAGTGTTACACTGAGTACACTAGCGTCTCACCATCATTTCCAGAGCCCTCTTTATATTTTATTCCAGGTGTCTACCAGGACCTCAAAAAATATACGTCCGAGGCTCGATTTCCCTAGCACAGCAGAATTTCTAACCTGGTCATGCAAATTGGGTCCCCATTCTGGTGTTCCGTTAGTTTTGTTGGTTCCTTCAAAGCAAAGGACTTCTTTTATTTCTTCTAGAGTTCATCCTAGAGCTTGCAGAGTCACCTGGACATAGGCACAAAACACTGGACTGATGGATAAATGGACAAGGGAATTGGATCTAGAGTATTATAGAAGGCTTGTCCCTAAGTAGTATGAGAGTCTTCCCTAAATTTGAGACAGGATGGAATTAAGAAGGGAGAGGAAGACCCTATGATGAAGGGTGGAGGGAAAGGAGAATGAGAAAACCCCAGGTTTAGCACTTTTCTTTTTTTAGGATTCAGGTAGGACTAGACTGAATGAAATAAAAAACAAAAACACAAACATAAATCATTTCTTCAATATTAAGTAGCACACAGCCCATTTATCCTATTTCTGTGAATCTTTAGGAAGAGACGTGCTTCAGCCCCTTTTCTCCAGCCTCAGGTCCGTATTAGAAGGCTTTCTTTTTTGGCTTAATGGAACTCTTAGCAAAGCACACATTACCACGTCCAATAAAGTTATCAGGAGGCCTTTCTCCATGTTTGATGATCTGGAGCAAACGGCTTGTTCTATGACTCTCCCACACAGATGCCTACAGGTGTTGAAGGTTTCTAGGCAGTTCTAATGGGTATCTTGATTCTTGAGGACAAAGAAACTTATAGATCGATACATGAATCAAGTTTCACTTTAGGTAGATATGACCCTATGTCCTGATCTACCTTGATATCAAATATGAAATACAAAATCAAGGAAGTTTAAATATGATTTTATAAATGCAAATATACTTTCCTCATTTTGGAAATGCCTTTAGCTGTGATCCATAGTCAATTATATTATTGTTTCAGATTGCTAGTTTTAAAGGAATGGATAACTATTAATAAGTATCCTTTTTACAATTTTTACCTTTTTAAATTACCTTTCTGTGGCCTGGGATGCCAAGGGTATCATCGTCAGACAAATTGTATGATAATATCTACTTTTCTTTAGTGTTTTTAATATATGTTATGTTTCACCCAATAACATGTTTTCAACAGCCTAGATGGGCTGGATATAAGAATAACTATCACTTGCTATTTAAAACATTTCTTTAATCTCTAAAGTGTGGTCAAAACATGTAGGTGTTACTAAATAAGTCAAGAGAATTTTGGTTGCTTTCCTCTTTGGAAGTAACAAATAAAATTGCATTTTGCTATTAATACACAAAATCTATTCTGTTGGAACCATTGACCAGAGGGATTAGATCTACCCCCAAAATAAAGCATTGTATTTGGGTCCATTTGGTCATAAAATGTTTTCCTTTCCCCCATCTATATCTTTTTATTTTGTGAGTTGTGATTTTTAAAACTGATAGTATTTAAGACAAACATTGAGTGCCTTGCCATATTTTTTATGGCGCAGTTTGTGTCATTTTCAAACTAGGGGAAATATGGGAGAAACGTACTTGTAAATCCAGTGCCCTGTAAGTATATCTTACTGGTCTCCACCAGGGCTAGATGACACGGGCTCCGTGGGCTCTTGTCCAGTCCTCTCATCAGTGCAGAAGTACCAAGGCAGAACTGGACTGATTGGAATGAAGAAAATGTACTCAAAAAAAACATGTCTTTTGCATTCACATGAAATGGATCACCTTATTTATCCTATCACAGGGGTTGTTCACCTGATCATGCTCAAGATGAGAAGATTCAGAAGAAGTAACACTTGATCTGTTGAACTGATGACTCCATTTAGATCAACTGTGCAAACATTCTGATCTTAGAGAATGTCATTTTGAAGTGACTGAGGGTAGGGCATCCCGGTGGAGGGGAAGAAAAAGAATGTGCTCATCTGGCCCAGGCCACGGCTGTTGAGGGCTGGCAGTGATTGATCACTACATTGAGTTTGGCCCATTTGGCTAGGATGCCTTCCTAAATAAATGCTCCAAGAAAATGCTCTGCTTCCCCATCTTCATGACAAGCTTCCTGCCATTGTGTTTCAATGCCAGTTTTGTCCTCTGCACTCAGATGAACTGTTTATTTTCCCAGAATTTTTCCCTTAGATCTTTTTGTGACCACGCATACACCACACACAGGTGTTTCTCACTATGAGCATCCTTTTCACTGAAATAGGGGCCTTAAAGGAAAAAAAGGGGGGGGGAGGGTGTCAAAAGGGTCAAAGCTCACCACAACAGATTACACAGTCTTTATAGGTGGACAGTGTCTGTGCTCTGAAGCCTATAACCCTCTCTGTCCTGGTTAAAGAGAAAATTGGAAGGTGTCTTTGAACACTTTGCTCCTTGAACCAAGAGCAAGCTCCGTTTCCAGAGTGACCTCTTCTGACTCTGTTGCCACCACAAGCCCAAAGAACCCTCCTGTGTTGTCACTTTGGAACTTCTGTCTCTTCTCACAGATGCTCTCTCAGCTCATGTACTTGCTCCCTTAGTGCGTGAAAACGCATGACCAGCTCCTCTCTTCCTCCTGGTGTGCACAGACCGTAGCAGGTGCCGGTTTCTGCACTGGATTGATGGCTTGCATCATCATGAAGCCTGTCTAGATGTGTCATTTGCCCTTGCAAACTCTGGAAGTTGACTGATGGCGTTTCAAATCTGGCTTTAACAGTTAGTGATTGTGTAACTTGAACAAGTTTCTTTACTTCGTCTGCAAATACAGTTACTAGAGTAATCGAAGCAGCGAGCAGACAGGGTTTCTGGTAAGGATTAAATGAGGTGCTGCCTTCAGAGCTTAGCACAGTGATGGGCACAGAGCAAGTGATCACTAAGCAGTAGATTTTATTTTTATCCCTTTCTTTATTATGTGTTCTTGGAGTTTGCTGCCAGGGGCATGGCTGGAAAGGATTCGGGCTTGCTTAACCAAGGTAGAAATTTGGATCCAGCACAATAACTGTTTGAGATCCACACAAAGGGTTTTAGAAGCCTCAGACATGTAGTAATTCTGTGGAAATGGAGCTTAATAGCCAAGGGAAGAAAGCCAAGCCTGAATCTTCACAGAAGGGTGCTTGACTCCTGTTTAACACACAGACTGGGGTGCCCTTCCCCGCTCAGCTTCGGTGCATCTGCTGAGGGGTAAGAAAGATGCGCCCCCCCACCTGACGGACACCCTCTTCCCCAACCCAGCACGGAGACCTTGCTGATGTCAGCCCCCTTAGGAAGAACCTTCGAGTGCAAGAGAGAATCATATAAGCAGGAAGGGAACGGAAATAAGATTTAGTGAAACATCAAGGAGCAAAGAATCATAGGCGTCGTGATGATTAAAATCAGATAACCCAGAACGTCCCTCGACCTACATTCTTGCGTCACCATCATCTTTTGTCCTAGTTTTTCTCCTTTCTGCAGGTCATCATCTGTCCTTCATTAAAGGCCTGCCTCAAAAGTATATATATGGTAGAAACTTCCTTGACTGTCCTACTTATAAAAAGAGAGACGACTTCAGTCTCTGTACTATAAACAGCCCTTCTTACCTTGTGAATCTCTTATTTTCCCTTTATCTTCTCATCAGACATTTATTATGTGCTCACTTTATACAAGAAATCAAGCTTAGAGCTGGGGATAAAATTTTCAACAAACTTCAGTCTCTGACCTTAAAGAGCTGACTCTGCTTTGTGTCCTCTCCTCACCAGATGGTTAGCTGAACTGCTGAAATGCCGTGGACAACTTCTCTGCCTCTTTTCAGCACAGTGATCCCAGCATTTGTACATATGTTGTCATCCATTATATCAGAACTGTCCACCAAAAAACAGAGATCTCAGGGGAGAAAACCATGTTTTGCAGAACATTGCCTATTCTGAATGGGGAGTTGGAGTATGTAGAATGTAGTGAGACAATTGCTGGAAGTGCTTGGTGAGTTAATGTTAGTTGTCCAGGGGAATTCCATAGAGTGCCCCATGCTCTCACTGGTTAGGAATGTAAAAGTATTCAGATCATGGGGAAGTTGTCCATACTAGCAGAATAGTCTGGATTGTTCCATAGATACAGTGGCATTGCAGAAAATAGTTCATAGGCGATATTATGAAGAACCAGCACTTCATGGAGCTATGAAACAGAGCATGCATTGTGGAAGCACATTCTAGGACCATAGCAGCATAAAATTCCACTTTTTGAAAAAGTAAATCCAATCTTGACAAAATCTCCAGTTGAGAATTTGTCTAATGATTCTGACTGAAAACTTCATGTAACCGATTAAAAAAAGAACACAAAAAAACTATCTAAAAATATATTTGTAACATCTCACGTATAAGGGGCTACGAAGTTTACAATGTGTTTTCGTTTATTTCACTATGTTTAATACTTGAGCAACAAGGGACTGTTCTCAGTAATTGGCACATAATGGGGACCCCATCTATACATTTATTCATTTGTGTCTCCATTCATTTCATTCAAATATTTGTGAAGAATCGGCTATGTGCCAGGATACTGTGGATGTGACAGTGATTAAAGCTGAATGGTTTCTGACTCTCCATACTGTTTATTCTAATAGGCGAGATGCATGCCTAGAAAGCCAGCAAGTTAGATACTTGTGTATTTTCGGAACTGATATAATTAATTTTTAATTAATCTGAGAAAATTAAGGAAGTAATAGGTAACTAAGTAAACTTAGATAAGCTACTAAGTAAAGGAGAACAGTCTAAAATGGAGACATTCTGTGTGAATGACTGTGTGCTTTCACCATCGCACGCCACTCCAGGGTGGGTGAGGGAGCGAGTCCTCCCCGACGCCCGCCCCGAAGCCCTCTAGGGCTCCTGCTGCGTGTCTCCCATGTGGTCCCATCGACATGCACACTATGTATATTCTGCATGCTTCCCATTAAAATACACAGTTTCATGAGGTTCACATTCTTTGAGTTCTTTCTGTGAAAGACCCATTATCCCAGTTGTCATTTGACTTTAACAATGCTACTGTTATTATTTGATACTGATCAGAATGGCTCTAATTCTGTTTTTCCACAGTGCTGCGTAGTGAGACACGAGGAATGTATAAAGAGCAGCCTTCTCATGTGCAGAGTTTGCCTGTTAGTTTTTCAAAAAAAAAAAAGTTTATTGATTTCTAGTTGCCATTTCTGAAAACTTCACTCTCCTAGAGCATGGTCTAGGATGAGCAGAACTGGGTTTATGGCATGGATGTGTGCTGTGGGGAACAGTCACTGTGATATGCCCAGTTTCCAGTGGCTTTGTTTGTAGGGATTCTGCTTACAGGTGAAATGCCTAGGTTTACTGAGTGCCACGAACATAACAAGCACTTGGGGGGAGATAACTTTTATTAGAAAAATCGTTTTAATAGTTTATTTTATTTACATGTATTTAATACTAATACCATCTTAACAGTGGTTGGCACGGTTAACTTTGAAAAGAGCAACCATATGTCATCACAGCTGATCTTCATAAGACTCTCCCAAGCCTCAGTTGTTTGGATACCACTTTCATAATTACATCATATTTGTAGGTTACCTGTATTATGATTTGCCTAATATTTTACATTTAAACTTGGTTTACTTTTGAAATTAATCTCGTCCTAACTGATTATCCAAAAAAATGACAACTTCAATACGCTAGGTACCTTTTTTTTTTTTCTTCCAAGTACACATTAAAATAAATATAGCTTGGAAATTAAATAGAGTTTCAAATCACCTAACATCATCCAGCACACTCCCCCAGGTATGAGTCCTGATCTTCCAAGTTACAAGGCAACTTTGTGAAATAGGTGAAACAGGAAATGTTATGTTCATGTCAACAGTGAGGCAGCTGTGGCTCGAAGTTTAGCTATGTTTGTAGTGTGACACCATCTTTATAGCCAGAGATGGAGAGATTATATCTCACCCGAGGTCAGGGAGCTGGATGGAGACAAAGTTGGGACTGGAACTCAAATGGCATATCTCACTGTTGTAAATTCATTCTAGCACTCTCTCTTTTTGGAAGTTCTCCTAATCTAGAGCAGAACCTATTTATTGGTACCACCTGCAAGTATAATAATGATATTCATAAATATTTAGTTTTCAGGCATAAGCCATGAATCCAAGGTATATTTTCATAAAGCTGACTATTATAACAAGTAATTTGTAGTAAAATAAATTAAAACATTGTTAACATTTGTAAAATATCTACGTGTTCCTCTAACTTTGCAAATTGTTGTCAACAGTTGTTGGGACTAGCTTCTATGTGTGCCAACCCCTTCCAACTAGGGAAATGGTAGCAAAACAGATACAAGAACTCTCACTTTCACTGGAGTGGAAAGGAGTTTGAGGTTAAAGCAAAATAACTTTCAGTAGGGAGATGTTGTGGGGTTCCTAAGTAATATTTCTTATTCCTTTGTGAGGATCCCTTTTAGTTAAGCCATAATTGATTTTTTATGTTGAATAAGGCTTTGACCAATATATTCATTTGTTCAAAAAATTTTGAATATATGCATACTCTGTATCAGGCAGTTTTAGGTGGGAATACAGTAGTGAACAAAGGGGAAAAATTTTACTTTCTGGAGCTTATACTGTACTGGAAAGACATAGACATTGAACAGATTTTAAAAACAGATAATTAATCTGTCACTGGTATGTGTTTTTGAGAAAAATCAAGTAGGGTGCTGCTGGGCCAGGAGAGGAGGAGAGTAGCAATTCCACATAAGCTGGTCACAGAATTCTTATACTGAGAGGTTTATGAGGGAGCAAAACCTGAAGAAGGTAAAAGAGTGATCCCTTGTGCCTTTCACTGAGGAAGAACACTCTGGGAAGAGAGAAGAGTATGCACGTGCAAATACTCTGAGGAATGAACAGATCTGGGGTGTACCAAAAATAGCAAAAAGGCCAGTGTGGCTGGAGCAACGTGAGTGAGAGGAGATGGATCAGAGAGGTAAGGATGGGGACAGTCGGAGAAGGACTTGGGCTCTTGCCCTCAAGTAGTGCACAGGTCACCAGCCCATTTTCTCCAGCAAAATTCTGTGTGGCTCCGCTCTTAGTAGGTGCTTAGAAGTTGTTGTTGCCTACCAGAATGCCTGAATGAATGCTGCCAAATAGGAGTGAATGACCCCTTTCAGGAGACTGGCACTTCCCCGAGTTAGCACCTACCCCTTCACTGAAAGACGGGTCATGTGAATCACTGACAGCAGCGTCAATGAACCATGTGACTGACTGCAGTCATTCTCTGGGCTGATTTCCCATCAATAGCCGGCTGACACAGCGATTGAGAAAGAAAATCATTCACTAAATCAGTAGAAATTTATCTATGCTTTTGATAATTTGCATGGTTTCATTGAAGAAAGAACAATAGTTTCTATTTATAAAGAACGCTGACAATGCCAGGTCCTGGGTAAAGTACTTCACACTGATTTTTAAAAATTTAAACTTTGTTATAATCCCAGTAGGTAGTTTTTTTTTTATTGTGGTTAAAAATAAAAACACATAACATAAAAATTTATCATCTTAACCATGTTTAAGTTTACAGTAAAGTATATTCACATTGTGGTGCAGCAGGTCTCCAGAACCTTTTCATCTTGCAAATCTGAAAGTCTGTATTCATAAACAACTCTCAACTTCTCCCTCTCCAGACCCTGGTAACCACCATTCTACTTTCTGTTTCTAGGAGTTTGACTATTTTAGATAGCTCAGGTAAATGGAATCGTACATTATTTGGTCTTTGTGACTGGCTTATTTCCATTAGGGACAGTTTGGTTGTTTTTGTTCTTAATTCTAGTCTTACCCCTGAAGAAACTAAGGTTTAGAGAGTTTAACTTGCTTAAAGCCATCCATTTACTAAGCAGCGCTGAGGACTTGATTCTCTATCTGGTATGGCATCCATGCGCTTGACTATCCCACTATTTCTCAAACCAGAATGCTTAGAATGTCTGGAGGGAGGGTGGCGGATATAAATTTTTCTTGGGGATCTTCGGTTTTTTTTTTTTTCTTTTAAAGTTTGCATACACTAATCAAGTTTGATAAACAAAGGGCCATACTGACTCTCTGACTTTGTGCCAGATTAAAGAACATTCCAGACTTCCTCACCTATTATTTTGACACATTGACCTTTTCATTTGTATATGGGGCTGAGATTCAGAACTCTCTTTCATATTTCCATCGCATTCACATAGGTCTACTATGATTGAAGCATTTTATGCAACACGCCAAACTATAATGACAGTATGATACTGACCATGTACTTACCGAGATGGCCCATTTATTTCGGTTTTCCAACCTTGTGTCAAAGAAAACCTTTTATCTAATAAAGGGAAATTTTGTCTTTCTTGCTCCACCGCCTGCACATCTCCAAGTCATTCGATGTTGAAATAAGAACAGTTCATCATATTCATTTTCTCTGCCAATAACTGCCCATTTGTTCCTTACTTTTTTTCAGACAGAGAGCTAAGATAATTTTAAAATTGTTAAACATAAAAGAGACACTTTGGATGGTTGGTGGGAAATAAATAGAGCATTTACAGTGACCACATTTTCCAAACCAACAAAACCAGGACAGACGGGCTGACGAATACAAGTGTATTTATGGGGTACGTGGAAGAGACTATTTGATCAAGACTGACCTAGAAATGTAGGAACATATGGTCAGCCAAACAACTTGGTATTTTCCCTTTTTAACATATTGAGTTTAAAAGATAATTGTTGGCTTGCCTTGAACCAAAGTAGAACTTTCTTAGTACAGCAGGCCTTTGAAGCCATTAACTTTGGGAATGGGTGGGGAAGATATCTCTATGCAGACTCCAACACATAACTTCTTACTCTCCTTCAAAATATTCTGTAGCCAAAACTTGAAATCAGACATTTTCAAGAACACACTAGCACAGTGCATTGAGTAGACTTTTCCTTTCCATATACTTAAAAGAAGGAAAGGAGAATTACAATTTTGTCAGTTCTATGGTTTCCATTCAACAAGTATTCCTGGGCTCCAACCATTATTTGTTACTTGGGGTCAAGATAAGGAGCAGATATCAGAGATCTAAAGCATACAGAGCACAATGAGAGAGATACTGATAATAATTTTATTGTAATATTTTGTGTGTCATTATCTTAGTTTTTATATAAGACTTGACAGTTGAAGATTCATGGGGACTGGGACATCTGTTCTGGATCTTAAACTTTCAAACTTTACCTCTAGAAAAGAATTTCTAGATTCTGTAAACCTTGAACATAATATACTCAGTACAATACTTGGTATGTAGAAGGTGCTCAGTAAATTTTGGCTATTTACTCAGTCTTTGCACATTTGGTGAGTATCGCTCTATGCCAGGTGTTGTGCTAGGTGCTAAGATATTAAAGTTAAAACGTAGTTTCTGACTTCAGTACATATACATTCATCCTAGAAACAGGCAGGTAAGGAAGCAATTGCAGTACTCCATTGTAAGTCTATGTTAGAAGGAAACCCTTGATACTAAGGGAGACCCAGAGGGCAGTGGCAGAGAAGGCTTCCCAGCCTTCGATATACTAGTGAGTTTTAAAAGCTAAGTTAATCAAGTGACAAAGTTGGGGGTAGGGGTGAGGGTGAAATGTATCAAATGAATAAACAGTGGGCTCAGAGAAAAAGGAAAGATGAAAGAAATGAAGGGAGTGAGTCCATATATACAAAAGCATGTATTTCTTAGGGAGAAAAACAAAGTTTGTAGTGATTGGACTTTAGGGTTTCTGAAAGTGAGTGACAATGGTGAAGTGAGGAGGGTACATGGGATCAGTTATGACAGCCACTGTGAGGACTGAGGCAACTTGAACCCGTAGGATTCAAGTTCAGATACTCAAAGCTGCTGGAGGTGTTCCTGAGGAAGTACTTATATAAGTATTTTAGACATAAATGCAATCCTAAAAAATAAGATTATTTTTTCTTATCCGATCCCAAAGTATGATTAAGAGCTGAGAACTATTTAGACTGTATGTTAATTTTACTAGTGGTATTCCCGTTCTCTGTTTCCTTTTTCTATCTTTATTTTCTCCTATTTTATCTTTTTTTCCATCTGCTAAGTAATTATTTTTATAGCCTATTTTTAGTGTCAGAATTTTGTTAGCTATATATAAAACCAATATCTAAACCAAATCTGCAATTTATATTAAGAAATCTGTTAGCTTTGCAGCTAAGAAAACTTTTTGAAGATCAGAAAAAATGTCCCGGATATTAACAATATTGAATTATTGTGAACTATCATATACTCCCAAACAGAATCTTATTAATTTATGGTTGTTTTTATCAGAAAAGGTTGGGGGTCCTGGGTGGCTCAGTCGTTAAGTGTCTGCCTTTGGCTCAGGGCGTGATCCTGGAGTTCTGGGATCGAGCCCCACGTCAGGCTCCTCCACTGGGAGCTTGCTTCTTCCTCTCCCACTCCCCCTGCCTGTGTTCCCTCTGTCGCTGGCTGTCTCTCTCTGTCAAATAAATAAATAAAATCTTAAAAAAAAAAAAAAAAGAAAAGGCATAACCTCCCATAATGGTATACTAGAGTGAAATTTCACTATGTACACAGCATTTTTTTTCCCTTAAAATTGTTATTGCCCACCATGGTCTAAGCCATGTTTCGAAGAGCATCTAGTTTATAATAACTATAATACTTAGCTCATAGTCTTGGGTCTGCCTCTAAATAGCTGTATGTTGTTGTATAAATCAGTACTATGTTCCAGCTCTTAAGTATAATCCAGTTTGGGGGATTATTGTTGAAAACAATAATTAAAAACAATAATTAAATTCAACCCTTTAGTTTTCTTTTACTAGGCTACAAATCTGTCCTTCATATCACTTACATATCTGATGGGAAGGTGAAATATAGCCATTTTTAATTTCTTTGATTTTTAATTGTCTGAAGAGATGAATAAACTATCCATAGAAGTGGGAATAGTAATATGAGTACTGATTATTATTTGAACTAGCTATTATCAGGACTTTGGCACGCACAGGTAAAATATGCTGCCATATTAAACTGAAAAGTGTAGGTCAGGTAAGCATATTTCCATCAACCATTTTTTTAATTTTTTTAAATTTAAATTCAGTTAATTAATGTGTAGTGTATTATTAGTTTCAGAGGTAGAGTTCAGTGATTCATCAGTCTTATATAACACCCAGGGCTCATAACATCATATGCCCTCCTTAATGTCCATCACCCAGTTACCCTCCAGCTACCCTCAGTTTGTTTCCTATGATTAAGAGTCTCATGGTTTGTCTCCCTCTCTGATTTCATCTCTCTTTTTTTTCCTCCTTCCCTTATGCTCCTCTGTTTTGTTTCTTAAATTCCACATATGAGTGAGATTATATAGTATTTGTCTTTCTCTGATTGACTTATTTCACTTAGAGTAATACCTTCTAGTTCCATCCACATCGTTGCAAATGGCAAGATTTCTTTTTTGATGGCTGAGTAATATTCCTTTGCATATGTAAACCACATCTTTTTTATTCATTCATCTGTTGATGAACATCTGGGGTCTTTCCATAGTTTGACTATTGTGGACATCGCTGCTATAAACATTAGGGTGCAGGTGCCCTTTCAGATCACTACATTTGTATCTTTGGAATAAATACCCAGTAGAGCAATTGCTGGGTCATAGAGTAGCTCTATTTTTGAATTCTTGAGGAACCTCCATACTGTTTTCCTGAGTGGCTGCAGCAGCTTGCATTCCCACCAACAGTGTAAGAGGGTTCCCCTTTCTCCACATCCTTGCCCACATCTGTCCTTTCCTGACTTGTTAATTTTAGCCATTCTGACTGGTATGAGGTGGTATCTCATTGTGGTTTTGATTTATATTTCCCCAATGCCGAGTGATATTGAGCATTTTTTTCACGTGTCTGTTGGCCATTTGTATGTCTTCTTCGGAGAAATGTCTCTTCATGTCTTCTGTCCATTTCTTGATTGGATTATTCATTCTTTGGGTGTTGAGTTTGATAAGTTCTTTATAGATTTTGGATACTAGCCCTTTATCTGATAAGTCATTTGCAAATATCTTCTCCTATTATTTCAGTTGTCTTTTGGCTTTGTCCACTCTTTCCTTGCTGTGCAAAAGATTTTTATCATGATGAAGTCCCAATAGTTTGTTTTTGCCTCTGTTTCCTTTGCCTTTGGAGACATGTGACATGTCTAGCAAGAAGTTGCTGCAGCCAAGGTCACGGATATTGCTGCCATTTGTTCTCCTCTAGGATTTTGATGTATTCCCATCTCACACTTAGATCTTTCATCCATTTTGAGTCTATTTTTGTGTATGGTGTAAGAAAATGGTCCAGTTTCATTCTTTTGCATGTGGCTGTCCAATTATCTCAACACCATTTATTGAGGAGGCTGCCTTTTTTCCATCGGATAGTCTTTTCTGCTTTATCAAAGATTAGTTGGCCATAGAATTGAGGGTCAATTTCTGAGTTCTCTAGTCTGTTCATTGATCTATGTGTCTGTATTTGTGCCAGTACCATACTGTCTTGATGATTACAGCTTCATAATACAGCTTGAAGTTTGGAATTGTGATGCCACCGGCTTTGGTTTTCTTTTACAACATTCCTTTGGCTATTAAGGTCTTTTCTGGTTCCATACAAATTTTAGGACTGTTTGTTCCATCTCTGTGAAAAAAGTTGATGGTATTTTGATAAGGATCGCATTGAATGTATACATTGCTCTAGATAGCATAGACATTTTAACAATATTTATTTTTCCAATCCATGAGCATGGAACGTTTTTCCATTTCTTTGTGTCTTCCTCAATTTCTTTCATGAGTATTCTATAGTTTTCAGAGTACAGATCTTTTGTCTCTTTGGTTAGGTTTGTTCTTCGGTATCTTATGGTTTCGGTGCAATTGTAAATGGTATCTATTCCTTAATTTCTCTTTCTTCTGTCTCATTGTTACTATATAGAAATGCAACTGATTTCTGTGCATTGATTTATATCCTGACACTTTGCTGAATTCCTGTAATGGGTCTAGCAATTTTGGGGTGGAGTCTTTCGGTTTTCCACATAGAGCCATGTCGTCTGGGAAGAGTGAGAATTTGACTTCTTCTTTGCTGATTCTGATGCCTTTAATTTCTTTTTGTTGTCTGATTGCTGAGGCTAGGACTTCTAGTACTATGTTGAACAACAGCGGTGGTAGAGGACATCCCTGCTGTGTTCCTGACTTTAGGGGAAAAGCTCTCCGTTTTTCCCCATTGAGAATTATATTTGCTGTGGGGTTTTTTGTATATGACTTTTATGATACTGACGTGTGTTCCCTCTATCCCTACACTGTGAAGAGAACAACACATTTTTTAAAGCCATTAATCCTTTCATCATTTCTTTAAAATGCTTACTATGTGCCAGCCAGTATTTGAGATTCAAGAAGTATGGCATTTCTCAAAACAGACAAAAATTACTGCCATTATAGAACACCTAGTCTTAAATTTCTGTATTCCTGTTTTATAGATGTCAAATATGTATGGGAAGGCTAAACCTCAAATCCCAAAACCCTAATTCTGTTGATTTGTTTCTACATAGAATATTCTCCTCCAAAAAAAATTTTTAAGTGAAAGACTTGTTACATTTTTAAGATTATATGACCTTCAATTAAGGCCCTTTAGTTATGTGGATGGCCACATTCTAAGACTTTTCTTGAGACTCCATTAAGTTACATTTAATTCTTTGTCATTATCTTCTTTAATAAGTATTTGGGCCCAATAGTGTTCTAGATGGTGTAGGAAATGGGACATATGTCATATGTCTCAGTCCTCTGTAGCTCTCTCTTCTAGCATCTACTGGATAAATTGGTCAGCCAGAATTTTCTTGTAAACTGTTACTCTAAGTTTTATTTCTAGGAAAAAAAAAACATAGTTCTCTATGTTAATCAAGTAACTACTAAAAATAATTACATTCTCAGACCATAATTAATTAACACCAATATGTTGAATTAATATAAGATCATTTTGAAATACTCTTATTTTATAAACATTTCAAAAGGAGAATTCCTGTGTCTAACTTTGTATATGGGCATGGGTTTGGGGCATTTATAGGAAGAATGGATGTATCAATAAACAATAGACCTAAAATTAAAAATTAGACCCAGCATCATACTTTAGGGAATTTTCAACTCTGAATTGATAATTTGCAGGTCTGTTTTGGAGTTACCTTTTTCTTCTTTCAAAATATGTGCATGGGTTTTCTTCTGGAAATATTAAACTTGGACACAATTTATTTCTGTAAGTATTTATTGAGTATTTATTACATGCAATTAGCTAGTCTAAAATCTGCAGGGGATATAAAGAAGAATAAGACCTATTTTCAAACCTCATGGGAAAAGAGCTTTGCAAGAGGGGAAATAAAGCAAATACCTTGGAGCAGAAAACACCCCTTCTGCATTGAAACATTCGTCTTAAAAAGCCACTGTTAGAAAATGCAACTCTCTCAAAATAACTTTGGTGACACTGCCGTCTTTTCTGTGTGGATCTCAGGGAAGGATGTACTTGACATTCGAACTGTTGCCAGTGGGGGGATTTGTCTGCACTCACCGGTTTGTATTTTCCCATTAGTTTCTTCACACCACATCCTCATTTTAGGGCGACCCAGGCGAATCTGGACACGTTCAGGTACATGGAGTTACCAGATACCTCTCCCTGCCCTCTCACTCCAAATTAGGTCGGGGCTCTTTGTGACTTTGTGGTCCCTCTAGGAGTCTCATAGAGGTTCCCCCTATTTAGCCATGCCACCCTTGCAGCATAAAGTATAAACGAAATCAGTCTCGTCCCAGACTTCTTAATCACTTAAGACAGTAGCTGAGAATCGGTTTTCTCCTTCCTCCCAGCTCTGGGAGCTGAGTGGCAGCTGCCCTGCTTTAGAAGCTAATACAAAACCAGGCATTTTACTTTACCCACAGTTTGGTGAGGAGGGTTCATATTAAGATTAGCATCGTTTGACTTCAATATAAAATATTAATTTTTGGAGTGATCTCTGTGGAGGACCACGTCAAATGAGAAAAGAAATCTAAAAATGGAACATGTGCTTGAGGTAAAGAAGTGATGGTTTCATGATACCTAATGCAAGGCGAAGCCCAGATGCCTTCAGTGTTGAAAGCGAGTTGGGGAAGGTTGGTAGTAAGAGGGTGGATTTCATGCTATTAAGATTGTCATCAGCACCTCTCCAGTGATCCCAAATCAGAATAATAACAGCACGGTTTGTTGATGTGAACAATTTACATCTTCTCCTATGTATTCAAGGCATAAATTTAAAAAATACTTAGCATATTTTGCTATTTTTACATACTGTACCATACAATACAATACAAAAATGTGGGGCTGTGGTGGTAGATACATAAAGCTACACATGTGAGATAAAATTGCAGGGGACAAAGTTCGTGCACGCTCACAGATACATCCCTACAAATAAGAACGAAGTGGGGGAATCTGAATAAGACAGGTGGGTTATATCAGTGTCCATATCTGGATTATGATACTGTTCTAAAATTTTTCATTGTAGGGGAAAATGAGTATGAGGTACGTGGCATTTCTCTGTGCTTTCTTACAACTCCATATGAAGCTACAATTATCTCACTACAAGATCTTTAAAAAACTCACAGGCTTGCTGTGCAAATGCAGCTTCATAACAAGTATCCTGAGCATTCCTTTCAAACACTGTGCACCCTAACCCTTCCTGTATCGACATTCTAGAACAAACCCTGTCCTGAACCCTGGACAATGTTCGCCTGCTGTGAACACATATAAAAGGAGCGATTTATGAAAAATAGAAAATCTGTTTAGTTTTTCCCAAGACCTCTAAGAATGAAAAGTCCAAGAAAATCTAAGGCATTGAAATCAGTTTTGAGATTGTAGATATTCAGGGCCATTGCGTGCCTCATAATATTTTTCATGAACTTGTCCTGGGGTGGGTAGCACGAAATGTTTAGTCTTTAATGATTTTATGAAATTAATAAGAAAAATAATTCCTTTTTTGCTCAGTTTAGATTTCAGTTTGCCTAGCTTTCCATTTGCATTTAAATATGATTTCAGGAAGTCAGGCCAGGCTTCATAATGCTTACATATGTACAAATGCCCAAATAAAAAGATAACTAGATCCCATTATTGCATGCTACACGTAAGTTTATTGGTTAATACCTGTTATAACAATCTCTTCCATTTCTTAAAAACTTACGTTTTCCAATAAAAAATAACTATTTTGAATGACTGCAACTTCAATTTAGTTTTTTTTTCCTTCAGAAAGACATACCACTGGGCATCTATAAAAATATGTATTCATCGGGTACCATTACCATGACTATATGTACTATAGCAGAGTTTTCTTTATATTGGTTCCAAGTCTTCAATCATAATGATAGATGTAATACCCTACATTTTCTCAATTGGTATTTTTATATAACGTTTAATTTAGCTATAGGTTGTAAAACTACCTGTTAATATTCTTCAACTAAACATTTACTTAAAATAAAGTAAAACTGGAATTGCATGCATTGTGTGACCTTAGGAACTAAAATATGGCATGTTTGAGGGCACTAATGTTAGGGTAAAATCAATCTTAAAAGTCTACTTAGAATTAGATATTTTTACCAGTTATTCCCTTGTTAGATAAATCTTCAGCTAGTGTATATGCAGCTCGTAATTATCCATTTACTGGTGAGACTTACCGTATACTTACAGATATTAAAAAATATTTTATTTTGGATTCCAGATTTTTACTTGTGCTAGTAACAGGGAGAAAAACCAACATGTTAGAATTTCATCTCTCATTTCTCTATACCATTCTCGGAGTTGTCCATTGCCTGGCATTATTTATTCATTGATTTTTGTATGTGAAGCATCATACCGAGAATGATTTGGAAGTGAAAAAATGCTGAGATTGGGAATTGGAATAATAGTTCAGAATATTCACAACCAATAGGTAATAGTTTATCACTTGCTATGATGGAAATATAGGTACAAGTTCTGGGGGAGACTGTAGCTGCTATCCCCAAGGAGCTTATTATTAAGGTAGCAGAAAAGATTAGGAAGAGTGTAATAAATTCTCACACAGAGGTATAGTATTTGCAAGTTACAGCTCCGAAGAGGGGCTACTTAACCACAGAGGGGCTGGGGGAGAAAGCCAGGAGGCCAGAGGAAAGAGGATGAGAGAATAAGAAAGGGGATCAGGGAAGCCTTAGTTTAGAATTGAGAATTGGCAATGCTTTCAAAAAAGAGCCACTGTCATCGTATGCCCTGACCAAACCGGATGCAAACAAATTCCTTTCTTAGATGCAGGACCTGCATCTATTTACATAAAATGCATAAAGGAAATTTGGAGGCATTTTGAAGATGTGTGTGTCTGTGTGTGTGTGTTTGTCTGTTAATTAGTGAAAGTGAGGCTATTGAATTTAAGTTTAGAAGTAAAAAAGAAATTTCTTTCAGGTAGCTTAAAATCAAGCTATTTTGGACACCTGTGCTGTACAATATAATGAAAAAAGGAGTAAAAATGTGATTCAACAGGAAGGCAATCAGGAATACACTAGTTTTAGTTTGAAATGGAAATAGAAAAAGTACTTTTAGGGTTTGTGTGTCTGTCTGTCTGTCTGTTTTGGACCTCAGCATATATGACACTGTCAAAAATAGCCAGTGAAGTCTGTAACTGACAATAACTTGTACCGGGAATTTTGTCGCTAAAAAGCTACAATATCTAAAAATGTTATTATAAGGTATTACGAATTCTATAATTCATATGTAAATTTTCTTATTTACTTATACTCACCCCCACAGCATAAACTTTGCGTAGGTGGATATCTCTTTAGAAAATAAAGAGTTTTCTGAAAATATGTGTAAGAAAAAAACACTGGTAAGTCCTATTAATAACCAAATTATTATTTTTTCTTTCTCTCTCTCTCCCTGCCTCCCTTTCTTTGTTTCTCTGATTCTCACCTTCTCTGATTTTCGTGTTATATAAATAAAGATCATCTTCCTAGGTTAATTTTAGCAAGGTCTATAGGTTAGAAACATTTCTTTAAAAAGAACTGCCATTACTTATCATTATCAGATGCAGTTTAATTTTTGCCTATGAGGGAGGGCAATTACATTTTTGAAGGAAGTCATGCTCTGCTTCCAGAGAAAAATTTGCTGATGAAATTGTTCTACTGTTAAAGAGAAGCATGACTATTAATGCATGAATAAATATTTACTGAACACTTTCTTGAGGCCAAGCACAGTGCCCAGGGGGGAAAAAATGGTCAGCAAAATAGATGTGGTCTCTGTCTTCATAGAATGTGCATTTAGCAACAAATTATAGGTAATAAAAAATGATAATAGAAGAAAGACTAATACCTATTTTTTGCACTTCTAAATTGCTAATTTTCTAAAAATTACTCCACTCTTTCATTCAATAAAATTAGTGAACAGAGAGATCGGAATTCTCTGGCGCACACAACTCTAGTCACACGGACACTGTCATGAAAGAGAATGCAAAATTAAAAAAAAGAAAGTAGTTGGACAGAGCTTTTTGCCTCTAGGAAGCAGGTCCAGTTGGCTTCCATGTTTCCTGCTCAAGGCCCACCACTAGCCCATATGGTGCCCCTGGAGGAGATGTAGCCCAGCCCCAGGGTTGATGCTGAGGACTGGATTTCAAGGCTGATTGTACAGCTATGCACACAGACCTCTTCACTCACTCTGTGTCACACTCAGGTGAAGCTCAATTACTGAGTGTTCCTATTAAAAATGATATGCAGTCAGAATGTTTTTTGTGATGGGTAAAAGCACTGAATTCCAAAGATCAGCAGTAACAGAATCCCAACATGTGTCTTCCAAACCACCAAAAAGGTGATACAGACATCATTCAATACTAAACATTAGAAATTAAGTCTTTAAAACATGCCTCTGGCCACCACTTCTACCGCACATGGCGATACATCATGTAAGCTAAAGCATTCCGGTGATGTATGGCTCTAATACACCCCAGAGAGTGTGCTCTAAGAGCATATTAGTGCAATGCATCATCCCTGGGGGAGGCTGTGTGATGCACACGCAGCAGTCTACGGCCCAGAGGGGACAAGCCTCACTTTAGCTCCTCCAGCCAAAGCACGGGGAAATCCTGATGCGGTGGCTGCCCAGGGATCAAGGCAAGGATACCGCACAGCCTGTGGGCTGTGAAAGGATCCCGGGTTCCTGCTGACTCTCGGCAAATGTTAAGTAAAAATGCAGAGAACTATAGCGTCATCAGTGGGAACCCTGAACACAAATGGGATAATTCACTCTGTGCCATTCCCTTTGGGAAATCACACTTCTCGTTAGATTTTGCAGTGATCTTGGGTGAAGATAATATTTGGATTTCTCTCTTGGGTGGATATTAGGAGACCTTAGAGAGCTGGAGTGAGATGATGTTACAGTTTGTTACTTCCTTTCTGTATGCATCTAACCTCTTCTGTTTGAAGTTAATTTGATTTTGCCTGCATGGAAAAGAGCCTCGGGAAATGATTTTTTATTAGAGATATGCTGAACCATTCATTTTCCAAACTTGCAAACTGGAGGAAATGGCAAGGTCCTTGAAGACTGAACCTTTTGGTGTACAAGTGAATTTCACTTCATTGCCTTTCTTGAAAAAACCCAAAGCTCAAGCAGTTCTGAGGGGCGTGCCCTTGTGGTCATTTGACAGTTTAAGTGAACTTATGAGATGTCCATCAGTTTATCGTACCTCTGTTGGTTGGATGCCATTTTACATTACAGCTCCATTTTACTGACATTTAACACACACAGGGTTTCTAATCTCTTCCTTGGTATTTGTTTATTGACATACTAGAAGAGGAGTAAAGGTGGACTCTTCCATCAGCAGCTTAAGGCCTTCTAAAACCCAGTGCTTTGTACACGTTCTAGGAAGAACTTTTGGAGGCAGTTTTTTCATATGCAACAACACAAATAGCAAAAGAAATTTTAATAGCATGTATGTTTTTTATATAATATGAGGATATATATGATATATATATAATATATAATATTAGTGAGAAGCCACTTGCTGCTAAATTTACTAGAGCAGTGGATGTTGTCTTCGTACCTCCAGGATGCATTGGAAGAGTTTACTAGGGAAGTTAGTCTTTGCACTTGACCCATGGCCTAATGACCAGCCATCTTTTATGTATGTAGTTAGAGTGATGCAGTGGAGAAAAAAATCACCCTGTTATTTCTTCCCCCTAATTTCAAAAGTAGCTTTTGCATCAATGTGTACCCAGCCTTTTTCCTCTGTAGTTTACACATTGTCCTAGCCAAGGGGGTGGTGTAGTAGATGGAGTTAGGAACTAGGAGTCAGTGTTGTGGAGCCACCACTGGGTTCCACTCTCCCTTCTGTTACAAGGCTCTTTGTGGCTTGGTTGGGACAAGCCACTTTAGTTTGCTAACTCTCTGTCTCTTTTATCTGTGAAATGAGGATGATACTAGTACTTACTATATGGGGTTATCAGAAAAAAAAAAAGAATGAAATGAGAATATCCCTACAAAGTTCTTTGTACAATGCTTGGTACAAAGAAAATAAACAATAAATGGTAGCCATTATTATTATTATGCAGGTGAGAAACTCACATTGTCAAGGAACTCTGTCTTCTCCATTATGGTTTGTTTTTTTTTTAAAGATTTTATTTATTTACTTGACAGAGATAGAGACAGCCAGCGAGAGAGGGAACACAAGCAGGGGGAGTGGGAGAGGAAGAAGCAGGTTCATAGCGGAGGAGCCTGCTGTGAGGCTCAATCCTGTAACGCCGGGATCATGCCCTGAGCCGAAGGCAGACACTTAACCGCTGTGCCACCCAGGTGCCCCTCTCCATTATGTTTTTTGAAACTACTCAGTTTTACATCCTTTGGGGGGGCTCCATCTCCAATGAGCAGCTCATTACTATCCTTTACTTGCTTGTGACATGGACAAAAATACAATTATATTCTATTGTGAGCCTTGAAAATGTCTTGAATTTTCTTTTCTATTTAATAACTAACCTTATACCTTCTAGGATGCTTCTGTTTCTCACAAACCAATGCAAAAATTACCACCAACACACATCTGTGGACGATACACACTTCTCACCTAAAAGAACCTAGGTTTGTTTGCATATTATCCGCTTCTTTTACAATTAAGACAAGGCTAGAAATACTTGGAGTGCTGAGAAGGAAATTAGACCGTTGTTAGTCCTATTGATCAAATGAGAAAAATGAAAAGGTACTTACCCAAATTTACACAATTAATGGCAGTGCTGAAAATAAAAACAAGTTTCTCAAGACGCTGAAACTCATTCCAGTGCCCAGTAGGTTCTGTCTACTGAGAAAACGAATAATCCTGAAGATAAATGTTGGATAGGGAAAAAGAAAATTAGCCCTTTTGTCACAGACCTCTCCATTTCTTAGAGGTTGTCAGGGTCCATTCATTTCTTAGAACTCATTTGTTGGGATTTAGTGTGATATAATGGAATGAGCTTTTACTAGCTGTGTGACTTTGGGAAAGTTACTTGAACTCTCTGAGCTTTGATTACTGTAAACGGAGATACAAAAACATGGAGAATTGATGTAATAATTAGTGGAGATGGCTGCAGTGCCTACTGACTGGTACATGCTAGGCGTTAGTCAGCAGTAGCTCTTACTGTTCTCATTATCTATGGGATGAATAATTTCCCCTTCTAAGAGATGGGCTAAATAAGTCTATTTTTATAAAAGAGATATGCTTGTGGAAGCAGAAAAAGCCAGGTCAGACAAGAAAGATCCTTACATTTAAAAAAATAAAAGAGCACGATTTTATTCTTTTGGTCTAGAGGGCTTTGGAAAGGACCTCTGGCTGCAGAATTTAGCAAAGCATCATGTTTATTACCTGTCTGGAGTTGAGCACATATTTTAAGCATCACAAAGCTTTCACTATACAGACAGCCTTACTACTATAATAGGATGGGAGTAGGAAAGATACAAAAATTTATACAATGTAAAGAAGTTATGCAGGGAACAATTTTTTTTTTAATTTTTTGTGATACTAATCTTTTTAATTTCCCATTCCTGTAGTTGGTACTTTGAGGGCAAGTGATGCAGAAATTTTCCAATTTTTGGTCACTCATTTTTTTTCTTGTTTAAAAATATTTCTTTTAAGTAAATGTTCAGTCAGTTAAGATTTCAAATTCTCTATCAGGGTTTTTTTCTGCCTCAGAAGGGGTTATTTCTTTTTCCACCATCCCCAGCAACTGGGAAAGGGTTTCTGGTTTGAAGGCTTTCCTGGGGATTATCTCTGGCTTCCCTGAGATGTCCCTCACCCCGTCTAGTCTCTAGCCATTCTTTGTGGACTGAGACATGGGTGGCCTTGGCTCATCGTTTGGGCACTTTGTTGATGTTGATCAGACAAGGAAACTTCTGGATTCTTGGTTCTCCTATTGTCTCTGGGTCCACCTGGGGATCCCAAGAACTTCTCTGCAATCTCCTGGGGTCTTTGGGACTTCTCTAGGATATCCCTCTCTGTCATTTCCCCCTCTCTTCCTGGTCTTGGTGAGTAGAGAACCATGCTTGAAATCGGGGCTTCTCTGAGAGGCTTTCAGGTTCCCTAGAGGAGTATGGCTGCAGCACCAGTATATTCTGAGTTCTCCAGTCATGTCTGGGTGTGTGATCTTCTTACGGTTCAAGTCTGGTAAGGAGGGTCACTCTATCTACCATCTTTTCCATTTATTTTCCCCTCTTTCTAAGCTCCTCCCTCCAAGCATCTGAATGGTCTTTTTTCCTTCCTCTGTGGTAGGAAGTTATTTGTCCTTTGTGGTTTGGTCTGTGGTTCACCTCCTACTCTGCAGTGAAATGTTAAAGTGCTTTTAGATCTGAAAGATCAAATCCTTTTAGATTTTGATTTTCCTCTCGAAAGTTGCAGCTTTTACAAACAAACTAACAAAAATATAAATGCTTATTTTATGACCTCATTGCAGACTTAAAAAATACTTATCAGACTTAAACCTGAGCAAAACTGCACATTTCTCAAATGTGTGCAGCCATAAACTTAGCAGGTCAGGGAATCAAGAGAAAACAAGAAAAGATATTACTTTAGACAAAAATACACTGGGACAATCAGGAATTAAGTTTAAAAAGGATAAAACTATACAGGCTTAACCTCTAACAAATTTTATCTCCGCTGAATCAAAGAATCTAAAAGGCACTTCTTTCTTGGTCCTCTCAAGACCTGGAAGACTTAATGCAGTTTTCTCCAAATTTCTAACTTATTGATTGAGTTTCCTTTCCTGTGCAAACCTAATCTTCTCAATGAGTATTTATAATTTACCTTTTCGGAGCAATCAGCTATTAGAGTTGTGCTTCTCTTCTTTTAAGTATCACCCTGGGAAACGTTTTATATTGTGGTGATTTAAACTAGTATCTCTTTTAGAGGCTTCCTGGTGTCAACTAGATTCTTTACAAAACAGATCCTTGGGTTTATAGCTAAAGCTATGACCAGCAAACATTTGTATATTGCTCCAGTGTAGACATTCTGATTTGGGATTTAAACCTAGGCCTGCTTCTGAAAGGAGAGAGTCTTTATTTGCTAAGCGATTTCTTGTGACCTGGTCAAAAACAGCTGCACATCGTAATTGATGAGTGACTGTCCAAACCCCTTCTTCCATCCCCACCTCCCTTACTTTTTGTTTACTTGCTGGTATGTATCAGTAAGATAAAAAATATTACCATTAGTGCCCTCATTTAGAAAAAATGCCAAGAAACAATTGCATTATTATCATTATCATTACCAATATTTTTCCATTGATATTTATTCAACAAATGTGGAGAGATTTACATCTTCCTACCATGAAGTGTGGTCATAGAACACACACTTCTCTTTGATTCAATCAGAAAGGTGATAAGGCTATAGAAAACACTTTGATTTCAAAATAAATTTCCACCAACCTTAGCAGCAGTTTGAGTCTTTATTTAATACGAGTCAGCATTGTATGGACATCATGAAAGGTGTCATATCATAAATTTGTCATAACATAGGTGTGCAATAATAAAAAGAACACTTCTGAGCCTCCCATCACTAGTCAGCATGTCCATTAGAGGTTTTTCTTCTGGCTTGGATGGGTTTACTTTAATCTACCCACGTTTGCATCTGTTTCTTTTCATGACCTGTGGATCACATGTATAGCCCAGCTGTCAGGGCTTAGGGCTGCTTTCTGCAAGTCAACCACGGAGCAGAGCAAAGACGCAAATGAACAGCTCATAGTGAGAGTACACGAATAAGGGATTAATGAATGAAAACACCCCTGAATTCGCTAAAAGTAAAGTTTTTCTTCAGTGATACCTTAGCATGAGGAAGAAGGAGCCAAATTTTGCCACATTTGTGGATTTGCCACATTTATAAGAAATTAATTGTAAATGAAATTATAAATCTCAGTTAACAACATATAATGAATAGCACCAACCTACTTACCAGTACTATGGAAACACGCAAATTTTTGTGAGGAAGAAAGGCATTTTACATTCTACTTCTCCTGGGTTTTTCTGCCTTTGAATCTTCCTCTCAGTACTCTGCGGCCAGCCCATGTCCTAACCCATCTTCCTCTCTGGAAAAACATTTTCCCAAGAGCCACGCTTACTTTTTCTTATTCTTCAAAGATTCTCCTACCCTGATACTGGCTTATTATAGGCCTAAAAATACATCAATAGTCCATATTCTACAATTGGGCCATTGAAATTTTTGTTTTTTCTTTAATTTAGTGGTAAACCAGATAATCAGAAATCCACATGTATGAACAGCATGAATTGGTGACAGCGATTACTTGAAAGGACCGTGTATCAGTCATGATATAAAGGCTTTATTCTGGATTATTTATCCTTTTGTTTATAATCCTTTACAATGCTCTAGTTACAGCATATAATTATAGTGCTATCGAGCATGGGGATGAAATTTATAAAATTATATTTTATTTTGCTAATTCCTTAATGTAAGAACACTAACTATGCACCTGTAAGAGTTAGTTCATCAGCAGTGGCAGAGACTAGGGGGCTGGAGTCTATTGGCCTTTCAGTGCCTGTGAGCTACTGAATTTATTTTTACTTACTTATGACAGCTTTGTAAAAATATCTTGAGTGGGTAGTCGAGTTTGTATATTTGACCTGTAGGTTGGTGGGTGATGACAGAGATCTTTTACAGTTCTCAAGTCAATATGATTGACTCTCAAGGTGATTTAATGACAAGTCATTGAATTTGATATAGGTATGTATGTATATATTCAAGCCTTGAAATTTTGACTAGTGTCTGTAAAAGCTCACGCCAAGATCTGTGTTCTTGGGCTCATGATTATTATCAAAGTTAACTGCCATGTAGGATTGTGTGGGGAAAAATGGTTGAGGTAGGCATAAGCAAGATTATTTGGTCTTTGAGGGGCTTGGCTTGTTTCTGTAATGCTGTTAAGAGCAAGGACCTTGGATTCAGACTGCCCGGGTTTGAAACTTGGTTCTGCCACTTACTGCATGAGCTCAGTTTACTCATCTGTAGAATGGGGACTCCAGCATTACCACAGCTCCCCCGACATTATAGTCTAACGAATGTGCCCCTGGGAATTCTGCAGCCCTGGGCTTGTTCTTCCATCTCAGCAGGTTGTCCTGAGGACTAAATGAGTAAAGTGTTTAAAACAGGGTCTGACTAAGCACGCTATAAACATTTGCTATCATTATTCTTTGGGTAAAAGTGGTTTTATTAATGATAGTTCTATTTTTATTGGTCTCCGCAGATGGCTTTCCTTCCCCAACCCCAAATACTTCTAGTTGCTGGTACTTGTTCTAATAAATAAATTTTCAACAAATTGATTTGGGCTACTTAATCCTAGAAAAATACTGTATTGCGGTGCTGTACCAGGCCATTCTGGAGCATGAGGCAAAAAGAATAATCAGTAATACTCATTCTATTTTATTTAAAGTTTTGATATTTTGTTCACCATAGGATTTTTTTGCATTGATTTAAAAAGTTGCATTGAGATATTATGTTTCTTGATTACTGAGTTTTTAGCACTCCCCACCCCCTTGTATTTTACATCTCAGGTGAGTACCTCACTCACTTCACCTATCTTATCCTAGTCCTGGCCCTGCTGTAGTGGACTTCATCTGTTGTCGTGGGAAAAAAAAAAAAAAGTCTCAAATCTGTGCTGACTCAAGGGGGTTGTAGCAGCCAAATCTAAATCTAGACCCTGGAAACTGACCCTTAAAATGTCATTCCTATTCATGCTAAATCTTATTTTTATTTTCCAGTTACAAGGTAACTTAGAAAACCTTAGTTTAAGGAATTCTTTGAAGTCAAAGCAAGTTTTGCATTCACTTGATAACATGGCCAGGTAATTTGGTCTTCAGAGTGAAATGAGCACAAAGTATGACACCAAATTAGAGTATCCTAGGACAGCCATGGGAACAATGTTATCCTGAAATCAAGAGATAAAGAGAATAGGATGAAACCAAACCAAAGGGGATTTTTTTTTTTTTTTAAACCGATAGTGTTAAGAGAATCCCACTTAGTCAAAGGAGCCAGATCATAGAAGAATAGAAAAGGCATAGATGCCCTTTACTTGTTGATAACAAGGTTGAGAAAATGTGCCAGGACCAATGCTGGCTAAGTAAACAGGAACTCAGCCAATATCCCATGACATGGTAAGGAACATGAACTAAAAACCACATCTATGAGTTTGTAATCAGATAAATGTTGAGTTGCATTACTCTTCTGTCATCTATTATCTGTGCAATTTGGACAAGATCCTTAAATTCTCTGAACCTTGGTATGGAGATAAAGATTATGAGAAATAAGGGTGTTTCTATAATGGAGCTAATGCATGGGACACACGGAAGGTGCTTAATGGTGCTCATTGGTGCTATTATGATTCATATTAATATATATCAAGCAACATGCTCGCTAATCAAGGACAATTAGTAGCAAGTGGGTGTAGATGGCCAAACCCAGGGAACTGTCTGTTGGGGAAGTGGTTCAGTCCTGAGCCAGGATAGATGACAGCCAAGCAATTAGGCCTGAAGAAGAAAACACATGTGTCCATTTAGCTACCGGAGAGGTGGCCAACCTAGCATCAGATTAGCATTTATGTGCTGATGAGCCCAACCCTCTTAATTTTGAATAATGTGAAAAAAAAGCACCAAACAGACAGGAACCCAGGGAGCTAGCCAGGCCTCTGATCACCCAAGATGCAGGGAGGCTCCAGTAAGCCAGTAGAGAGAGAGAGCTAGGCTAACTCAGGAAATTGCTCTTCCAGAGAGGGAAGGGGGTTGGGACATGGGCTGGCAGAGTGCATAGAATTGAAGGAAGGATCTAAAGACAGTGATATCCGTGAGGAGGTGACTGCAACAGGCCTTCCTTCCACACAGGCCTGGACATTCCTATAGCAATGGCAAGTAGGCTCGTGCTCTCCATCTTAAGTTACGAAAAGATACATTCTCATCTTTATTTTCTCAAACTTGGGTTTAATTTTTTAAAATCTCTGATTCCCTCCTCATTTTGTAGTACTACTGAGTAAAAATAATAATAATAATAAATAAAATAAATAAAAAATCTTTTGGTGGATTAGGGACTTTTCTGAGCTTATGTATTTCAGGGCTTTTTTTTTTTTTTTTCCTCTTCCCAGTCCTCAAAGAAAATATAACTGGTAGCTGATGCTTATACAATATCTAGGTTCCTGGCCAAATCAATTTAAAAATATAGCCATCTGGATGTTTGTTCTAGGATGTTCAGTCACTGCTGCTGCAACTTTTTTTAAAAAATGCAATTATTATTTCTTAAGTGAAATGAATAAACTGATTATATCTTTCGATAACATCAAAATACGTTTAGATTCATCTCCGTAAGGAAGAAACATGTGAGAAATTACATAAGACTCCATTTTATTTTTCTTAGCCGCTAGCTGAGTATCCCAAGCAATCAAGACATTTAAGCGTATTGTCATCCTCCAAAGCAAAGGGATCTCATTCCCATTTCCTACCGAAATTGTGAAACATTTCCCTCACTTCTATTCATAGGCCACCTGAGATACCCGAATCCAGCATTCATTTAATCCTAGACACCAAAGTCAGTTTTCCTTGCATTGTGTGCGAGTTTGGTCTTTGCATTTTTTATTTTAGTGAATTTTCCTTGGCAAAGGCACTGCTCCTGCCTGGGAGCTGATTGAGCTTCCGTAGAGCCAATATGTTTCTCAGTTCTCCAATTTAAATTCTGCCAAGAATTTCCTAACGTGTGCCATGAGAAATTCAGCAGCACATAAAACCCCATTCATTAAATAAACAGTTAACTAAGCAACCCTTGGCAAAAGGCACAACCCATCTGACATTTGAAGCACTAGGGACCTTCCAAAGGAAATAATTAAAGAATGCATTAAGGAGAAATACCTCAGTGCTGAGCAGCCATAACTGAAAAATAACAGTTCACAACCTAGAGTCTCTATACTTTTTTAGGGTCCTCAAATTAGAAATGAAGAACAGTTACGTATGCTCAGTATTTCTACAAATCTAGGAAAGGCTACATACTTACCCACTCTTAGCATAATCTAAATAAAACAGCTATTTGCATCGAGCTGGAGTTCTATCAACTCAGTGTGATTATAGAGGCAATCTCATTATGCCTTTGATAAATTTAAAATTACAAAGTATTCCTTAATGAATACCTTTTGTTTGGTAGATAAGGAATCGAGTTATGAGTTATGAGATTTAGGAAGTAATCATGTAAACATGAAGATTTGAGGATGATTAATTACTTGAAGGATGCTTCTTACCATTTTAGAGAAGCCACTTATTTATTTAAATGACCAGCATTCCTCTCTTATACATTTAAGATCATTAATAATAACAATAATGGCTACTCTTTACTCAGTGCCCAAAACCAAGCGCTTAGTACTATATGGGCTTAAATAATACTACAAAATAAGTGTTAACTTTATTTGAAAAAGGGGAAACTACTTCAGAGAAACCCAGGAACTTTCTCAAGACAGTGTAGTTAAGTAGCAGAGCAGGACTTCAAACCTGAGGCTGTTTGAGTCTGTATTCATATCTATAGCTATACTCACGCATCATATAATGCATTGCTTCAGATAATATTAAAATTATGGGGCACATTTACACACAATATCTAGTTTGCAAAATACGTTTATCATGGATGGCAAAAACAGCAGCGTTGGCTGTCTTAAATACAAGCTTCCCTGTTTCCTTGGTGGGTGCTCAGGTAAGAGGTGTGGTCAAGAAGGAACGTCTGGGAGCCAGGGCAAGAGAAGGGATTAACACAATGTGACTAATCACAAATTTGATAATCAGATCTGGAAATCTCAAGTCAACAGGGCTTAATAGAGTTGTAAGGCTTTTATTGCTGAAGGAAACTTAATTATCATCAAAACAGCCCCATGGAAAGAAAACAAGCAAATGAAAAATTATACAGCCTATTCCTGGATCTGGAGAAAGCCATTCGGATTCTACCTTCACTACTTACTAGCTCGACATGAGCTGTGCGTCCTCAGGCAAGCGGCCCAGCCTCTTGAGAGCCACAGTAAAGTGGAGAGCACTGGGCTTTTCTCCTGCCTTGAGAGTCATTCAGCCTGTCCTCCAAATCCCTCTAATGGACTGGCCACTCACTCCTAGCATTTTACTGCAAGGAACTCTACCTGGACTTGTGGTTATTGAAATAGAATTAGTGTGCTTATAATTTCATTTTCCTCCTAGTTTTATTTTTCTCCATAGGTGTATATCTACCCTCCAACTAATATATAATACACTTTTCTGGCATGAGGCCAGATTCTCTGATGTGTTAAAATCAAAATTATTATAATCACTTATGGATGGTACCTTTACAAATAATTGTAATAACAGGAATGTAATTCTAACCAAGTTATCATTTCCTTTTGCTATTCAAAAATCTCTAGGGCACCTGGGTGGCTCAGTGGGTTAAGCGCCTGACTCTTGATTTCAGCTCAGGTCATGGTCTCAGGGTTTTAAGATCGAGCCCCATGTTGGGCTCAGTGCTGAGTGTGGAGCCTGCTTGAGATTCTCTCTCTCCCTTTCCCTCTGCCCTCCCCTCCGCCCCCGCAGACACATGCAAGCTCTCTCTCTCTCTCTCTTAAAAAAAAAAAAGTTTCTTTGAGTTTGAATGAATAATTTGCCACCAGCTTTAGCTGGCTACATTTTGGAAAGCAAAATCTGAGTGACTACAGTAGTTCTGTTATATATATTTATCTTATCTATGCAGAAAACAAAAAAAACTATATGATGCAATGTATAAACATTATTAGAATAGTTAATGTAAATAGCTTAGTAGGAGAGACCTAACATATAATAGAACACACTATAGAGATATAATAATTAAATGAACTGGAACTGGATGAAAGAAAGAAAGAAAGAAAGAAAGAAAGAAAGAAAGAAAGAGAAAGAAAGAAAGAAAGAAAACAATAGAATGGTCAGAAACAGAATCTTGTACAGTATGCATAAGAATTTAAAAATGTGGTAGGCTTTACAAATCAGTAGAAAAAGAAATTATTCAAAAAATGTGTTGGCTCAAATTAGTAACTATCTGGGCAGGGGCACTCAATTGGATCTTCACCATCAAAGAGAAGACAAAATATTTTCAAAAATATTATAAAGTTACACACACACACAAATAAACATCTATAAATTAATAAACATTGTACAAAACAATATGTTTATCAAATCTCTCTTGATGGAGGACTTTCTAAGCTAAAGAGGACGAACACAATCAAAAAGTGATAGAATGAAATGTTAATGCTTTGGCATATCCAAACAACATAGAGCATGTCATGGTAAATGGACAGAGGAAGGACCAACTACATAATGTATGGCATTTTGTATATATGTATGTATATCCATGCATACTACGGACATACATATACTAGATGGTATATTATATACTAATAGCCACCCCTTTAGAAAAATGTAAAATTAGATGATGGGGAAGCTTTGCTGAGCTCGTGGGGCTAGGGATGCAAAAGAACGTGAATTGGTGGGGCACCTGGGTGACACAACGGTTAAGCGTCTGCCTTCGGCTCAGGGCGTGATCCTGGCGTTATGGGATCGAGCCCCACATCAGGCTCCTCCGCTAGGAGCCTGCTTCTTCCTCTCCCACTCCCCCTGCTTGTGTTCCCTCTCTCGCTGGCTGTCTCTCTCTCTGTCAAATAAATAAATAAAATCTTTAAAAAAAAAAAAGAACATGAATTGGTTAATCCAGAAATAACATTTGATGCCACTGTTTTGATATGATCAGTTCAAAGACATCATTCTTGCTTCATGGTAATATGGGTTCCCTTAAAAAAAATAACAATAAAGCGGCCTCCTGTCCCTCATTGAGACTGGTAGAGGATTTTATAAGTTTTGGAATAAAACAGACATGCATTGTCCTTATTAGCAGCATCTGCCAGCTTGGAATAGAAGCTTTAAACCCTAATTTATGGCGTGTCACATTCTGCAAGATCATGAAAGACTGATGCTGAAAATATCTTCATCACTTAGTTGCAAAATAGCGGTAAACATTGCAAGTTTATTGTTTCTAGGTAACTTTTCCAGTGTCTTTGTCAATGCCATTAGTGGGGGAAATAACTGCAAGATTTTTCCCCCTCAGGACTTTTATTTTTATATTTGAATGTCAGCTTATTGTGAAGCTATCACAGTTTTAAAGATAGAATTGCCTTTAAATCAGTTACGGTTCTCTTTCTGCCATGTTGCTGAAAAGACGGCTGCTTTTCATTTGCAATTGCTTTAGGGCCTCTCCTGTTCCACGCCTGTGCCAGAGACCGCTCATCGCTTCATCATCCCGTTTGTTTTTGAACAGAGTCAAAAAAGAACAGAACACCGAATTCCTCAATACTTGCTCAGGATCAGAGCTTGAGGCCAACTGAGACAGTGCCTGAGCGTATCTGAGCCTCAGTTTCCTCATCTGAAAATAGGAGGATTTGATCTAGTTTTCAGGTTTTACTTTTCAAAAATGAATATCTTAAATCTCACGTTTCTGAAATAGTGGTTCATTTTTCCAATCCCCCCCACACAAGGGCATTACTGAGTTACTTTGAATCTTTAATTTGAGAGAAATAGACATTCCTATTTAGTGGAACTCAAGTCGCCATACACCCAGAAAGCTACTGAAAGCTTCATGAAATTGAGCTATTAACCCCAGGACAACACAGGCTTTCTGCTTCCATGGCTGACTGAACAGCTGGCGTCCAAGGTTGTCTAAATAACCGTAGTCACTTCGCTGATGGTGGAATGAAGGAAGCGCGAAGCAAGAGGGTGTTTTCTTCTGCTTTTCCTTCTTTTCGTGAATAAGATGCAGTTGACCATGTCTAGTTGGAACGAAGCAAAAAGATTTCTTTCTCTACATTGCTTAAATAAATATTGCTATTTTTTGCCCTTTCCAAATTTCAACTAATTTTTGATTTAAAATTAATAAGTCACATGACTTTACTAAGAAATGATGTTATCGTAGACTATTTTTACATTCCCTAATTAGTTTATTTAGGTGTGGGGAAAGTTGCAATTTGGTTGAAGATTTTATCTGCACGTAATCTCTAAATTGTATTAGATTATGAGGCCAAAAAAACACCAACTCTACTGTTCCCCGCCCCCCACTCCCACTCAAAAAAAACCCAACCTTCTTATCTTTCAAAATTCCTTATGTAACTCTCTTTCAAATCAGATTTTCTGAATGCTAGGTATTGTTTTTATGGTGGCATTGGGCTACTTGGAGCAGGGCTTGTGCATTTCCTGTCTGCCACCCCTCCTCTGACTCAAACCCAGCCCAGGGATCTCTGCAACTAGATGCAAACCTGCCTCAAGTGGGCATATTCAAAGCATAGATGAAAACTTCTCTGGTGTGATATTCTCGGGAAAGCTAAAATCCTGTCAGTCCCTCAGTTAAGTTCAACAGACTTTTTTTTTTACCTTTTTATTATAAGCACATTCTGTGCTGGGCTCTCAGTATAAGAAAGTGAACAGCATTGGCAACTTGACCTTGGGTGGAAGATGGGACAATAATGAATGCAATGATTTTTTTTTTTTTAAGTGACCACTTAGCCTCTGCTTTGCTCTTATAATTGTCTCTCCATGGTGGCAGGAACATTGGAGAAAATCTGTTTAATTTTCTAATTTTTTTAATAATACTAATTTTTTTTGGGGGGGGCTGCAGCCCTTCCTTTGGAGTGAGCCAAGTTTAAAAGTGCTGATATTTGTTTTTAGGCCAAGACATTTTTGATTTCAAATGAGTGAGACCATCTGTGTGCTTTAGCCAAGAACTCTCTAATTTCTGAAATTACTAAATATGCTTTTATTTATGTATATTTGTATTTTGGTGTGTATATGGTATATATACATATGTGTTATTTACTTATCCACTAGAGATGTGCTATATATTCTAATATATACGTACATTTTTTATGGACATCAATTTTAACAGGTTTGACCTATTATATATAAACACATTTATACTAGGTAATGTATAAGCTGTATGTGTATGTATTCACATATAGTTTACACATTACAGATAAATACACCAATAACAAATACTCATGAGAAATTATACTGGTTTATTCTAATATTTTAATTCTAATACTTTATTATATATATCCTAATATTACATATATCCAAAAGTCATACCTGTTGAAAAACTACACTATAGTTCCGGAAACAGAAATAAGCCCCATTACTTAAACTGGATTTGAAGAGACTTTTTTTTAAAGATTTTTATTTATTTATTAGAGAGAGAGAGAGCAGGAGCAAGGAGAGCAGCAGAAGGAGAGGGAGAAGCAGGCTCCCCGCAGAGCAGGGAGACTGTCATGGGGCTCCATCCCAAGATGGATGATGACCTGAGCTGAAGGCAGACACGTAACTGACTGAGTCACCCAGGCGCCCCTGAAGAGACATTTTAATCCGTAGCCACACGAAAACGCTCTCTCTGAGCTGCCTTCAGCTCAGTTGTGATATTTGATTCATTTAGAGATATTTCAATAAGGAAAAACAGAAGGAAAGATACTATTTTTGTAATAATCCATGTAACTCATAGCAAGGTCATCCTTTTGCATGGTGGCAAATAGCTGTTTGATTGTGAATCTCTTGCTTAGCAACTGCTATCAAAAAATATAAGTGAAATAATAAATGAAAACTGTAAGTGAAATTTCCTGCTGAGACAAACACAGAGTTTGAAGTTAATGTCATAAGCTATTCACAGTATTTGACATGGTCAGAATAGAAGGCATTCAGTGAGCCCTGTGTCTCCACGTTATTTACTGATAAAATAGGATAATGTTTTCTATTTCCTAGGATGCTTGTGAGGGACAAACACAAAAAACGTACACATTTCTTTTAACAGGTTCTGACAGAAAATAAACACTCAGTAAATCTTAGCTGATTCTTGTTGTAGTGGTAATGGTGGTTTTGTTGATGTCAAATGCCAGGGAAGTTCTCTCAGGAGTGAAAGCAGAAGCCCTAGGCTCCCTGGCTTCCTGTGTATGTGTTGTGGTTAAGAAACCTCAGCTATAGAGAAAGCCTGCAATATACCTGCCAGGATACAAAAAGGAGCCCCAGTCCGCTTTGATCTCTTTGATCCTGCCGGTTGCAGCCTTGTTAATTACTGTAAAACTTTGAGCAGTCATCTATTTTGTACCATGTTAGCTGTAACCTTTGTTACAAGTCCATTCATTCACTCCCAGGATAATAATACTGTTATTTATGATAACACACTAACAAGAGCAGCTGATATTCACCTGGGCCCTTCTTCCGTGCCAGGCCCTGTTCTAGCACTTTCATTGAAATATAATTTATTGTTGACAATACCCCTAATGTGGTAGATATGATTACTCCATTTTACAGATAAAAGTGAGCCTCTGAATGGTTGAAGGACTTGTACAAGGTCACAGGATTGCCAGTGGGTGAGCTGCAATTCTCTTTGAAATCTTGAGAACCAGATTCTTAGCCCTTACTTATTATTATCCCCAAGAATGGAAGAGAACCAAGACTCAGAATAAGCCATTCATGTTCTCAGGGAGGTGGCGACTGAGTCTAGGTCCCTGCATCACTCCTTAACTTTGAGTGCAGTGCCCATCTCATCACCCTGTATACTCTCATAGTTAAGATATGAAAAGCCTTGATCAATGCATGTTAATGAATGCAGGAGCCTCATGAAAATTTCTAAGCTGAAACATTTATTTATAACAACAAAAAACCCATTATTTGAGTAGCAAATGCTTTCTACCGATGCGCATATTTCACACCCTCCCACTTCCTGTGGAAAGGGCCTTATCTCTCAGCCACCAGTTCTTCAATACCATCTGTACAAACCTTAGATAGATATAATCCTTGATGTATGTCTGTTTACCTAAAGATGTAGTGAACATTCTCTTTACCTAACGGATTAGTGTTTCAGTATATCTCAGAATAGAGATTATCCTGACATCAAAACCAAAAAGCCAGACATAGAGAAGGAACAATGGAATGTCTTTTGCCTTTGTCCCAAATTACATAGATCAAAGATTGATAGATATGACATGCTTTTCCTTTTTAGATATGTATATTTTTTTTTAGAAATTAAGAAACTGAGAGAAAGGTTAGGCAAGTTGACTTAGAAAGAGCTTTGTGTTTAAGCTATGTCTATACCCAGACTCTAAAATTTATTTTTTTTCACCTATTTATTTCCCTTGCCTTTTTTGGATTAATATGAAGAGCAAATAAAATATTCAGTGACTGTCTACCTCAAATTTCAAGCCTAGGAATATAAAAATACAGATATATTGCTCCTGTTCTTGCATATTTAAGTGTGAGGGACATTTAAAAAAAAAATTGTAGACCAAAACAAACAAACAAACCACCTAGTCTCTTTCATGTTTTTATCCCTTTGGGATTTATGATAAAAGCCCATGAAGCGGAGAAGTGAAATTCAACATTGTGAATTACTCTTCAGAAAAACAAAGGAAAAATCAATATCCCCCCAAAATCTTAATTTTATGAACAGACCCAAATGAGTGTACAATAATATCATCACTAATTGTTAAAATGGCAGTGTATATAGATATTTTTTGAAAGTTGAAACTATTAAATAAATACAACTTTTGACATAAATAAAAAAGATATATGAAAAAAGATATATGAATAATTGTAAATGTTTGAGAATCATACTATCTCAGAAAGAAGTAAAAGAAATAGCTTACATGTGAATTTTTAAAAGATTTGGAGTGGCTGCTGTCTAATTATTATAACTGTGCTATATTCAGGTCATCTGAAGAGTATGTCTAACTTTGGAAAAGTAGGGTGATTATGAAATCTGGGCCGGATGAATTAGTAGGTGTAGTTGTGAGAGCTATCAGCCTGTCTGTCCAAACTTGCTTTTCTGTCTTCTGGAGTTTCCCTTCAAAGATTACAAAATGAGAAGGAAAAAAAAGTACATCGTGCTTCTCCTCAAGATAGTTCTTCTAGGAAAATGATTCTACCTCTGGAGAATTTTAACTCAGGTGTTTTTCATTCTGAAAGTAATTTAAGCCCCACAATATGAGTTTGGGGATAAAGTTTTCCAATACACCCGCCAACTTGCGTCTATAACTGAACATGCACAGAAGTTTCCACATTTTTCTAAAGAAATAGACTAAAAATAGTAACGAGTTTGTGAGATTAGTCTGCAATACCACATCTGTAGATGCTTGACATAACTACATTGGTAAATATTGTTCATAGTAGTCTATAATCTGGGACTAGGTTAAAAGAAGTGAATAAAGAATTTTATTCAATTCTCAGCAAATATTTGTTGAGTGTCTACTTTGTGCCGGACACTGATCTTGATGCTTGACTACAGTGAGCAAGAACCCTGTCCGCACAAAGCATAGATTCTAGTGGAAATTCTTTTTTTTTTTTTCTTTTCTTGTGGGGTGGGGCACAGGGATTAGGCGTGGAGGCAGTGTGTGTGTGCATGGCTGACCCTAATTGTGCTGATCAAAGGAATCCCCACTTTTCTTCTCCATTTTCTTGACCCTCCTTTTCGCCAGGGCATCTAACTCATTCATGAGATTATAAATCACTCACTAAAATCCTTACCTAGAATTGCCCTAACCCCACATCCCTCAACTTTTTTGTAGCTGATATTGGACTCATGAGGCAATATACCCAGCCTTATACCTACCTACTAAAGTCAGAAACACCTGACTCTGTTGCAGTGGTTCTATTTCACAGGCAATGTGTTAGCGTAGGTCAGTGTTATCATCCACATCAATTAGGTCAGAAAACACTATACTCATTCCTGATCAATATCTTTGTCAAGGGAATCTCCAAATAATAAAATATAGATTGCCAAGGAAATTGAAAAAAAAAATAGGCTTGGGTAGCTTGAAAGTCATGGTGAGAGGTTATACAACTTGGAAACTCATCCATGGAAACCATTTTCTCCACTTCTAAAGATCCTCCAAGAAAGACAATCCTAAATCAACTTTCCCAAGGCTTAATAGCTCTTTCTGTCTTCAAGAAAGTATACTTAAGAATTAATCTAATTCCCTTTTGTTATTGCTTAAGTTCATTTTCTTTTCTTTTGTTGTCAGTATTTGCTTATTAAACCATTATACATATTTGTTCAAAGAATAATGGATATGGTATTCTTCATAATAATCCTCCTTCAAGATAAAGGTAAACTGAAACACCAGGACTAGCAGTGGAAAGATGGGACTTCTTTGGTTGGCACAAATCAGGTATAAAATACCAATCATATGTGTGTGCTTAATTTCTAAGCATTTCCTTAAAATGAATTAATTTACAGTATTCCTGTGTCTACTAGATGATAATGAAGAGATGATATTTATTATCATGCAGTTTGGTATAGTTATTTATTGAAAATCCCACAATGTGCCTGGCATTGGATTGATTCCCTTTATGTAGATTCTCTCACCTACATACATTTTCTTCTTTAATAATTACAACCATCCTGTAAGGTATTATCTCCCTAAAAGGGAAAAAAAAAATAAGGCTTGGAGAGATCATGCAGTTAGGTAATGTTAGCACTGGAATTTGAACTCAAAGAGTCTGATACCAGAGCCTACATTCTTAATCACTCTGAAAAATAAAGTGTCTATTAACAAATATCAGGAAATTCATTAGCCACACTAACTAACTGTTGGCTCAGTTAGGTTTTGCCATAGGTTTGGAGGAAATAACTGCTATATTGACCAGTTAACTGTATAGCACTAGTCAGACACAGGCTGTCTTTTTTTTTTCCTATTATATAAATATAAATGAATTTAGAACCTGTTAGTGTTGGCTGCTATGAACTTTTGAGTGGCTTCTTAAAATATTTTAGATAGTTCTCTGGAAGTAGATAGCTAATTTGTTCTTAAGTCAATATGACACATGTATTTTAGCAATGTAATTACACATGGTGTGCATTTTATAGAGGTGGGGTATGGCTCTCTCTTTATCTTTATGTCAGAATGGCTTCAGGTTTTTAGGTGATGTGATAGCAGATGCATGATATTGGGAGCCCTGCCCGTGGATTTGTCCAATGTGCCGTTTGGAGTCCAAAAACCGTAGGACTATCAACGAGCAGTCAGAACCACCTAGTCAATTTGGATGAAGTGCCTTGGGAAATGAGAATACAGGACAAACTTTGTTCCGTATTTGTATACTTTAAAGTAAAATGGAACACAAGTAATGCAGGTTGAATGGATTTAGAGCCAACATTGTTCCAAAGTTACCCAACGTTATTCAAACAGTTGCTAATGTAGACCATAGGGGGAAAGGGGGCATCCGCATTTTAGTTGTATTTTATGATTTTTCTGAGAAAATTCAGGATGTTTTCTACCTTAGCTTGTTGTGATTATCTTACAAAGTTTACACTCATTGTGGCTATGTAGACCATAGATAAGATCCTATATTTTAAGAGACTGTTATACAAAATATCTGATTTCAAATACTTAAGTAGTGGGAAAACTAAAAACCTTTATATTTAATAAACAAGTATAATAGCCAACAACAAAAGCAAATATGTAAGTTTGAGTATATATATGCTTGAAATAATGAAAACTGTATGCAGATTCGATCAAATTATTTGAGTCATCTGAAACCAGTTGGGATGTGTGTATACACACATTATTTGAGTGAAATTAGATTGGAATGGTTACTGTTTAATAAGTTGATACTTGAATTTTATTTGACTGAAAAAGCTATCCTATATATCAAAATGCACTAAACATTGTGTTACATGCGTTGCAAACATGTGTTGCAAGTTACATGAATTGAAGACAAGTTCTAAATACTGAAATATGGGCCTGGTTTCTCACTGCTATCCTCTGCCCACAGGTTGTATATAAAAATAATGATGTAAGGCTGGAATTATCTCGACTTGCCAAGCAAGGAGACCCTAAGATGAAGATCCATGGAGTGGTGGCATTTAAATGTGAGAATGTGGCAACTTTGGACCCAATCACCTTTGAAACCCCAGAGTCTTTCATCTCTTTGCCTAAATGGAATGCAAAGAAAACAGGCTCCATATCCTTTGATTTCCGCACAACAGAGCCAAATGGCCTCATTTTATTTAGCCATGGCAAGCCAAGACACCAAAAAGATGCCAAGCACCCTCAGATGATAAAGGTTGACTTCTTTGCTATTGAGATGCTAGATGGCCATCTCTACCTCCTCCTGGACATGGGGTCAGGTACAATAAAAATCAAAGCCCTACAAAAGAAGGTGAATGATGGAGAATGGTATCATGTGGACTTCCAGAGAGATGGACGGTCAGGTAATTTATCATTTTTTCTATACTTTTTACCTGCTGGAACACTCGTTTCATCCCTCAACAAGGGAATTAAAACCAAGACATATTAAAGATTTCCTGCATTTCTGTCTTTAGGGTAAAGGAAATTGTCTGTTATTATTTCTGTTTTACATCATATACAAATCAGAAGGAGCTAATTAATCATTATAGTTGGGCATCAAACCCCACATGCTCAAATGACTTCTGGAATCACTTCTTAAATGAACATTTATTGGATAATCAAGTGCCAAATCTTGCAAGAAATTTTATCTTGAATTTGCAAATGACAAAATTCAGGGTTCTTGTATTCCCAATTATTGCTTATTATCACTGGATGTTTGGAGATGCCTGAAGTGGCAAATACAAAATATGAAAAAAGAAATTCAACAATCCACATAGAAAATCCTTAGTTTAATTTTTAATCCTTCGTTTAATTTTTACCCAAGTTGGATCTGTGGTATCATAAACACTTTAATCAATGCCGTAAGATTTCAAGAACACGGGCAAAACTCTGTTGACTTCCAAATAGCTTCCCTTTCTAATGAAAGATGTTTGGAATTGAGCCAATTCCTCTGGCTTCCTTTTGCTATGCTTTTTACTGGAGGGGTGTGTGTGTGTGTGTGTGTGCGCACACGCATGCCTGTGCCTGTGTTGTGTATGTGTGTGCATGTGTGTGATTGGGGAAAGGAGGGGGCATTATAGGCAAGGGCTGAAGAAATAACATTTACTTTTACTAAATGTTACTAAACTAAAAAAACATTTGAAATTTGAGAATGGATTAGGGGACTTAAGGAATTGACTAGCATTAGGTTTGTGGGGACAGGATCATCCAGACAGAGGAAATAGCATTTGTGGAAACCAAGAAAGTGAGAGAGACTGAGAAAAGAAGAGGAGGAGGGAGAGAGAGAGGGAAAGAGAGAAGCAACTTATTTTAGGTATATAACTTTATATTATATCTTTTTTACTTTCTTCACTTGTGCTCCCATGCTTTGAATGTTCCTCTCACTTACAAATCATAATTTGTAGCTAATTCTTCTTATAATAGAAGACAATAGAATTTAGACCTAACCACTCTCCTCCCTTCCCTCAATGCACTGCCTTATTTACTTATATACCATACCATGCGCTCTGGATTTTCTACTAAATAGCGGTGTAAGGTTGGCCAAGGCATTTTTTGTGGGTCTGAATTTCTTCCTTCGTAAAGCATATTGGGAAGGACCCAGTACCCAGTATTGACTGGCTCCCAGACCCAGTGAAGGGGTATCAACAGTGATGGCATCTAGGATTCTATATTTTTGCAAAGCTTTCCAGCTGATGATCAGCATAGACCAGAGAGCACTTAGTGCTTCTTTCAGATCTAGTCATCTGTGATCACCATCCTATTTTAGGAGGACCGAGCTGCAGTCCTGAGGGTGAGTGCCCTTTCATAGACCACTTTGTCACTTGTGTCCTCCCAGCTTCCCTGCAGCAGAACTGTGTCCTATTTCACTCTTAGTCATGCCTTGCTTTCCTGTTCATCAATCAGAAAGATTGTGATTGACATCCTACAAATATATTTTTCTCTCCTTTAGCCCAATAAAATAAAGAAATGGAATGAATAGGAATTGGGAGGGAGTCAGTGGTGAGGGTGGAAAAATGAAGGAAGGTCAAAACCCATTGCCCTGATCTCAGATATCTCAGAGATAATTTCTGATTCACCCCTCTCTGGAAACTTGGTCCTCCTGTGTTCTTTCATTTCCCTAAAATCTTCCACAGGGAAGATTAGTTACCATTCTGTGCTATCTATACTTCTTTTATCATTTCTATTATCTTAGATGACTGAGGGTAGACAACATTTTTTTTTCCTGCTGCATTTATACTGATTGCATTAGAAATTAGATTCCTCTTTGTTTTTTTCTGATTTAAGCTGAGAAGCTGATTTAAGCTGAGAAGTGTACATTGAGGGGAATACAAAAATTTAGTAATAGAGTACCTTCCTTTTGCTTCTTCCAGCCTGTTTCTATCAGAGTTAGCAGTTGATTGGCTACTTAAGAACTTTCAAACAGATCAGGCTCCCCCTGGGAGCCTGCTTCTTCCTCTCCCACTCCCCCTGCTTCTGTTTCCTCTCTCTCTCTGTGTCAAATAAATAAATAAAATCTTTAAAAAAAAAAAAAAAGAAAGAAAGAAAAAAAGAAAAAAGAACTTTCAAACAGAAGTCTTAAAAAGAGGAATGGAGCATGGACTAATCTTGTGCTTTGAAATATTAACTTCTGGATGATATAGTTTGACTTAAAATACACCTAGAATAAAATTTTTAAAATTACTCTCAAGTATGTGTATGTACATGTTAAACTTCATAATGATTTATTTTTATTTGTTTACTTATTTATTGAGAGACATAGAGAGAGCAAGTGCAAGCCAGGGGAGGGTCAAGGGAGAGAATCTCAAGCACACTCCACCCTGAATCCAATGTGGGGCTCAATCTCACAACCCTGAGATCAGGACCTGAGTTAAAATCCAGAGTCAGCTGCTTAACAAACTGAGCCACTCAAGCACCCCAGACTTCATAATAATTTAAAATATAACTGATTAGATTAAGTGGACTTTTTTTTTTAAGATTTTATTTATTTATTTGAGAGAGAGAGAGAGCATGAATGGGAGGAGGAACAGAGGGAGAGGGAGAAGCAGACTCCCCACTGAGCAGGGAGCCCGATGTGGGGCTCGATCCCAAGACCCTGGGATCATGACCTGAGCTAAAGGCAGACACCTAATCAACTGAGCCACCCAGGAGCCCCATTAAGCTGACATCTTTTGGAAGTTCAGAAGGGGCAAAAATTACCATACTTCAAATCAGTTGTATTTCATTCACCTAGAAATGAGGTATTTTATAACTACATGAGGAAATACGTGGTTAATGCCAAAATTTTAATAAATGCAAACAATGTATAAAGGGAGAAAAAAACAGCCATTATTCATTTGATAATGGTAATTTATTCTAGTCTTAAGTGTTGATGTGGTCTAATTAATTTCCCAAGGTCCTTGGATGATCTATTACAACGAGAGTTGGATAAATGCCTTAATTCTCAGGCTGAATAAAATCCATTTTTTTTTCTCTTTAAGTTCTTTAATTCTTCCAAATTGCTAATAGTTTATTAACTGCCCTACTTGTACCCTTATTGGAAAAGGTCAAAAGCAGAGAATATCTGTGTTAATTTAGAAAGTTCAGTGGTGGATGGGAAGATGAGAAAGATGCCTTAAGACTGTGTAATTTAAGAAAGAAAATAAGACATGAGATTTTTGTTGGATTCCAAAGGAAAGATTAAGTTAGTGTGTTTGACGATGTACAGCTAGTGAAGTACTTTTATGTGATCACAATTTCAGATTAGTGAATTGAGACAAACAGTGTAAAAACCCAGGCTCATTCACTACACCAAGTTCTGCCCTTTACAAAATTGAAAGAAAAGAGAGCTCATTTTATGTTGGCCTAGCTCAAGGGAATATAATGTAATGTTAATAACTGCAGCTGTTAATATTTTATATATAGTATTTTAATTAAGTTCTATATTTGCACACTGCATTGGTTTGGTATAAAGCAGCCTTTTAAAAATTGAATGAATAGCTCTACTAGCTTTTATTTTACTTAAAGGGTATTTCTGAGTTAGGTTGGTGAAATACAAAGATTTATAGCTCTGTTAAAACTGAAAAATGTAGAATTTCAAGAAATAATTCATTTTATCCATTTTTCACACCAGTTATATTCAGAGGCTACATGAAAATTAGTCTTAATATAACGTGGGAAAATGATACTTCTATGACAAGAGGTCAGTGTGGGCTGCTTTCTGACTCATGGATGATGAAGGTTGCCTGGTATACTCTTCAGCTGAATATTTAAAAATATTTAACGAGCCATTTTCTCTGTTATTAAAGTAGAGGGAGCTTAGCGCTGAGAATTATTCTTTCTGCTATTGACCATTCTAAAGTTAGTAGGAATAAAGTCACAGCCATTAATTTGATGCCAGGAACTATTGGTTACATTGGTCAGAAGTAGGGTTAAAACCATATTTGGTGGACAGACTGAATTTTTAATATTCCCTCAACAATTTGTAAAAGAAACCTATGTATGAAAGGGAATGTCTTATTTATGTTTATACCTACAGGTCCTGGTACTTTCTTGTGCAATAGCAGTTGTTTAATAAATATTTGGTACAATGAAAAATAAATAATAAAAATATGTGAATGGCTCAATGCCAACCCACCCCTAATATTCTAAAAATAGTAGTAGCATCTTTACATTTGAAGAGTAATAGCACTCTTTTAGTTGTAATGCAAGTTTTTAAGGAATTTACCCTACTTCCTACTTCCTAAAAGCAGTTTACACAATATAAGATAATAGATGCCACCCTTTTTAATGAATACAAATCCCTCCTCCAAGCCCAGATGTCCAAAAAAAAAAAAAATTGCAGTGAGGAGGTTACAAAATTGTTGGAGAACTGTGGTAAGCCTGGTACAAAAATGACAAGCTCTTATCAGAACAGGACTGCTATCTTTGCTTGTTCATGAGATCGCTATATCGTTTAGCAAACATGCAGGTAGAAGAAAAATTAAGGGAAGGTGTTCACTTCTTTCTGAGGAGTGAGATACGCAGTCACAGTAAGCATGCCAATGACAGGGAAGACAGTCACCTGCACAGCCCATCTTTCTGGCGATTTGCCCGTTAATCCTCTGTTGGCTAAAAGGAGGATCTATGAGCCCCTGTGAGAAGCATTGCCTTCAGATGAATACTTTTTCTAGAACTTCACTGTCAGCACAATTAATTGTATTGGGTTGTACATCCCTTCTTCCATTCTGTGACATGGGGAAGAGACATTTTATTTGCACTTTGGCTGCTACTGTTGGCCACAGCTGCTCTCTTCTTCTGTGTACAGTGCAGCTTCTTCTATTGCCTGCTTAGTCTGTGACCAGTGACATGGGGCCTGGTAGGCTGAACCACGAGTGGCCTTTTCAGATCCTGGTCTAGGCTGTCAAAGGAGGACCCATACAAAGTGCAGGCATGATTCCCTGGTCAGAGCGTAGGATTTGAGTGCTCCAAAAAGTGAATATCTTCCATGGATAGCTTAGCTACTTAACAGAGCAAAACCCCTAAGTTGCTGAGTTAATAAAAATGATTGAAGAGGCTCATTACTCTGCAAACTTTGCAGGGCTTAGAGCTGAACACTTCCTTATCAGCCCCTCTTCCCTTTCCAGAGTTCCCCTTTCCCTCTCTTTTGCTCCCAAACTTAATACAAAACAACTGTGTTCAGGTATTTAACTAAAGTGTGAATTGTACTAAAATTAGGATGAGGTTAATGACTGTTTTCTTGGGGCATGAATATTGTTTAAATTTGTGTTAAGCTCTTTGCCTCAGTTAAGGGTATCCTCTCAAGTATTCTTACAGCAAACTGCCAGTATTGTGGGTGTTTTGTTTTGTTTTTTGTTTTTTTGGGGTTTTTTTTGGCAAACCATCATTACACATTGAAATCAAAGAGAAAACTCATTATTATTGTCAAATTCTGCTTGCGTACAGCAGGGCACAGCAGATTGTATCAGTGGTTATTCATGGGTAAGCCTACATTTAACAGCTAAGAAACCATTGAGATTGAATTGAAGTCATAGAGTTCCAGTTTAAGAACTAGAAATTACAGTGGGAAAGGCACAAGGCTCTCTCCAGAGCACATAATTAGAGGTTTATAGTAATCACTGTTTGATGTGAACAGCACTTTCTAGCTATCTATTACCAGCACTGATTTCTGTGTATACCATTCATGAATCACCACACTTAAACATTTCTACTTGAACAACCATTAGACGATTTCTCTGTTTAGGTCTTGATTTAAACTTGCTCTTTGACTATAAACATTCCTCCCATGCCTCTACCTACTAGCTCGCTGCAAACACTGAAATAGTTTTAAATAAATTTATAATATTGTTTTATATGCATGTCTCTAAACCACTACACATCAGTGGGAAAACAGAACCACTTTATCAATAATTTATTAATTATTTGACTATCCCAATGACCAGATGGAGTCAATTTTGCATAAATTTATGAAGTTAAATTTTATTAAACCAATGCTTATGTTCATTTCTTTATTTTGAACATGTTTAAAAAGAAATAAAAAGTCATCTATTTTCTTTCCCCCAAAAAATATTTTCAGTTTTGCACATTTTCTTCCAGGCTCTGTTAACATGTATATACAAATTTTATATATAACATACATACTTACTGTTACTATATAATAAACAGAATTCTTCATTGGAAGTCTGATTATAGTAGATGGGTATAATTGACCAGTTATAGAGATAGGAGTATTCGGGTTCCTGTTACCAATTAAATTTCCCATCTAAGTGAATAAACATTTGAATTGTAAGCTGGCATCTCATACTGGCAGAGCTCCACAGGAAGCATTCCATATCCTGTGACAGTTAATAGCTCATACAGAATTAATAACTTGGCATTCTTATTTTATACTGCGGTCTTATAGGCTTGGTACATCAGTCAAACCCTGAGAGCTGTAACCTGCTCTCTCAATCTACCAGATTTCCTTTCTGGGTCTACCAGTTTAAAGGGCAGACCTCGGAGGATGGTGTCTGTTGCACCCTGAGGAAATAGGCAGTTACCTGACCACACCCAGCAGCCGCGACTCTCATTGTGGAGTGCTGAGTAGAAATCTGGATAAATTCTGCAAAATAATATTTTAATTTTAATATTTTACTATTTTAATTATAAAGTATGCCACTTGATTGACGTTTACAGCTCTCCAACATTGTGTATGATCATATTAGAAATTTGTATGTATGCATATTGCTATGAGTGTGTATGCGTGTTCATATATGTGCATGTGCTTACCCCATGGGATGTATGTAACATATAAATATGAGCTATTGATGAAAATGTTCAGGCGTTTCAGAAAAAATATGTAGGGCACCTGGGTGGCTCAGTCGTTAAGCATCTGCCTTCAGTTCAGGTCATGATCCTGGGGTCTTGGGATCGAGCCCCATATTGGGCTCCCTGAGCAGAGAACCTGCTTCTTTCTCTGCCTGTGCTGCTCCCCCTGCTTACGCTCACTCTCTCTGTCAAATAAATAAATAAAATCTTTGAGAAAAGAAAAAAGTATGTACGAGTTTCCCCGTGCAACACACCTCCCTCACCAATTCATTCCCTCCTTCACAGGTAACCACATATTTCCACTTCATTTTCTTTGCATCAATATAGCTATACATATAGTTACACTTATAAAATAAATGTAGAGCTTTTATTTATATGAACAAGACCATTCTCCACCAATTATCAGGTTACTTAAAAAAACCTACTGAAAACTTTTTCCATGCTATTCTTTATAGTGGCATCATGTATCTCTGAGTTTGAACATATTAGGATTGACTTAGTCATTTCTCTATTGATGGACATTTAACTTTTTACCTTTAAAAATTTTCACCTTTTTAAACTAATTTATAAAGAAAATTTTCGTGTTAGGTCCTTATGCATGTTGATCAGAATTTTTATAGGATAAATTTTGAGAACTGGAATTGCTGGGCGAATTGCATTTTTAATTTTGAAAGCTAATGACAGGTCATTTTGCTAATAGGCCATTTCAATTTCCACTTGTCCAAAGAATATGATGTGCCTCTCCCCGCCTCATTGTTTCCCCTTGAGATATTATCAAACTTTTAAATTTTTCCAAGATTTATATCTTCATATGCTGGTTTAATTCCTGACATTCCTGGCTCATGGGTGGATCCAAATAAGGAGAAAACATAAGAATAAGCAGAAAACTGAATATTAAAATTTTATTTTTCTTTGTTTTTAAATAAACTTTATTTCAGTCCCTATTATAAACCTAACATGTGATATTATGTTCTTAAAAGACACCGGGGACTCCTGGGTGGCTCAGTGGGTTAAGCATCTGCCTTCCAGTCAGGTCATTATCCCAAGATCCTGGAATCAAACCCCGAGTCGGGCTCCCTGCTCATCCAGGAGTATGCTTCTCCCTCTCCCTCTGCCCTTCCCTCACTTGTGCACTCTCTCTCTCAATCTCACTCTTTCTCTCTCTGAAATACATAAATAAAATCTAAAAAAAAAAAAGACACAAAACTAAAAAGAAAGAAACTATCCACTCATAATTCAAAACTACCATTGTCAATATTATGGTTCATTTTTTGTACTATTTTGTTGGAATTCTGTATTTTGCATTTTGCATCATACTATATAACCAGTGTTTCATTCTACCTGTAGCCCTTATATTATGTCGTGTTACTGTATTTAATTTGTTGATAGAATATGAATTTGGGGCACCTGGGTGGAAGGATTGGTTAAGTGTCCAACTCTTGGTTTCACTTTAGGTTCTAATCTCAGGGTCATGAGATTAAGCTCTATGGTCAGCGCAGAGTCTGCTTGAGATTCTCTCTCCCTCTGCCCCTTTCCATCTCTCTCTCTCTCTCTCTCAAATAAATAAAATAAAATCTTTAAAAAATATGAATTTGACAAGTAAATTTTAAAGTTTTTGGAATCTGATTCTCTTCTGCAGTGAAAAGATGAAACAGAATAATGGAAAAATAAAATTCGTATGCAACTAAAATTTATTTTAAGTAGTAATTTCAGAAAATTTTATTCAAAAATGAAACTTAGTGACACCCAGTCAATTCCTTTATTTTTCATAAAAGCCACATTGGGGCCTAGTGAATCCAGTATTTGGCTCACTTGCCAGCTAGTTATTTGCAAAAGCTGAGCATGAAAGTTGATTTCCTCTGACTTGGCAAAGCATTCTCATTATAACACACTATTTTCTACTTCCCATTTCCTGGTCACTTAAACTTCTGCAGTAATTAAAACCAAATTACCTTATTTTAAATCTCCCCTTCACTCTAGGCTTCTTCTCACCCTGAAAACTAATCTTTTGGAAGTGGAAGGGCCAAGAAAAATTATATGGAAAAAAAACAAACCAACCAACCAATGGAAACTAACAGGTTACAAATACCAGCAAAATGGGAAAGATGATTTCCATTTTTATAAACTAAGAACTGTTTCCAACAGTTTTTCCACTTTAATGTATACTTTTACATAAAGCATGAATTCATTAGTTATGCTTCATGAATATTCTTAAATAAACATTACTTTGTCTATTTGTCACCTTTGTTTTACCCTTCGCATATGCAATGAAAACGAACAGGTTTAAACATTAATATATGTTAGTGTGATTTCTTTCTTTTTTTAAAAAAAGATTTTATGTATTTATTTGACAGAGAAAGCAGAAGTAGGGGGAGCAGCAGAGCGACAAGCAGGCTCCCCGCTGAACAGGGAGCCTGACACGGGGCTGTATTCCAGGACCCTGGGATCATGACCTGAGCCGAAGGCAGACACTTAACTGACTGAGCCACCCAGGCGCCCGTTAGTGTGATTTCTATGTTAAGATTACAAAAGTCGTATGTACAGAAATATATTTGGTTTTTAGCTGAAATTTTATTTCTTTAAAAGGAAAATAACATAGACAGGTGCTCTGGATTCTTAAATATTGAAGCATGTAACACTGATCCAAATAAGTCCCCAAATAGGACTACCATCTACAAATTTTAACAGTTCAAATATAGCGGTGTTTACATAAAATACTTAATTTACCAAAAACTTTATAGGTAATTATAGTGAAAGAAGGTAAAATGTATGAAATAATCAAGCTATTCCAAAGATAAATAAATAAATAGTTGTAGTTCTTGGATTAGAGAGATAAACCAATAATATACTCAGATTTTTGTTTTCTCTTAAAAATTATTTACATCTGGTCCTATCTCAACCTTTGCAAAATTCTCATTTTCTATTGATATATACAGCTGTAGCAAGTACTCAATTGTCTCTAATTATCGAAAACAAGGTTTAAGTGTTCAGTTCTTATCTTCTTGGTAACCACTGCTTTTATAACTCAATTATAATGAATAGGCACTTAGGGACCTTAATACTGAAATTTCACTATCTTCAAATATATGTGTTAAATTTGTGTAAATGAATTCAGTGATTCTGTGATGACTCTTTTGCTTATGTGAAAATGTCCTTTGATTCATTTCAATAATAAAATCATTAAGGAATTTGGGATTCGAATCCCTTCTCAGAAATGTGTACATTTCAGGACATTTGCATATGTGTAGGCTAAATATAATATCAATAGAAATATAAAATAAATAGAAATATAAATGGAAATACAATGTAAATGAGAGTTTGACTCATATTTAAATATAGTTTTTATTTTGTGACTCTTCAGAATATAAAAATAATTGTTTCCATTCCTACTTAAATTAATTTCTACCTTTCCCTTTTTTTTTCCATATTTTCTACAAAGATATTCTAAAATTTAAGTACATATGGATTGGTAAAGCTTGTAGAGAAGATAGTAGTTGCTTTTCAGTCACAGTTGTCTCATTCTATTATATTTGTTTGCAGAATATTTGTTTTAAAGATTTTTATTTATTTGAGAGAGAGAGCGTGAGAGAGAGCATGAGAGGGGAGAGGGTGAGAGGGAGAAGCAAACTCCCCGCAGAGCAGGGAGCCTGATGCAGGACTCAATCCTGGGACTCCAGGATCATGACCTGAGCCAAAGACAGTCACTCAACCAACTGAGCCACTCAGGCACCCTTCAAAATATTTTAATGAATGATATCTGGTATATGCATATGCTCAGTGTATACCTCCTTACCTTGAATCCAGGGCTAAACTAAAGTTCTAGTTCTTCTTGGATTATATTGGAGTTGAAGTTAGGATTATATTGCTTTTGCTTTCTCTCTGATCTTGCATTCCTTCTTCCCAAGAGAACTCTAAAATTCTCTCTCAAAGAGACAATGAGGAGCTATGGGAAAAACATCTTGTTCTTTATGTTAGTAACCTCTCAGCCTGTGGTTTTTGAACTGTGGGTCACAACCTCTTAATCAGTCCTGAAATCAATTTGGTAGGTCATGTCCAGCATCTGTATTAATAAAATAATGTAAGAAAAAAATTTCAAAGTTCCTCAGAAGTAATAGAGCTAAATATTTTTCTGTTCAGCTTTTGTTTCACCAAGTGTGTGGGCTGGCCGGGGGTTGCATGCGTGTGTGCACTAGACTGTATAAAAGCTGTGGATTAATTTAGGTGTTGTGATCAGAAAACTCTAGTCTAATCACATAGTTATAGTGAATATCTCACTCTGGCCACAACAAACACATTCATAACAACACACTGGAATTTTCTTACAGCAGTTTGTTCAAAGCAGGCACCAACACACCATAAATAAAAATCAGGATATCCAGTCACTCCATCCTCACTGTCAGATTGTTTATGGGTGACTGTGTGAAATTCCTGGCCCAGTGAAGACACCATGACTATGGAAACTACGTAGTGTACTGAGTTGAGCAAACTCTGTGGGGGAGAGGAGAGCGCAGGTGTGATCCAGCCATCGAATTCCTCATCTCGGGAACCCTCCAAGCACCTCTTAGTGCAGACTTCTAACACCACATGTTCACCAAGTGTTGTTTTGGGGGTTTTGTTTTGTTTTGTTTTGCTTTTCCTCTTGAGCTGAATCAGACTTGTTCCATGAGTAAGAAGGCATATGGGAAAATTACTTATTTTTTAAAAACAAATGCCCACTCTTGTAAAACTTTGTCATTGTTCACTTGCTCTGTGTCTCCTAACAGTTGTCCCTCAATATCATATATTCATTTTTAGAAGCCTTTTTGAACTAATTAGAAAACAGGGTGTGGCACTTGTCATACGTTTGTCTTAAAAACAGAAATCACTGTGTTCATTCCCTACAACTTTTCGTAGAATACATGTAATGTAAATATAATATATACACATATATACATACACACATATATATATATCCACCTTTCCTTTTGTCATTAATACCCACTCTCGTCATTTTCTAACTTCCATTAGCTGCTGCAGAGGGTAGGGATCATCTTTTAACTCACTTCTTAAAGCATTTTGGACAGTTAAAAATGCGTGTCATGAGATTCTATTAGGAAGAGAAAAATGACACCATTCTCTCTCAAAATCATATATTTCATTTCCCCCAAATTATATTTTTTCTAAGTAAGATTTTATGGCACCTATATGTTCTAAATGAGTTTCCTTCTAGACACTTGCACAAATGTGACCCGTAAAAGTGAATACATTCTTCTTTTGCCTTTTTGCCGCCTCCCTCCAAAATCCCTGTTAATGCTCCCCTCTTTGGAAGGCCAAAATAGCAATGCCTTTGAGTGTTTCTCCCCTGGGAGCTTTTTCCATTTCTTTCTGTGGAAGTCTAGAGAGACAAATGGCCCCTTAATGACTTGGCTGCCTGTGCAGTCTCTGTCAGTGGCGTCCATGGCCTTCTCTCACACAAAAACAGATCCCGTTACACTGCCGGTCTTGAGAAGTGCCCCTTCTGCTGGGGTTTGGAGTGCTCCTGGGGACAGTGCAGACGCCGGCGGCCCTGCATCCTTAGTTAGAAGCATGTTTCACATTCATCACAGGCTGTATTTTCACTTGGGGATGGACCTTAGGTATTCTGAGAAACCACTAAAATGCATCTTCCTACCTATCCTCTACCTACACTAGACTCTCCCTTTCTGTCTCTACCTCTGTACCCCATCTTCTGTCTCCTGGCTTCCCTTGGATGTCTGCCCCCCAAATCCCTGAGGCTCTCTGTCTGCAGCTAGCATGGCCCCAGACATTTCTAATCTACTTTCTCTCTTAATACTCTACCTATTCTGCTTTTATGGTCCAGACCTGAAAAATGAATCTGGGACAATCTGGTAACGTATAGTGGGGTGTCCTTTTCAGGTATCATATTTTCATTTTTATAGATATCCTTCTGGAGATAGAACTTCGGTGGAATTTTGAGTAATCTGGTGGTACACGATAGAAGTTTTAATCAAAAACTGTCTTCTGTCTTTCCTTTTTTCTTCATTTAATGGATCCTACAAATATTTTTCCTGCGATTCTCAGTTAACCCCCTGTGAATGTCTACCTTTTCATCCTTTGCTTAAAACCAGGGTTCCTGTATATTTGTAAACTAATAGAGTTATTCTCCTCTTACATTTGGAGTGAGTGGGGAAAAACTTGTCAATTTAGATGACTAACTAGTTTGGATTAAAAATTTTTTTAAAGTAAACAGCCAGTTTGACTTGGTTCTTGTGATGAATCATGATACACAACATTTATGCAGTGCTCATTATAAACCAGATAATTTTATTAATATCACTTTATTTAACCCTTAGAGCAACCATGAGAGGTATGTCTTATTATTAGACCCATATTATGGATGAATAGACAAAGACCATAGAACTTATCAATAGGTTGATAGTTAAGAGTGATGAAATCAAGTTTTGACATAGATGATCTGTCAAACTATTATGTTCATTAAAAGCTATCAAGTCAGTTAAAGGTGGGGAGATGCAAACTTTTTTTTAGCTTGCAGATGCATACCAGCTTTGAAAATGAGCACTCACCAAACGTGAATCTGACTTTATTCCAAAGGGCGGTATATGATGTCAACTTCTCCTTCTTTCTTTCTTTCCTGACTGAACTGTCGGAGAGCGATATAGAATGCTGATTTCTCTTTCTTTCCTTCTTTGCTTTTTAATCTTCCTTTTTCTTTTCTTCACTAAACTGTGGAAAGCTGACCGACACTCTTGGTTGGCCATCCACTTCGGTTTTCATTCCCCTGGGAAGAATAAGAAAGGCACTTGAGGAACAGAAAGAAGAATCAGATGAAAGGGAGAAAGGGTGATTTTTCGAGCATGTTGCACTCCCTAAAGACCCGTTATGTTCTCGTGTCTCTGCAACAGGTACCATTTCTGTCAACACACTGCGCACGCCCTACACGGCACCTGGCGAGAGCGAGATTCTGGACCTAGATGATGAGCTGTACCTGGGGGGCTTGCCGGAAAACAAGGCTGGCCTCGTCTTCCCCACCGAGGTGTGGACTGCTCTGCTCAACTACGGCTACGTGGGCTGCATTAGAGATTTGTTCATTGACGGCCAGAGCAAAGATATCCGGCAAATGGCTGAAATTCAAAGTACTGCTGGAGTGAAGCCTTCCTGCTCAAGGGAAACAGCAAAACCGTGCCTTAGCAACC
>NC_048221.1:75732889-75737014 GCF_002007445.2 Ailuropoda melanoleuca | reverse complement strand
GAGCCTGATGTGGGGCTCGATCCCATAACGCCGGGATCACGCCCTGAGCCGAAGGCAGACGCTTAACCGCTGTGCCACCCAGGCGCCCCGATATAAATCCATTTTCTTAAAATAAACTTCTTGTCATTTTTCTATATCTAATTCTATCCAGATAGTTTCTTCTCATTTCTATCTCATTATCTGGATTCTACTCATTCATCAACTTCTCTTTTCAAATGTTGGGTGTTTTCTGGGTTGTCCCTGGGATCTTGTAGCCTTCTGAACTAGCAGAAAGAAGTCTAGGGCTCCAGAATCTCCTTGGAAGAACTGCTGAAACAATACCCAGGGCATTACCTGGGTAGAGAAAATCTTATGCAAAGTTGGAGCAAAATGATCACTATTCTTCTTGACCCATTACTTTGTGGTGAACCTCAAGTTATTTTACAGAATAGCTTCAAATCCATTCTCAGGCCCTAATAAGTTGTCTTAGCAAATCTTCTTTTCTTAGGACAAGCTGCCAGAACAAGAGACCTCTTGTTGAATCTTTTCTAACTATTNTCATTTCTATCTCATTATCTGGATTCTACTCATTCATCAACTTCTCTTTTCAAATGTTGGGTGTTTTCTGGGTTGTCCCTGGGATCTTGTAGCCTTCTGAACTAGCAGAAAGAAGTCTAGGGCTCCAGAATCTCCTTGGAAGAACTGCTGAAACAATACCCAGGGCATTACCTGGGTAGAGAAAATCTTATGCAAAGTTGGAGCAAAATGATCACTATTCTTCTTGACCCATTACTTTGTGGTGAACCTCAAGTTATTTTACAGAATAGCTTCAAATCCATTCTCAGGCCCTAATAAGTTGTCTTAGCAAATCTTCTTTTCTTAGGACAAGCTGCCAGAACAAGAGACCTCTTGTTGAATCTTTTCTAACTATTGATAGTACTTCAATTTCTTCTGTAGCTATTTTTCTAAAGCCTACTTTCAAGTAACCTCTCTTTTGGTTCATTCAGCACATTTTTATTGATCATTTTTGATGCAGTTCATACTGTATTAGTTATTTATTTCTGTGTAATAAATTTACCCACAATTTAGTAGCTTAAAGAGAAAGCATTTATAATCTTATATGAGCTTAGCCATCCAGGGGAAGTTGAGCTAGTTATTAAGAGATTCCAAGGAGAAGACATGGTTAAGATCTCCCACACTCAGAACATATCTGATATGTTTATTCTTATGACCTAGACAGAGCCCACATGTCTGAGGAAGAAATGATAAACAGCAATGAAAGCATATGAAAATAGGCTATTAAGGATTCTGGCTTTGCAGAAGTCTAAACACAATATTAGATTGATGGAAAAAGAGTAATGAAGACATTGCTTGAGGGTTAGGAACTAGTTCGGGGAATGCATACTGAATTAGGAGTCATTCGTACACTGATCAGGAAAACTCCTTTTATTGCACAAAAAACACTGAAAGCCATAAGCAAAATGCATGAGAGTAATAGTTTAAAAATGCAAACAGCATAGCAGACGTGTCTTCCACAGATCAGGAAACAAGATGAAAGTGACACTATGGCAATGGAGTCCTATTAAGCCTGATGTTGGGCCACTGTACACACAGGCAGCTCATTTCAACAAAGGAAGGAAATGACCTAGGTGAATATACTAGGGGACACTCAAGTTAATAGTAGGCACAAATAATCTACATTTAAAATCAGGAGGAGAGAACTAGAGATAATGTTCACTGGGCTTGAGAAAGTTATTTTGATGAAAACAAATACTTTCAGAACTGTGAAATCCAATATATGTTGGCATTAGGAGTTTTGGAAGGTGGTATGGTGGACCTCCGGAGTGTTAGGTTAAGACAGAGGAGGCCTGTACCCTCCTGGAAACCAGGAGCACTAGCTGTTTAACTTTCTGACGACACACACAGCCCTGGAAGAACGTCCTGCCCCTGCTTCTGAGAAGATGCTTTAATGGTGGGCTCTTCCTATCAAGAAAAACACTTCCTGGGGCACCTGGGTAGCGCAGTCCTTAAGCGCCTGCCTTCGGCTCAGGGTGTGATCCCGGCGTTTCGGGATCGAGTCCCACATCTGGCTCCTCGGCTAGGAGCCTGCTTCTTCCTCTCCCTCTCCCCTGCTGTGTTCCCTCTCTCGCTGGCTGTCTCTCTGTCACATAAATAAATAAAAAAAAATCTTAAAAAAAAAACAAAACTTCCTCCTAAACTTTCCTGCCCAGCAAAGAGTAGAAACACAAGATTGGCAGACCAGAAAAGCTCTTTGGTGAAAGATTAAAATTTAATGGGCTCTTAGGACTTTTTTGTCTATGAAAATAAATTGATCTTAATATTCTTAAAATTCTACTCTGAATATTAGCTAGGAAATGTAGACTGCTCACTCCCAAATACACATCTTCTGTCCTGACTTCCCCTCTGATCACTATACTCAGCATTTACACCTCAAACTTACCACGTCAAAAACTGAAGTCGCCATCTCCCAACCACATACCCGACTAACAATTACAGATTAAAACCGGACATGTACTCCATGCTTACTCTTCCGACCTAATCTGTTTCTCACCAAATTCCAAAGACGTTTCTCATAATATTATGGAGGAATTTCAAATTGATAGAGTGAACAGGGAATCTATGCCCATCCCTGACCAGTCTTGTCAGTTGGTAAGGAGTTGAGAGACATAGTTTCACAGAGCAGGGAGGGAAGGGGTACAGTCATGGGTAGAGTGCTGGGATTCATGCCTGACTCTCCTTGTATTTCCCCCCCCTTTTTAAAGATTTTATTTATTTTAGAGAGAGCATAAGTGGGGAGAGAGGCAGAGGGAGAGGGAGAAGCAGACCCCCTGCTGAGCAGGGAGCCTGAAGACACTGGAATCATTATCTGAGTCGAAGGCAGATGCTTAAATNCGTGTCTTCCACAGATCAGGAAACAAGATGAAAGTGACACTATGGCAATGGAGTCCTATTAAGCCTGATGTTGGGCCACTGTACACACAGGCAGCTCATTTCAACAAAGGAAGGAAATGACCTAGGTGAATATACTAGGGGACACTCAAGTTAATAGTAGGCACAAATAATCTACATTTAAAATCAGGAGGAGAGAACTAGAGATAATGTTCACTGGGCTTGAGAAAGTTATTTTGATGAAAACAAATACTTTCAGAACTGTGAAATCCAATATATGTTGGCATTAGGAGTTTTGGAAGGTGGTATGGTGGACCTCCGGAGTGTTAGGTTAAGACAGAGGAGGCCTGTACCCTCCTGGAAACCAGGAGCACTAGCTGTTTAACTTTCTGACGACACACACAGCCCTGGAAGAACGTCCTGCCCCTGCTTCTGAGAAGATGCTTTAATGGTGGGCTCTTCCTATCAAGAAAAACACTTCCTGGGGCACCTGGGTAGCGCAGTCCTTAAGCGCCTGCCTTCGGCTCAGGGTGTGATCCCGGCGTTTCGGGATCGAGTCCCACATCTGGCTCCTCGGCTAGGAGCCTGCTTCTTCCTCTCCCTCTCCCCTGCTGTGTTCCCTCTCTCGCTGGCTGTCTCTCTGTCACATAAATAAATAAAAAAAAATCTTAAAAAAAAAACAAAACTTCCTCCTAAACTTTCCTGCCCAGCAAAGAGTAGAAACACAAGATTGGCAGACCAGAAAAGCTCTTTGGTGAAAGATTAAAATTTAATGGGCTCTTAGGACTTTTTTGTCTATGAAAATAAATTGATCTTAATATTCTTAAAATTCTACTCTGAATATTAGCTAGGAAATGTAGACTGCTCACTCCCAAATACACATCTTCTGTCCTGACTTCCCCTCTGATCACTATACTCAGCATTTACACCTCAAACTTACCACGTCAAAAACTGAAGTCGCCATCTCCCAACCACATACCCGACTAACAATTACAGATTAAAACCGGACATGTACTCCATGCTTACTCTTCCGACCTAATCTGTTTCTCACCAAATTCCAAAGACGTTTCTCATAATATTATGGAGGAATTTCAAATTGATAGAGTGAACAGGGAATCTATGCCCATCCCTGACCAGTCTTGTCAGTTGGTAAGGAGTTGAGAGACATAGTTTCACAGAGCAGGGAGGGAAGGGGTACAGTCATGGGTAGAGTGCTGGGATTCATGCCTGACTCTC
>NC_048221.1:75713924-75732352 GCF_002007445.2 Ailuropoda melanoleuca | reverse complement strand
AAAAAAAAAACAAAACTTCCTCCTAAACTTTCCTGCCCAGCAAAGAGTAGAAACACAAGATTGGCAGACCAGAAAAGCTCTTTGGTGAAAGATTAAAATTTAATGGGCTCTTAGGACTTTTTTGTCTATGAAAATAAATTGATCTTAATATTCTTAAAATTCTACTCTGAATATTAGCTAGGAAATGTAGACTGCTCACTCCCAAATACACATCTTCTGTCCTGACTTCCCCTCTGATCACTATACTCAGCATTTACACCTCAAACTTACCACGTCAAAAACTGAAGTCGCCATCTCCACCACATACCCAACTAACATTTACAGATTAAAACCGGACATGTACTCCATGCTTACTCTTCCGACCTAATCTGTTTCTCACCAAATTCCAGAGACGTTTCTCATAATATTATGGAGGAATTTCAAATTGATAGAGTGAACAGGGAATCTATGCCCATCCCTGACCAGTCTTGTCAGTTGGTAAGGAGTTGAGAGACATAGTTTCACAGAGCAGGGAGGGAAGGGGTACAGTCATGGGTAGAGTGCTGGGATTCATGCCTGACTCTCCTTGTATTTCCCCCCCCTTTTTAAAGATTTTATTTATTTTAGAGAGAGCATAAGTGGGGAGAGAGGCAGAGGGAGAGGGAGAAGCAGACCCCCTGCTGAGCAGGGAGCCTGAAGACACTGGAATCATTATCTGAGTCGAAGGCAGATGCTTAAATGACTGGGCCACCCAAGCACCCCCTCCCTGCTTTCTTTCACTAGGAAGTACTATTTCTGTTTATCAAAATTGTGTATACAGACACTTAGTACTTTACTTCTTCTGGACAAATCATCATCAGTTGTCTGGAAAAAAATTGGCAAAATATCTTTTACTCTTTTTTTTTTTTGCAGTCTTTGTACTCTCCCCTGTTTTTGTTGGCAATTTTGTGACCCGTGTAAAATTCTGGATTCTGAGTAAAGTGATTAAGTTCCAATGGTCCATTCTTCATTCACGTTGAACAGTGAGATGCTGAGCAGCAGTAAGCATCAAGAGAGCAGAGACTTTGATCTATTTTGTGCATCTTTATATCCCCAGAGTCCAGCTTAAGCCTGGAATTTAGTAAATGAGCAGGAAAAAAAAAATTTGAAATAATCTTTTGGTTCTACAAATTCTGCCAATTTTAGCTGCATATGTGCATTCTGAAAACATCCTAGGGCAATAGGTCAATGCTGCTCTAGTCAAGGGCATTATCTTCTTCAGGAGCAATCAGTTTATATTTAACTTCTCCGGGATGAGTTACAGATGCAAATGTGAGCTAACTACAGCATATTTCCAATATATTTGTTCCATCTTTATATACTGGTATCTTGAGGCAAATGTCCGGTGAACCACACCGTAACTGGTTCTGTTGGGGACCTCCTGGCCTATAGTACCAATAGCTCAAAAGACGAACTCCTCAGCTGGGCTTGTTTTCCAGCTCCTGATGCGGCTGCTTCCCCTGCAGCTCACAGATATTCTTTCTTTAATTCATGCATTTAACAAATCTTCCTATTTTATTTTTCCCCACAAGCATCTTTCAAGGCGCTGGAAATATGGAGTAAAGTGAGGCCTGGCTTTGTCCTTAAGTAGCTTAGAACTTAATAAATAAATTTCATTCTGGTGATACATTTGCCACAGAATAGAGACATAGGCCGGTCTTTCAAACCTTCTTGCCATAAAGGCACAATGAAAGGTTTTTAAACTCTATGAAGCACTCTTTAACAATGCTTTTGATAAAAGCAATGAATAATCTCATTACTATTCTAAGTTTACATATGTTGTCCCATCTAATATTTAGAAAAACCCTCTGAGGAAAAATATTATCCTCATTAGGTTAACAAGGAAAGGAGGCACAGGTCACACAGTTGGTGAGTAAAGCAAAATTGAACTCAGACAGGCTGACTCCTGAGTCCATGTGCTGAACCTCTGGGCCTTCCGTGTGTGGGGCAGGAAGGAGGACAGGAGGCAGTCTGTCTTCAGGTTACACCCGATGACTCTGCTGAATCCAGTTTTATAAAGCCGGACAACCTTAGCTCTCAGCATAGCACACATCCTCGTGAATTACTGAGCATTCCAGATATTCAGCTACGTAAACCATCTTCTAGTTAAATAAATACACAGAAAGTTATCTGGCCGACTAATTGCTGCAACCATTTTGTAATTAGCTAGCCAGCTTCTGTAATTAGTCTGACTTGTAAATTTGGGGCATACTTATTTTTAAAGGCAGAGAAATGCAATTTTCAAAAAAAAATGTCTGTACATAGTGAAATGGCAGTCAAAAAACATAGACTTCCGGAGAGCTTTTGTTCATGCTTGTTTCTGTCTCTGAAATTGTCCTACTTCCTCCTACTCCTACCTGCCCTCCTCTCCTTCCTAGTCTGGGGCATATTTTATTTGTCTGGATCATATATTGCATTTATTTCTAAAGCTTTCCTTGGTCCCCTAGGGCAAAACTAATCATGTCCTTCTTGGTACTACCACAGCACTTTGTCTTTAATGCTCTTGTATTATTGACCAACTCACAGCTCTTTCCTTCGTTTCCTTCCAACTCATTGAATTGCGAACTCTTCGAGGTCACTGACCATACATTATATATCTTTATATCTCTTTATTTTCAGACACTAGCACAGTGCATATTAATAAATGTTAATAATGTTAATTGATGAAGCAATGTGTATGTGGGAGTGAGTAGAGCCTTTCTTTTTGGCTTGTGGCCTCTTCCCCCCACGCCGCCCCCCTTCCGCCCCAGGCTGGTAGTTTTCCGTTGTAGTACAGGAACTCACAGGAGGAGCGCTCTCCTTGGAGCACAGTATGAAGTAGACTCCCCAAGGATAATGGTGAAAGCCTGTGGCACCGTCCTGGGACTCCCCATTTACAACCTATGAAGGCTTACTCACTCATGGCAGAGGCTGCAGTGCTGGGGCCTGTCACCAAATGGTCTCATTATCCACATGGTATTCTCTGAGGGAGGGAAGAACGTCTTTTGTCTTAGGCCATTGACCTGCGCCACTTTCCAAACAGGTAATCATTTCTCTGAGATTTAGTCTAGGCATGCCTTTTATCTGCTGTCTGTATTATTTTGCATATTTATATAAAAACATCTATGATACACTCCCCTGCAATCTGACTTGATGAGAAGAGATGAATCCAACTGGAGAAAAAGAGAGAAAGAAAGAGAAGAAGAGAAAGAGACAGGGAGAGAAAGCAAGACAGGGAGAGAGCAAGCCAGCCTTCGGTGGTAATCAACTTTAGTTGATTACGGTGTGGAGTGTAATCAACCTTCACTACTCTGGCAATTTGACCATCCTCTTTTTTTTTTTTTTTCCTTCCTGCTGTGCTAACCTCTGACATGTGCTTAAATGATGGAGGTGAAATCGATTATTTGTTAAACGAGTTTTTAAAAATGATTTGAGTTAATATATATTAAATGCTTGAAGGTACTGTTAATTATCTTAAGTAGGGTTACAATTAGCCTCTGAAATCATTCTTGGCCTATTCATTTGCTTAGTAAAAAGAGCAACAACTAAACAATACTATTTAGCATGTATTGAGTACTTACAATGGACCAAACACTAAACACTTTGCATAAAAATTATTTAATACTCACACTAACCTATTGAGGTATGAATTATTATCTCAATTTTACAGATGAGCAAACTGCATTTTTAAAGAACTGACCCAAATCACATAGCCAGTTCTGACTTCAAAGCCCCATTTTTCTTTTGTGCAAAGGAAAATTTCAGGCTAGCTCAGATACTTCTTCAAGTGATCATGCAAACCAATTTACTGATCCTGAGGCACTGAGTCTTGACTGTGCATTGCATTGTGAGATTCCTTAAGCATGGGCACAAGGTGGAATTTCTGTATCCTTCAACAAGAATTCACTAAATAACAGTGGCGTGCCGTGACAGAACACATGATATTTGGTATTAAAACTCTTTTAATGGGCGGAATTAATAGATGTTATTGCTATTTTTTGAGTCGCGCCTAAATGTCAGGCTAAACTAATACTACAGCAAGGCTGTTGGCCTTCTGTAGGGATGAATATAAAAATAACCTGCAGTACTCTGGAAGCTGGTGTGAGCAGCTTCCAGCCTTTCCCCAGGTTCTAAAGCTAATGCCCAAAGCCTAGACAGCTTGTCCTACTTTTTTTTTTTTTTCCTTCCTTAAGTAAAGTCTCTGTATCTCAGCATGTAAATGAAGGGGGGAGATAGGGAATATATCTATTGCTTGTATTTCTTGCTGATTGGGCATCTTCCTGACAGAAGTCTTCAGAGGAAAAAGTATGTCATCCTCTTCATTATTGTTAATTAGCAGTAAAAGCCAGGCTTTGGAGGCTGAGTTTCCCAGAGAGCATCCACAGAGACGTGGGCTGAAATTTTAGCAGTTATATGTGAAGTGGGGTCAGGCAGCCGGCCATGTAGGTTTCAGAGCTGAGTTCATTTGTTCTTTAAAGGACAGGAGAGGATTGCAGAGAAATTTCACACGTGGAGATGGGTTGTAAATTCTAGCCCCCCCTCCCAATGCCTGATTCCAGACCATTGGCTAGACGGTCATTTGTATTACAAAGAGTGTTGGAGAAATGAGTTGGCTGGGGATGTTTTGGTATTTCAAACTGAAACGTAGTATTGTTCATTATTATGGGAGGACCATAGTATAAACATCAGCTTCATAATTAACTAGCTTTCAGTGAACTTTCTCCTCAGTAGACTGTATTTCTATTATTTAACTGTCTTTTTTTATTTACTGCCTTTTTTTTTTTTGATTCTTCTGTCTAGACATAAAGTAGATTCAATAGATTAGTGATGCATAGAATTGGGTCCTCAAGGCCAATAATATTTTATAACAGGCTGTTCAGAGGGAGTTGAATTTTATTTGTTGTCCTGTGTCTCTTATTTATTTTCCAGAAAACAACTCACATTTTTAATAAATTTTATCTTCTTAGATCATAAAAGTACTTTTTGAAAAGTTTAAATACAGTGAAAATAAAAGATAAAAACTGCCTGTAATGTGCCAATCTTTTTATTGTGGTGTCTGAAATTCTAATCTTTAATATTATGCATACCCATATATATTTATTTCCTTTTATATATATTTGGTGTATGTAAATAGTTGTATATATGCCGACACACCAACCATTCTTTAAAAAAGATAAAATGCTTCTGTGTGATACATACTATTCTTTAGCTTGATTATTCTTATTCAGTATATTTTGGACATTTTCCATTTTAGAGCATACACTCTCATACTTACTTCATAATATCCTATTGCATGCATGCACTACAATTTGTCGAACCATTCCCTAATGATGGATATTTGGTTTAATTGTTTCAGAATTTTTACTATTACAAAGGATAAAAGTTTTCTTATTTTCGTAAAAAAGTATTTCGTATATGTAATTTTTTTAGCAAGATAAATTTCTACGAGCAGAGCCACTATATTTAGTGCAGGATTGTCCTCTAAGAACACTGTACTGTCAAACATTCCCACCAACAAGTATATAAATATGTCACAAATGGGGCATTTTAATATAAGTACAAACTGCCCTCATCATTCCTTAAGAAATTGAGCTCCATGGAATGATTTTCCTCTCTGGCCTAATTTGAGTTGAGTGTGTTTGCATTTTAATCATTCCATTGGTTTAGAGGTGATACCAAAACCCCTTTAGCTTTGTTCACAATTTTTCTCATATTCTGACAACATTTGCAGAACAGCAGTGGGCTAAGGGGGCTGGATGGCAAGTTCATGAATCATGTAGCTCTTTTTAGGTACACAGTGCTGCATAGTTTTCTGAAGAGCCAGGCAGGCAAGAGGTTAATGTCCCAGTGGGAGGCAGAACTCCTTTCAGTCAGCCTCTGTGTTCTTCACTTTCCACACATTCCATAATTCTTCATTTTGCCCCTTGTCACTTCTTATTTTAATCATGCAGTCCCCAGGACTTGTGCCACAGCAGTGGAACGTGACAGGCTTTTAAATGTATGAATATTGTCAACATTATTGTGGTTAATCTTAATATAACAAACAGAGAAACAATGGATACGTTCTGCTATTAAGCGTTTAGTAAGGCATAGATGTCTTAGCTCTTGATAGCTCATTTAAATGAGAAAGTTCTCAAGCTCAGAAAGTGGATTATATCAAGGGACCAGCTATATGTTGTGTGCCATTCGATAATGGCTAAGATTAAACTGAAAGAAGTAAATGTTCAGAAGGGGAAAAAGATGGAGCTATTTGAGTTTTTCAAATAGTACACGTGATTATTTACTTGAGTCTTATTGCATCTATTATGAGCTAAATCACAGCTGTAGAACCACATTTAAAATTTGAGAATATTTTAGTTCACTTGTCAATTTTTTTATTAGTAATACGTGAATATAATTTAAACATGCGACATATTACCCAAATGGTAGTTTTTCTTTGAACTTTTTAAATGGTTTGCAAGGTGCTACCACCTTGAGTTTTACTAATGAAAGGTAAAATTAAAATGTGTAACTGTGCAGTTTAACAGGCACTGAGAATATTTGATAATGCCACGGCTGTCTATATCATACTCACTAACATATTTAATAGCTGAACAGATGCATCTTGCTATGGCAACACATGGTACCGAGCAGCAGGGAGTCCCATTTGACAAGTCAGTTTTTATTTTATTTCTTTATCCCAAACCTTCTCTAATAATCCCAGATTTCAGTGTGTTTTGATTTGTTAGGCAGCAACCAGATAAGAGAGATTCTGTTCTCTGCTGCTTATTTCCAACAGGTTGTTTTGGCTTCAAGATACAAAGCCCGTGAGATTCTAAAATGAAATAACAGGGCAAGACTGGGTAAGACACACAACACAGAGAACTACATATCAATAAATTACATGTATTCAATACAAAATGGTTATAAAGTACCATCTTTGAGGAAATTCTATAGTGTGTCACGTGGAAGCATCAGATGAGTAAAGAAAATTCTCTCAATCAGCCTCTCAGTAAATATTAGTTATGTGGTAAGCAGGTTTTTTAATTGTGGTGGTTTGAGTATACATCTTCTAGCTGCTTTACTTAACTAGCAATAACTCTTGTCGGCAGAGATGCCCAAGGGAAATTGGGGTTGTTTGGTGTTGCAAGATTTGCTCTCTGAGGATCAATTCTTTGGAGATTTCCATGAGCTATTTTCCAATCCTTTAATTGCCTGTGTCTCAGAAACAACAACAACAACAACAACAACAACAACAACAAACAAAGTGATACACATTCTAAAACTAAAATAAGATGAGTGTCTAGCTAATTTATTTTGAGATCCACAGGAAGATTAGCAATTGATAATGGACCATTCGACATAGATTTTACCAAAGATCCTGTGCAGCTATATTGAAAACTGTAAAATTGTTGAAATTGGATACATTGTATTGCACTTCAAGGATTTCTGGTGTGCTTTGTGTGATGAGGGAATTATACTGTCCTGGAATCTAAAATGTGAAAAAGCTTGGTTCAGATCTTATGGAGTGTCCTAATGCAATTGTCAATTACCTGAAAGAGACAAAGCAGTTGGAGTTCCGCATCTTTACCCACCATCTACTCTAGCAGGGTCTGCATAACCATCACCTAGAATCTGGTTAAGCACTCACAGTGTTAGTTTTTTCCTGGCCCCATGGCCATTATGCACAATCTATCTTTGCCTCAACAATCCACACTAATTCAAAGAGTTCAGGGTACCCCTCTAGGTTTGCACAACTGGGCGAATTAATTTCTTTCCGTTGCAGGAGTGGTGAAGTGATTTTCCTCCACTCAGACTTTTCTCTGTTGTAATGGTAAACCTCAGGGAGCTGGGCTCATTATGCTTTCTGTTACTGTGACTCATAATTCACATAATTTATGTAAGCCTGCCTGTAGGAAAATACTACTAAATAAGTGGTCACTTCAACTTCTGTTTTCTGGCCAATAGGTCTGAAGAGCTGGAATATCTTTAAAGTGGGACACTAGGATGAGAGGTTTGCATACTCTGGCTATAGCCTTGTTTTTCCATTTTATATTAAGGATACAGGTATCCCAATAATCCTTTATTTTACACTTGATTTGGTTGTTGAAAATAAGACGTAAATGTAAATCTGAGCTCACAGGGCCTTTTTATCACCTAGGCTTGTTGACAAACTTTTGGTAAAATTCTCATATTCTGAATATAAAAGTTCTTACTTCCAAACCCAGAGTCTTATATACCAACCAGAATGTTATTCTCCCTCCCAAAATGGCACATAGGAAGATGATATTTGAAATAGTGAAAACTATGTGGATAACATTACAGATGTAGTAAGTCACAAAACAAATTATCATCTTTGAGCAACTCTGAAGTTAGTTAGATGGAAAGACAGCTAGTTGTAGCTATTTGTCCTCCACTGTGCTTGATAGAGAGATGGCTCTAAGTGCATTTGATTATAAGGAAAGCATATCACCCCCATTTAAAATGCAAATGAATTTTTGAAACATGATAACTATTCACTCGGAGGAATCAAACCTGTAACTCCTAGAGTTTTGTGTATTTGGTGAACATCACAATGAAGCCAACACCCAAATTCATAGGATTTATTCAATGGAGAATAAAAAATTTAAAGGCTGTTGGTGTGTCTCTCTTTAAATCTATTTTAAAATATGGAACAAAATTAAATGTTTTTGGAAAGGTCATTCTTGTCTACTTTGTTTTGCATATAGAAAACAGGAATCTCTGTGCTTTTAAATTAAGATTAACTAAAATGTCACTAGGTCCAAAAAGTTGAAGTTTTTCAGATCCCTGATAAGTTTCAAGATATGGAAAGGTAGTTCACTTAGATGTTCACTTGTTTTCTGACTCCTTATTAAAGACTAAAGATTTAGAAAGTAAATGGATCATACTGCTATGGTTTGCTGAAGGTTTAGATTCTGTCTTGGACTCTAAGATACACAAATGTTTTTCTAGCCAAAATTATGGGTGTGGAGGAGACTATAATGGTACTTGAATATGGGGCAAACTGAAAGACTTTGTGATCTGAGGGAAATAAAGAAGGTACTGAACCTTAAGGAGAACACAGTCAAGTCTTTAGAGTACTGTGGTGGGATATTATTCCATTCTAAGAGATTGGGGTCCATACCAGAAGCAGAGAGATCTCTCCAGAAGGATGTTTATAGCTAATAGATCCTCAATCCCTACTGGAGGTAGGGAGTCATTCATTCATGAATCATTTGCTGAGGACCTTAACTCCCAAAACCTTGTTAGTTTCTTAGGAAATAAATTTGGATAAGAGATTACACATGCTTCAGTAAAACTGAAAAGTAGTGAAGACAGACGTTTAAAGAAAGAATTTTTAAGTGATGTAATAAAGATAAAATAGAAGCACAGGAATTTACTTTAGTAGCATAAGGGAAAAAATTCTGAATTTTGCTTTGGTTCCTCAGGAGCCACCTTTGTAGAGGAGGTAGTGTAGGCATGTGGGGGTGAGTGTGCCAAATACACAAAAGTAAGCAAGAGTGAGGTGGGGGGGCGGGCACCAGGAATGATATAAGCTAAGGGTAGATATAGCATGGAGTGTCTTATTGTGTGCGCTTAATATGGTCCAGAGTAGGCATTGGAAACTGTTTCCTGAAAAAATAGTTAAATGGGAAGCGTCTTATTTGGTTTTTCAATAACAATTATTTGGACTGAAAGAAGAGAAGCATCGAGCTTTTAACAAGTGTTTAAGTGGTGTGATACTATGGGGAGACTTAAAGTAACATCCTGAAGCTTCACTGTTCAGTTGCTTTCAGGATGGCACTTTGGGTTATAAGGGTTATAAAGATGACCTTCAACCAGGCATTCTGGTGGAGGACATGTTACATGTTACAGAATGCTGTAGCCCATACTATCCTAGGACTCTTTTTTTGGGGGGGGTCCCCTGTTGTAATTGGTTCTGTCCTCTTTAGGCATTTTTTAAAGATGATCCACATTGAGAGCTGAGCCCCTATTTATGGGAGGTTTTTGTATAATTATGTACTTTGACAAAGAGTTTTAAAGTAAGTAACTGTAGGGGCACCTGGGTGGCTCAGTGGGTTAAGTGTCTGCCTTTGGCTCAGGTCATGATCCTAGGGGCCTGGGATCAAGTTCCGCTTCAGGGTCCCTGCTCAGTGGGGAGTGTGCTTCTCCCTCTGCCCCTCCCCCAGCTTGTGCTCCCTCTCCATCCTTCTCTCCCTCAAATAAATAAATAAAATATTTTTAAAAAATTAAGTAATTGTAGATCCAGCCATAAGAATGATGGTCCTGTGATTTTAGGGATTTTTCCAGGCTTTGTTTTTTCCAGTCTCTTGGCTGCTCAATTAATTCAGTGGGCACAAGGTACAGCAATAGCAGTGGTGTTGAATCATGCTTAATATTTTACTATAATTCTGAATCGCACATTGAACATACTGTTTAAAGGTGATTTTTAAAGATGTGGTTGAGAATAAATTTACTACTTTTTAAAGTCTTTGCTATTCTTAACATTAGCAAATATTATTCTATAAAATATATTTACTGTGATGCTCATAATCAAGGATTGGGAGAAAAAATGTGGAGAATATTAACAGTATTAGGAGTCACTGCTTATGCTGTATCTGTTTTGCTACAATAACACTTCTGATCCCTTTCTAATTACCATATTAATCTTCACTAGTATCTGACCCAGGTGTTATATACCAGGATTGCCAGGAACATGACAAGGTCATTGCTTTTGACCTTTGAGGACATTATGAAACAGCTATTTTTAGCCACATCTTTTGGAGGCTGCCAACACATAAAATAGGTTCTGTCATAGATATTTCTTTACTTTCTAAATGTAATAATAATATTTCACAATATACTGTGTGTGATTTAGACCTTATGATTACTCTAGATTTGAATTCTCTGCTTAGAGGACAGCAGATGCATGCTTGGAATTACCCACAAATATGAAATCCTTTCTTTGACATTATGTTAACATGGTGCCATTGATCATTAAAACCTGAGTTGAACTTTCTGTTCTACAACATATGCAGAAAATTAGTGTGGCAGTTCTGTTGTCCCCAGAGGCTTTGGCTTCCTGAGCTCAGTAAAGCACTCTGATTTTTTTTAATGGCTTGAAAACAGAAAGCTGAAAATGAGAAAATGTCTTTTGGCATGTCCCAGTCTCTCCTCATTTNTTATCACCTAGGCTTGTTGACAAACTTTTGGTAAAATTCTCATATTCTGAATATAAAAGTTCTTACTTCCAAACCCAGAGTCTTATATACCAACCAGAATGTTATTCTCCCTCCCAAAATGGCACATAGGAAGATGATATTTGAAATAGTGAAAACTATGTGGATAACATACAGATGTAGTAAGTCACAAAACAAATTATCATCTTTGAGCAACTCTGAAGTTAGTTAGATGGAAAGACAGCTAGTTGTAGCTATTTGTCCTCCACTGTGCTTGATAGAGAGATGGCTCTAAGTGCATTTGATTATAAGGAAAGCATATCACCCCCATTTAAAATGCAAATGAATTTTTGAAACATGATAACTATTCACTCGGAGGAATCAAACCTGTAACTCCTAGAGTTTTGTGTATTTGGTGAGCATCACAATGAAGCCAACACCCAAATTCATAGGATTTATTCAATGGAGAATAAAAAATTTAAAGGCTGTTGGTGTGTCTCTCTTTAAATCTATTTTAAAATATGGAACAAAATTAAATGTTTTTGGAAAGGTCATTCTTGTCTACTTTGTTTTGCATATAGAAAACAGGAATCTCTGTGCTTTTAAATTAAGATTAACTAAAATGTCACTAGGTCCAAAAAGTTGAAGTTTTTCAGATCCCTGATAAGTTTCAAGATATGGAAAGGTAGTTCACTTAGATGTTCACTTGTTTTCTGACTCCTTATTAAAGACTAAAGATTTAGAAAGTAAATGGATCATACTGCTATGGTTTGCTGAAGGTTTAGATTCTGTCTTGGACTCTAAGATACACAAATGTTTTTCTAGCCAAAATTATGGGTGTGGAGGAGACTATAATGGTACTTGAATATGGGGCAAACTGAAAGACTTTGTGATCTGAGGGAAATAAAGAAGGTACTGAACCTTAAGGAGAACACAGTCAAGTCTTTAGAGTACTGTGGTGGGATATTATTCCATTCTAAGAGATTGGGGTCCATACCAGAAGCAGAGAGATCTCTCCAGAAGGATGTTTATAGCTAATAGATCCTCAATCCTTACTGGAGGTAGGGAGTCATTCATTCATGAATCATTTGCTGAGGACCTTAACTCCCAAAACCTTGTTAGTTTCTTAGGAAATAAATTTGGATAAGAGATTACACATGCTTCAGTAAAACTGAAAAGTAGTGAAGACAGACGTTTAAAGAAAGAATTTTTAAGTGATGTAATAAAGATAAAATAGAAGCACAGGAATTTACTTTAGTAGCATAAGGGAAAAAATTCTGAATTTTGCTTTGGTTCCTCAGGAGCCACCTTTGTAGAGGAGGTAGTGTAGGCATGTGGGGGTGAGTGTGCCAAATACACAAAAGTAAGCAAGAGTGAGGTGGGGGGGCGGGCACCAAGAATGATATAAGCTAAGGGTAGATATAGCATGGAGTGTCTTATTGTGTGCGCTTAATATGGTCCAGAGTAGGCATTGGAAACTGTTTCCTGAAAAAATAGTTAAATGGGAAGCGTCTTATTTGGTTTTTCAATAACAATTATTTGGACTGAAAGAAGAGAAGCATCGAGCTTTTAACAAGTGTTTAAGTGGTGTGATACTATGGGGAGACTTAAAGTAACATCCTGAAGCTTCACTGTTCAGTTGCTTTCAGGATGGCACTTTGGGTTATAAGGGTTATAAAGATGACCTTCAACCAGGCATTCTGGTGGAGGACATGTTACATGTTACAGAATGCTGTAGCCCATACTATCCTAGGACTCTTTTTTGGGGGGGGTCCCCTGTTGTAATTGGTTCTGTCCTCTTTAGGCATTTTTTAAAGATGATCCACATTGAGAGCTGAGCCCCTATTTATGGGAGGTTTTTGTATAATTATGTACTTTGACAAAGAGTTTTAAAGTAAGTAACTGTAGGGGCACCTGGGTGGCTCAGTGGGTTAAGTGTCTGCCTTTGGCTCAGGTCATGATCCTAGGGGCCTGGGATCAAGTTCCGCTTCAGGGTCCCTGCTCAGTGGGGAGTGTGCTTCTCCCTCTGCCCCTCCCCCAGCTTGTGCTCCCTCTCCATCCTTCTCTCCCTCAAATAAATAAATAAAATATTTTTAAAAAATTAAGTAATTGTAGATCCAGCCATAAGAATGATGGTCCTGTGATTTTAGGGATTTTTCCAGGCTTTGTTTTTTCCAGTCTCTTGGCTGCTCAATTAATTCAGTGGGCACAAGGTACAGCAATAGCAGTGGTGTTGAATCATGCTTAATATTTTACTATAATTCTGAATCGCACATTGAACATACTGTTTAAAGGTGATTTTTAAAGATGTGGTTGAGAATAAATTTACTACTTTTTAAAGTCTTTGCTATTCTTAACATTAGCAAATATTATTCTATAAAATATATTTACTGTGATGCTCATAATCAAGGATTGGGAGAAAAAATGTGGAGAATATTAACAGTATTAGGAGTCACTGCTTATGCTGTATCTGTTTTGCTACAATAACACTTCTGATCCCTTTCTAATTACCATATTAATCTTCACTAGTATCTGACCCAGGTGTTATATACCAGGATTGCCAGGAACATGACAAGGTCATTGCTTTTGACCTTTGAGGACATTATGAAACAGCTATTTTTAGCCACATCTTTTGGAGGCTGCCAACACATAAAATAGGTTCTGTCATAGATATTTCTTTACTTTCTAAATGTAATAATAATATTTCACAATATACTGTGTGTGATTTAGACCTTATGATTACTCTAGATTTGAATTCTCTGCTTAGAGGACAGCAGATGCATGCTTGGAATTACCCACAAATATGAAATCCTTTCTTTGACATTATGTTAACATGGTGCCATTGATCATTAAAACCTGAGTTNAAGGTCTGTCATAGATATTTCTTTACTTTCTAAATGTAATAATAATATTTCACAATATACTGTGTGTCATTTAGACCTTATGATTACTCTAGATTTGAATTCTCTGCTTAGAGGACAGCAGATGCATGCTTGGAATTACCCACAAATATGAAATCCTTTCTTTGACATTATGTTAACATGGTGCCATTGATCATTAAAACCTGAGTTGAACTTTCTGTTCTACAACATATGCAGAAAATTAGTGTGGCAGTTCTGTTGTCCCCAGAGGCTTTGGCTTCCTGAGCTCAGTAAAGCACTCTGATTTTTTTTAATGGCTTGAAAACAGAAAGCTGAAAATGAGAAAATGTCTTTTGGCATGTCCCAGTCTCTCCTCATTTAAAAAAAAAANATTTAAAATGCAAATGAATTTTTGAAACATGATAACTATTCACTCGGAGGAATCAAACCTGTAACTCCTAGAGTTTTGTGTATTTGGTGAGCATCACAATGAAGCCAACACCCAAATTCATAGGATTTATTCAATGGAGAATAAAAAATTTAAAGGCTGTTGGTGTGTCTCTCTTTAAATCTATTTTAAAATATGGAACAAAATTAAATGTTTTTGGAAAGGTCATTCTTGTCTACTTTGTTTTGCATATAGAAAACAGGAATCTCTGTGCTTTTAAATTAAGATTAACTAAAATGTCACTAGGTCCAAAAAGTTGAAGTTTTTCAGATCCCTGATAAGTTTCAAGATATGGAAAGGTAGTTCACTTAGATGTTCACTTGTTTTCTGACTCCTTATTAAAGACTAAAGATTTAGAAAGTAAATGGATCATACTGCTATGGTTTGCTGAAGGTTTAGATTCTGTCTTGGACTCTAAGATACACAAATGTTTTTCTAGCCAAAATTATGGGTGTGGAGGAGACTATAATGGTACTTGAATATGGGGCAAACTGAAAGACTTTGTGATCTGAGGGAAATAAAGAAGGTACTGAACCTTAAGGAGAACACAGTCAAGTCTTTAGAGTACTGTGGTGGGATATTATTCCATTCTAAGAGATTGGGGTCCATACCAGAAGCAGAGAGATCTCTCCAGAAGGATGTTTATAGCTAATAGATCCTCAATCCTTACTGGAGGTAGGGAGTCATTCATTCATGAATCATTTGCTGAGGACCTTAACTCCCAAAACCTTGTTAGTTTCTTAGGAAATAAATTTGGATAAGAGATTACACATGCTTCAGTAAAACTGAAAAGTAGTGAAGACAGACGTTTAAAGAAAGAATTTTTAAGTGATGTAATAAAGATAAAATAGAAGCACAGGAATTTACTTTAGTAGCATAAGGGAAAAAATTCTGAATTTTGCTTTGGTTCCTCAGGAGCCACCTTTGTAGAGGAGGTAGTGTAGGCATGTGGGGGTGAGTGTGCCAAATACACAAAAGTAAGCAAGAGTGAGGTGGGGGGGCGGGCACCAAGAATGATATAAGCTAAGGGTAGATATAGCATGGAGTGTCTTATTGTGTGCGCTTAATATGGTCCAGAGTAGGCATTGGAAACTGTTTCCTGAAAAAATAGTTAAATGGGAAGCGTCTTATTTGGTTTTTCAATAACAATTATTTGGACTGAAAGAAGAGAAGCATCGAGCTTTTAACAAGTGTTTAAGTGGTGTGATACTATGGGGAGACTTAAAGTAACATCCTGAAGCTTCACTGTTCAGTTGCTTTCAGGATGGCACTTTGGGTTATAAGGGTTATAAAGATGACCTTCAACCAGGCATTCTGGTGGAGGACATGTTACATGTTACAGAATGCTGTAGCCCATACTATCCTAGGACTCTTTTTTGGGGGGGGTCCCCTGTTGTAATTGGTTCTGTCCTCTTTAGGCATTTTTTAAAGATGATCCACATTGAGAGCTGAGCCCCTATTTATGGGAGGTTTTTGTATAATTATGTACTTTGACAAAGAGTTTTAAAGTAAGTAACTGTAGGGGCACCTGGGTGGCTCAGTGGGTTAAGTGTCTGCCTTTGGCTCAGGTCATGATCCTAGGGGCCTGGGATCAAGTTCCGCTTCAGGGTCCCTGCTCAGTGGGGAGTGTGCTTCTCCCTCTGCCCCTCCCCCAGCTTGTGCTCCCTCTCCATCCTTCTCTCCCTCAAATAAATAAATAAAATATTTTTAAAAAATTAAGTAATTGTAGATCCAGCCATAAGAATGATGGTCCTGTGATTTTAGGGATTTTTCCAGGCTTTGTTTTTTCCAGTCTCTTGGCTGCTCAATTAATTCAGTGGGCACAAGGTACAGCAATAGCAGTGGTGTTGAATCATGCTTAATATTTTACTATAATTCTGAATCGCACATTGAACATACTGTTTAAAGGTGATTTTTAAAGATGTGGTTGAGAATAAATTTACTACTTTTTAAAGTCTTTGCTATTCTTAACATTAGCAAATATTATTCTATAAAATATATTTACTGTGATGCTCATAATCAAGGATTGGGAGAAAAAATGTGGAGAATATTAACAGTATTAGGAGTCACTGCTTATGCTGTATCTGTTTTGCTACAATAACACTTCTGATCCCTTTCTAATTACCATATTAATCTTCACTAGTATCTGACCCAGGTGTTATATACCAGGATTGCCAGGAACATGACAAGGTCATTGCTTTTGACCTTTGAGGACATTATGAAACAGCTATTTTTAGCCACATCTTTTGGAGGCTGCCAACACATAAAATAGGTTCTGTCATAGATATTTCTTTACTTTCTAAATGTAATAATAATATTTCACAATATACTGTGTGTGATTTAGACCTTATGATTACTCTAGATTTGAATTCTCTGCTTAGAGGACAGCAGATGCATGCTTGGAATTACCCACAAATATGAAATCCTTTCTTTGACATTATGTTAACATGGTGCCATTGATCATTAAAACCTGAGTTGAACTTTCTGTTCTACAACATATGCAGAAAATTAGTGTGGCAGTTCTGTTGTCCCCAGAGGCTTTGGCTTCCTGAGCTCAGTAAAGCACTCTGATTTTTTTTAATGGCTTGAAAACAGAAAGCTGAAAATGAGAAAATGTCTTTTGGCATGTCCCAGTCTCTCCTCATTTTAAAAAAAAATGTAGATCTTGCAGAATTTCTTGGTTTGGTATCATAAAGATAAAAGGTGATTCAAAGAGGGGTGCCTGGGTGGCTCAGTTGGTTGTATACAGCTCAGTTGGTTTCAGCTCCGGTCGTGATCTTGGGGTCATAGGAGCGAGCCCTGCGTGGGGCTCTGTGCTCAGTGGAGAGTCTGCTTGAGATTCTCTCTCCCTCCGCCCCTCCCCCCATGCTTGCTTGCTCTTTCTCTCCCTCTCTGTCTCAAATAAATGAATAAATCTTTTTTAAAAAGTGATTCAAAGAGAATAATTCTGCCTTAAAATTCTAGTTTGTAAATGGGATATATGGGTTGAAACCTATAAATGCAATTTATTTATGCAACTTCAAAATCAAAGTTTTTGTATTGGGCCAGTTTCCCCATGGTAAGTTGCTACTTCATAGTAGAACATCCAGTTTGAATACAGTTTAATCAATATTACAATATTTAAAAGCATCGAAACAGGAAAATATCGGCATAATTTATTAACTCCTCTAGCTTTAAAGTATAAAAGAATAGCTTTTTGACATTATCTTCTCACTCCTCTACTCCCTCTACATTTTTGTACTTAAAAGCATATTTAGTTGCTTTAAATAGTTAACCAATTTAATCTGAGGTTTAGCTACACTCATTTGTGAAATTAACTTTTATGTCTGATAATTTATTGATGGATGTTTTATCCTCTATAGAGTTACCTAATATGATTTAAATATTCAAATGACAAATTTCGACCATTTTGCAGTCTAATATAGTTGATTATGTAACTATTTTAACTGTCCTATTTTTACAGCTATTGTTCCCAAAAAAGGATTGCTTGTTGTAGTTGCTCTTAACACCTAAGCCGTCGGAATATTGACTGGGGAATCAGAAGAACATGCCAATTATTTGCTTGCTAAAATTTTCTTTTGATATTTCACTTTGCATGAGGCCTTATCGTTGGCTGAACTATGGAATACATGCTGTTGAACTGAACAGTAGGCAAAAATAATTGCCTGCTAAACAAAAGTTTGACTATGTGATAATAATTCCTTAATTCATATTGTCTTGCTTTTCTACTACTTTTATTAATATGATGATCTCATATTTTATATATTGTTTTATGTTGAAAGCATTTTACTCATAATCTTTAAAACAACTCCCAAAGGTATAGAAAGTGGTTTTTATTGTATATATTTCATGAATAAGGAAACTAAAGCCTAGGGAACTTAAATGACATAATGATCAGAATTCAGGTCTTCTGATTTCAATCCAAATACTTTTCTACCATACTTTAATTTGTAAATGAAATGT
>NC_048221.1:75699949-75712807 GCF_002007445.2 Ailuropoda melanoleuca | reverse complement strand
TTTTAACTGTCCTATTTTTACAGCTATTGTTCCCAAAAAAGGATTGCTTGTTGTAGTTGCTCTTAACACCTAAGCCGTCGGAATATTGACTGGGGAATCAGAAGAACATGCCAATTATTTGCTTGCTAAAATTTTCTTTCGATACTTCACTTTGCATGAGGCCTTATCGTTGGCTGAACTATGGAATACATGCTGTTGAACTGAACAGTAGGCAAAAATAATTGCCTGCTAAACAAAAGTTTGACTATGTGATAATAATTCCTTAATTCATATTGTCTTGCTTTTCTACTACTTTTATTAATATGATGATCTCATATTTTATATATTGTTTTATGTTGAAAGCATTTTACTCATAATCTTTAAAACAACTCCCAAAGGTATAGAAAGTGGTTTTTATTGTATATATTTCATGAATAAGGAAACTAAAGCCTAGGGAACTTAAATGACATAATGATCAGAATTCAGGTCTTCTGATTTCAATCCAAATACTTTTCTACCATACTTTAATTTGTAAATGAAATGTTTCCCTCAAATATTCTGGTCGAGACCATCTTAGGCATTGAGAGCTATAATATTCACATTCGATAGAGATTATGTTAATACAAATTTGACTCATTTGTTGATTTTGAAGAAACACATTGACCCATTACACATAATCTTTATTTATAACTAGTCTTTATTTTAAAATGTGCTCCAAAAGCATAATAAGGGCTTAAAATTCTTTGCTTTTAGAAACCCTTCTTATAACTCTTTTTCTTTTAACGTAAGACTAGAAAGAGGCCAGCATATTCAATCAGATAGGGAAGTGAGAGTAGGATTGGGTTGGAGGGGAAATGTAAAGGGGCAAATCCATTGTAAGAAAACAATCAAGGAAGAACTCATCAGAAAAATAATTTTAACACTTGGGAGAATATAGAAAATAATTACATACATGAAGTATTGTCTGAAATGAATTTTGTGAGGGTTATAGCCGCCTATCTCATTTCTGTGATGTGTAGAATTCAGGTAAAGCTCTGGCTGCAAATCAGTGACCTGGTTATATTAACGTGAGCTGAGTTCTAGCTATGCTACATATTTCATTTGACCTTGCATCATTTTATAAAATCAGGTTAATAGTACATTCCTATCTACCTCACAGAATTATCCTGAAGATCAAATGAAACAGAGGATGTGGATGTACTTTAGGACACTGATAGCATCATATAAAGCTATATGGTTTCCAAAAATCATGTAGGAAAGTGGTCTCGTCGTCTTAGAAACAGACTATGTGAAAATAGAATGTAGGTTATAACTTTTACTTGAAATCTAGAGAGATATTTGTAAAGGTTTTATTTTTACTTATTTAAGAGAGAGAGAGAGTGAGAGAGAGAGAGAGAAAGAGAGTACAGGTAGGGGGAGGGGCAGAAGGAGAAGCAGACTCCCCACTGAGCAGGGAGCCTGGCGTGGGGCTTGATCCCAGGACCCCGGAATCATGACTTGAGCTGAAGGCAGACACTTAACCCACTGAGCCACCCAGGCGCCCCTAGAGAGATATTCTTAAGAAATTCTGAAAAATCAGAAGAGTTAAGCTTCTATTTTTAAAATTTGGAAGTGTCTGGAATAAAGATTGGATTCAAATTATCTTATAGTATCATTTTGTAACTAGGTAACAGTTTTTTTTTAACCTACAGAAATTCTTATTAATGTTGTTGCTGAAGCTTGTATTAGTCATTTTTTTCTAGGAAAAAATTATCCAAATTATTTGATAATCTATCCCTTGAATACTGAAAGTATGCAAGATAAAGTTGCAAGTTAGGTTGGAAAGATCTGAAAATATTTAGTCTTAGGGATTTGCTGATGGATCTCTTATGTAAGTCATTCAAAAAAGATAAAGACGTATGTGCTCAAGATTGTCTCATTTTAAGGACAGCAAGTGGCTATGTTCCAGAATCATTGCATTCATAGGGAGAAATTCCTAGTTACACCTAAAGGGCTTTGTCCTTGCCATAGCCTGATGAAAATTATTCAGTACCTTGAATGAAAATACAGAAGAGATTTTTATTCAATTTATTGATGAGATGAGGATTGAAGTCATGACTAATGTGTGAGTATCTCAAGTTAGAATCAAGTGACATATCCAAGAACATCAGATTAACAACTATAAAAATAAAGATCCATATATGAGTAAAGCACAAAATAAACGGCAAACAAATAAACTTATATACCTTAATGATCAGCCTAAAGTTAATATAGATCACCAGAGTTAGGAGGCTTCCAAGTAAAACTAATCAATTTTAGGATACATTAGTTTTGAGAAAGATGGGTGTGATGAATTCCTCTTATCTATACTGATCACTCAGCTGGTGTTTTGTGTACTGCTCTTTTTGTCACACTCTCTAAAAGGAATGTCTTTAGAGGAGAACAGGAAGATAATGAAAAAACTTGAAGCAAAATTAAATGGCACAATCATCAAAGAACTGCAAGGAATTAAGATTCTTGGTTAGGAGACCCAAAGGAGAGAGTTTGAACCAGTAGATAATAGCTCAAATAGGCATTATAATTAATTGACCTGAAGAAATACCTAACAGTCACAGCAGTTTAGAGACAGAATCGGATAGTGAGTACTGAAGAGGTAGTGAGTACTACAAGCCACATTTGTGAGGAGTCTGGACAGATTAAAACACTAGCCAGGTGAATAAACAAAAGGAACTCCCAATCCTATTACATTTTCTTATTGTTTTATTATATTGAATAGGTAAATTGATTATAGCAGAAATTGACAAACTATAGGTAACATACAAACTCAAAATTATGGAGAAAGAGATGTGCCATGTTATTCTGCAAACCCTATATTCAGCATAATTTTTCTTTCCCATCCTTATAATCTTCAGGTCTTACCACTTTTATTCATTCAGTTCATTCATTTAACAAGACGTAAAGGTCACTCAACAGTGTTAATAAAATGCAAGCTCCACAAGGGAGAAACTTTGTCCTGTGAACTTCTGTAGCCTCCATACCTAAAACAGTGCCTGGCTTCTTGTAAGGAAGTAAATAGATATAAAGATATCATAGTCCAACCATTAATTTCATAGATACTGAGATTCCTCCCGCGGAATTAAAGACTTCTCTGTTACCAGCTGGGTCCAGAAGCCAGATGCCCTTGGTTCTACCTAGTACACTTGGCCACTGTTTCTCAAACTAGGTTCCTTTGGTCCTCAAGTGTGTGCAACACTACCATAATGTCAAAATGGCAACATCAGCTCTTCTCTGCCATTGTATTGATGTTGATTTCTATTAACCATTATAAGGACAAAATGTCTCTTAAGTAAATTATGACTGGGAAAGCATTTCAAAGGCAGTATTTTCATTACAACTTCGGTATTTCTCAGATTGGACTCTATAGGCACCTTCTTAGAGTCTAGAAATTCTTAGGATTGAGGAGCACTTTGCTATCATAAAGACTTGCAGCCGGTCCCTAAGTGACCCTCCTAGAGATAGCAATTCACGTTTGGATTTTATTTGCCCTTGTAGATATATATCATGCAAGCAAGGTGAGAGGTTGAAGGGGCAGCATGATGTCTGCAAAGACATGTCATTCTGCCCCCTACTTCTTTTCCAGGTTATCTAAGTAGTATATAATTCTGTTTCCTAAGAATATTTGCTTTTACTTTGCTTCTTTCACTTAAAGGAATTCCAGACATCCCACACCACCTTCAGCTTCTTTTTCCAGTTTTGATAGTAGAGACTTAAATATACAAGACAAAATCTGCCATTGATTTAATTAACAGTTATTTATCGAGAATCTCTAAATTTCGTCACTTTCTTAGGGGCTGGCTATAAAATGGAGAAACAAAATAGACAAAAATCCACGCCTTCACAAGAATTACATTGTAAGGTCACGCTCAGGCTTTCAAAATTAGCTGTTTAGTTAAAGTGGCATAGTAATGTAATGGGTAAAATAATATTTGGGATAAAACTGTTGATATCATCTTTTCTAGGCCAACTCATTTATTTCTTTGCAAATTCAAAGTGTATTTTGATCACTGCTGTGAAACTACTGTTCTTGTTGACTTTCTGCATTTCTTCCGAGAGTTTCTGTGTTTATAATGAGGTTAGCAGTATGAGTTAAAACTTTAAAAAGTATAGATTACTCACAAACCTTTTTTTTTTTTTTTTTTAAAGTTACAGTTTTCAGTTCTGGGAAAATATGCTCACTGCTCGGTGAATCCCAAGCTTGTAAATTAGATCCTAAGGGGACAGTTTAAGGGACAGGAAACTTTAGCAGTGAACATAGAGTATATTCAGTTTGCTAATAAGCAAAAGTCTTAGTGTATTTCTTAAGATGTATCAGGCCTTCATATTGATTTATTTCCATGAACGAAGAAAAGGAAATGTAGGATTTACAAGCAATGCCATTGTAGTGTATCCCTGAAATTGCCTGCAATTGCCAAATACTGTATTTATTAAATAACTGAAAAACAAAAATTACCTTTTTTCCTTTTTATTTTTCTTGATGAGGTAAGATTAGTATACATCAAAGTAAGTTTGACCGACTAAGAGATATTTGGTATTTAGGACTGAGAGTGATAAATATTTTGTGTATAATTGATACTTAAGAAATTTGCCTACAGAAAAATATACTACACTAATATTTTGAGTTATTTCTAGACTTTAGTTTTCATTATGCTGTCATATCCTTCTGTATTTATTGCATAATAGTAGGCTTAATTAGAGCTTACAAATGTAAAAGGCTTTATAGGTTTCAATACATAGGAAAATAGATATCTGTGTTTATACAGCTGTCATACTTTTTTTGCTATTATACTAGAGATCATAAGCACATTATATTTTCTTTATTAATTTCTAATATGGAAATTACAAATTTTATAATTCAGATTGCCAATCTATTGCTACAGAGCCTTAATCATCTTTTTAGTGCAATGAATATTTGCATTTTAAAATACAAGTAGTTGATCATTAAATGTTATTTTGCAGTGTGATTGCCACATATACTATCAAATTTAGGAGACAAATACTCTGAACAAGAAATCAAAGTCTTATATAAATATAACATATAACTATAGGTGTGTTTATTCACTGAATCCATCTACACATTTGGGGAACATTTGTAAGTGGTTTTTACAGTTAATTGAGATTTTGGCTTTTCTAAGGTCTAAGAAGGACCTTCCTCAATCAGTTTTCTTCCAAAATAAAGTTTTGCTTGAATCTAGTGGCCACTTTTAATTATTTTCAAATCATCTTGATACATCCAAATGTTATTATCACAAGCCATTTAGAGAAGTGGATAATGATAATTATTCAATTTTTTCTTATTTATCATTGCATTAATTTTGTTGTTTGGGAATTTCTGACAATAACTATCCATCACTTAGGCTTGATTAAACCACTTAAATAGTATGTATTTATGTGAAGTGCCTATTTTATGACACCAAGCCACAAGTTCCCCATGTCTAAAAGTAATGACTAAAATGTTTATTTTTTAAAAGCTAAATATTTCTATTTGAATGACATATTAAAATAGACATATAGTGATATATGATTGGGAATAAAATTGTGTTTTTGATTGTGCTTTACATAATTTCATAGCTTATAAATAATCTGTTTCTTGCCACTGCTTTAAATATATATTTAGCAAAGAAGGATTTCATTCGTAGTTAAAATACCTGGGAAATACGTGTTCCTACTTAGTTGCTAAAGGAATGTTATTTTTTATTGTCTCAAAAGTATCATTGTAATGAACATGTGCAGTCTAGATATAAATTAGTACATGGATCAATAAGTTTATTGCTTTTACAAGGTCCACTTAGTAATCACTATCAGTGATTATTCAAAATTACAGTGCATTTTATGCTAATTGCAGAATTATTCCTGGTTTTCTAGTAATAGCTATGACTCATAGAAAACATTTCTAATTAGCACCTGTGAATATGGATGCAATTTAATATTAATCAGATTTAAATTTTAGAATAATACATCACCAATCTTCTCATCTCCAAAATGCCAGTAGATTGAAATTGGATTTTTCTAGGTAGGAAGTTGAAGTTCATAACTTAAAGTATTTTGAATAAACCAAACACGGTATGATGGAGAGATAGCTCATTCCTTATAAATTCATAATATTCAAGTCTTAATTAAAAAGTTGAATGAAGTGTGAAGACAACATAGTCTATTTCTTTGTGCCAAAGTCCATGCACGAACCTATGTTGGATCTCACTGCCCAAGATATACTAGCCAATTTTGACTTGATTTTCTTCAAATTTTTATTACATGTTATATATGATAACATTTACAGAAGCAATTATAATATTCTATTTCGATTGAAGAAGGGATATTTGAGAATCGAAAGAGAACATTAACATCATTAATGTGGTATTATAATTAATAGATAGAACATTAATAAGCTATAATACAGTGTTACAATTATTTATTATGCATCATTAATAATTATATTCAGTGGTTGCAAAATAAATTCTTGCAGAAGCTTAAAGTACAACTAACTTTTATGGTAGTTCTAATCTTACTCATTTTTTTATTAGACAAAACAACTTGAAAATACGAAATCACATCTATTCAGTTAATGAGAACAAATTAAAATACCTGCCAAACGTCTTCCATGTTTTTATTGAGTAATACACATATTCAGTAATTAAGAATGTAGCCATTGGGTTCTAACCAAAGTAAATAGAAATTCCAAAAGAAAGTGATTATGTTTGCTTTAAGTACCTAAGTATCTATACTTTAAGTATCTGTCCTGACAGACAGATGCAGGCTAGGAGGCAGACCCAGCCCTGGTTTCATACCTGTTCCCTGTCTCCTGATGGCTGCTGGCTGCCTGGAACAGCAGCTTCATTGAGGTCTTGTCCCCTCTATGTTTTCAGTCAGAATTTGGCTGACAGAGAGGACTGGGGCTTCTTCAGAAAACCTCGACAGAGGGGCCCTGCTCTGAAGACCAGAGGAGAAATGGACATTCCTCTAGTCTGCCATACCTCTGGGGGAAGTGGAGTCCCTGAAAGTCAGGACCCCTGGATCTTCATGTTAGGTGTTGTGACCTCCCACTTTGACACAGTGCCTTAATTTTCCAGCCCCCAAAATGGGTCACAAGGATCTTGGGGGTAGAATGTGTCTGTTTGGGGTTTGGAAATAAATAGGATGTATGGGAGAATTTCTATATGTAAGATTTTCTTTTTTTTTCCCCCCCCTGAAAGTTGAATCGGGAATGAGCACCAGGCACAAAAATATGTTCTTTCTTTTTTTTTTTAAATTTTTTTAAAGATTTTATTCATTTATTCGACAGAGATAGAGACAGCCAGCGAGAGAGGGAACACAAGCAGGNTGAAAGTTGAATCGGGAATGAGCACCAGGCACAAAAATATGTTCTTTCTTTTTTTTTTAAATTTTTTTTAAAGATTTTATTTATTTATTCGACAGAGATAGAGACAGCCAGCGAGAGAGGGAACACAAGCAGGGGGAGTGGGAGAGGAAGAAGCAGGCTCATAGCGGAGGAGCCTGATGTGGCTCGATCCCATAACGCTGGGATCACGCCCTGAGCTGAAGGCAGACGCTTAACTGCTGTGCCACCCAGGCGCTCCAAAAATATGTTCTTTCTGACCTGATTTCTTGGTAGAATTTGATCTCACGGGATAATCTTGTGCCAGACTATCCCTGGTAGCTGGTCTTGGTGCCCATCAGCGCTGGGTAGTGCTTGCAGGTCCCAGAGTGATGGATGGACAAAACTTTCAATGAATATAATTATATTATGTTAATGAATAAATTTTGGATCACGAATCTGAGAGTTTCTACCTTTATAATCTTCTAAACCTCCATGTGCTCATTTGTGGAATGAGGGCTCACTGGGTTAGACTGAATAAATAAAAATAAAGTGAAGTAAAACCTGTGAATGGCCTAGCATAAAGTTCGATGCACCATATGTACTGGATAAATGGTAACTATTATCATTTTACATTAATGACTCTTGAATTAGACTCTGGCGTCTGTAGCATATTAAATCATCAGGGTTCAGAGGGGCCACTAAGGTTCAGGTTAACTCCCTCTCTCAACCTGGGAATGAAACACTAACTTGGCTTAAGTCATAGCTTTGTCAGAGAGCTGGGGCACTCCAGTGATGCAGGCCACGGAGATACTGAGATTGTTTCCTCTGTTAGTGTTTAGAGTACTTCACAGTCTTGTAATCTTGGTCCCCTTTGGAGTGTGGGCATAGATTCTCATTCCTTTTTCATTTCAAGCCTGGGCCAGAACAGTTTGAAATGAAGAAATAAGTGGTGTGCAGTAAAGTAACATGTCACATCGGCTGCAAATTTGAAACAGAAATTGCATATATTTAGTCTCTGTATTAAATGAGGTTGGTGTGAGAAATCTGATCACCTTTTATAGCTTATTGAAGTAGACAATTAAAAAGACCCAAATATTAACATCAGATGTGTCAGCATAAGAACATTGGCACATTTTAAGAGAGATCATGGCTTTTTTTTTTAAATTGATTAAAATCAGAAAGATGTGTGTTGTAGTCAAATGTAACCAAATGTGTAATGAGCTATTTACTGTCCTTCAGTGTATCTCAGGCCCAAAGATGAGAACGGTGGGTATCTGGGAGCCTCCGCATTCTAAGTTAGAGAACTGCAGGGAGCGGAGGTGGACCACAGCTTCTCCAGGCTTATGGAGAAGAGCCAGGACCTTTCTCCACCAACTGTATGCTCAACTGAAATAAGGAGAGAACTGGAACAGAGGGCTTTCTAGTGAATGTAATGTGCTTGGAGAAAAGCTTGTATCCCCAGAAAGGGAGACACCTTACGAGAAGGATTCCTAAAGATCACATGTGAGTCTCAGAAGAAGGGACTGGAATTGTATCTCCTTGTTTTAATGTCGGCTTCGTCAGTAACTGGGCTGACAGAGAGTTGGCAGGAGACACCTGCTCAGTACGATGAGGATGTGCGTGTCTCTCGGCCGCTTGTCAGACACCTCAGAAAGTCACTGGGAGGGAGACCACTGTGCTGGCACATGAGGTCTGCGCACTCAAGTAGGGTGCCCCCAGCAGCAGGAGTTCCTGGCTGAGAAGGTGTGAGAGTAGTTGAGTGGGAATCAAGTCTTCCACTGGAGGGCACTGTGTAGTGCATTTCAGGAGAACCTCATCCGGAGACCAGACAGGGGGTTTTCCGCCAGCCCAGCCGCTGCAGGCTGGGAGGCTACGCCTAACTGAAGGAGCACTGCCACTGTCCAGGGCCCGGAAGGAAAGGGTAACTTTTTCTCCCCTTCCTTCTCACCCCATGTCTAAGAAGAAGCTGGCCCTAGGAGAAAGGGAGAAGGAGGTCTATAGGTGAGATCCCAGCCAGGAGTTGTTTCCCCTCCATGCTGCACGGCAACACCCAGGGTTCTAACTGGTGCTGCGTGAGTAACTTTGGAGTGACTGAAAAGCTTTGAACTTGGACCAAGATACTATTAAGAGAGATTTACTAAATAAAAAAGCCGATTTAGTGGAGTGTAGGTTGGAACAGTTACTGAAAGAACTTAAAACATTCATATTTGTTCCTTGAGTTTAGATACTTGAACAGTCGGCTGCTTTTGTGGACAAAGGAACATGCATCGCCTTTGAAACCAACCAAGGTACATTATACACCAGTTACAGCACCTTAAGCAAGTTACCTAACATCTGCAACCGTCTGTTTCCTTATTGGTAACAAACTCCTTCAAGAAGTCAAAGGGGGATAATATAAATTAAGCTACTATAACAGAGCATAACATATATCAGCAAATATCAGATTTTTTTCTCCATGTGCACAAGAGATTATTCAAAAGGCAAGTTAGAGATTATTTTTTAAATTTTATCTTGTGACAAGGTGGGGAAATATGAAAAGTATTTCAAGAGCAATTTAATGGTACTTTCCTACTTATTCTCTTAATAGATTCATATATGTTTTCTAACCTGAGAAGACTCTTTTTTTAATGTCAGGCAGATCAGTTTTGGTAAACACCAGTCTTACTCTTCCTGAAATTTAGCATACTACATTGATGAATCTTGTTTACTTTCTATCAGTATATTCATGGTGAATTTCAGCATCTAAAATAGTTTTTGAATTTATTCTAACTATGTATTTTCTCTGGGAAAGAGTGCTAGAAGAGCATCTATTTTTAACCTAATGTACACTTAGTATACAGATTTCAATATTTCTAAATGGGCCTAAAATGGGCAGCACCCAGGTTCACTGGGTGTGTGTGTGTATATATATATATGTATGTGTATGTGTATATATATACATATCTACACATACACATACATACTCAGTTTCTTGGATTCATAATATATAAAACATTATATATTAAATATGCATACATAATTTACATATATACCATGTATTTTATAGATTATATACATAAATTGATGTTGTTAAACATTTTTAAAAGTGACAGGTTTTTAGACATTACTTGAAAACCAATTCAGGGCTAAACAAATAAAACCTTACAGATATTATTTCAGAATCTTAGCCTAAGTGCCCATACTGTCTAGGTTTATTGGCAGATCTAGGTCATTTCCCACCTGCTGTGTTGAGGCGTGATTATCGCAGAGCACGTGGTACCCTGGTGCTCAGGTTTAGGAAGAGGACATGGCCACCAAGAAGGGAGAGGAATTAGGCTGTCTAAAGAAATATAATAAGGAGAAATGGATTGAAATTAAGTGAGGACAATTTCAGCTGACTAGGAAGAAAAAAATGTCCTCTGAGATCTTATTATCTTCTGACATATTCTCGCATGGGAAATAGTGAGAATGCCATGAAGGGTATAATTTAAAATTGGCCTGGCCTCCTAGTGAAGACTTCTTACTACAAGTATCTGTCCTTAAACTGGTTTTCAGAGGCCTAGTTTTAAAACAAAATGTGTACGTGTGTGCATTTCTCCTTCTATCTATACAATTTATTTTATCATATATATGTTTATATGCATTCACACATATAATTTTTGCCATGGAAAATTCTACAAATAAGGAAGTTTTCTAGAAATTATTTTTAATTGGAGTGGTTATTTTTCTTTGTTTTTAAAAAGCTTTATTGAAATATAATTCGTTATCATCTTGTTCACCCGCTCAAAGTGTACAGTTCAGGGTGTTCCAGTCTATGGAAAGCCTTGTGCCACCATCCCCATAGTTGCATTTAGAATATTTTCTATCTGCAAAAGAAACCTTTTCTCCCTCCTACTCCCAGTTCCTAAGCAGTCAGTGCTTTCTCTCCCTATTCCTTTGTTTGGCTGGAAATTTCATATGAATTCAATGAAATATGTTGTCTTTTATGATGGGCTTCTTTCATTTAGTGTGATGTTTATAAGGTTAATCCATGTTGTGGTATGTATCAGTGCTTCAGTCCTTTTCAACCCTGAATAGTATTCCATGGTATGGATAAATCACATTTTGTTTATCCATTCATAGATTGATGGACATGTGAGTTGTTTCCACTTCTTAGCTATTATGAATAATGCTGCAGTGAACATTTATGTACAAGTTTTTACATGGGCAGTAGTTACCTTTTATACACACACACAAGATATTTTCATATTAATCCTTTATATATAAAATCACATCTAGTTTTTTTTAACATAGTTTCACTCATATTCTAGAGCACATCTGATCATCTCCATTTTGCAAAAAATAAAACTAATATGCAAAGCTGCTTGTGACTGCTCGAGGTCATGTGATGTATTGATGACAGAATTTCCATGCAATTAACTTGTCTGATTTTTCTAGTTTGCTGTATCTGGATTCTCATCTCAACTCTGTCACTTGTGTGTGTGTCTTGACTGAGGTACTTGACCTTTACCAAGTGTCATTTTCCTCATCTTTCTATGGTATTGATGATAATGTTTACCTCATGTATAAAATTATCATTAGGTGCAAATGGAACAATTCATGTAAAACTTTGTGAACTTTACGTGCATAGTAAATGTGCAAGAGAGATTAGTAGTTGTAGCAGCAATATGGTAGAAGTAATAGTCGTTGTAATAATAACTGAGATTAAAACTCTGATTTTATGGTAACTAATCCAGATTTTTATTTTTTGGTGTGCTAGACTACGTTTATGTAATTGGCTTGCCATTTGGCTATTTTTGGCCACCGTGTATGTATGATTTCACACCTACTCTTTGGCCAAAAATAACCCAAATGCCACGATTTATTCACATACATGAAATTACACACATCCATATACACATTGAGTGGCCAAAAATAAGTACCCAACCAAATGGCAAGCCATATCCAGAAAGTTTTATACACACGCACACATCTAAAATATCAATTCATGTAACACTTCACATTTTTAAGGCACCTTTTAAAGGTTGATATTCTCACTGCACGCAGGGAGCGGCACGTTAGTCAGTGGTCTAATTTGTCTGAGCTCATAAAAATAAACAACTTGGAAAGTTTGGAGGACTAACAGAGCCAATATCTGCACTTGAATTAGAGGCAGTCTTTTGTATCTTTTACCCCATTTCAGATATGTCTTACACATACACTGAGACACACACACAGACACACTTCTTATATTTTTATTTTAACATTGCATTTTTTTATTAAAGGGAATTTGAAAACAAGTTAAAGGGAGAAAGATAGTCATGAACAGTACCATCACTCAAACCAACCTATTTATTTCCCTTCATATTTTAAATTATAGATGATTTGGTTATACCGTCTCTATAATTTTGAATGCTGCTTTTAAAAATTAACTTTATAATGTCAGCATTTTATGTTATTGTAGTCTTTATCAATATAAAGTTAAAGGCTGGCTTTTGGGAATTGCTCTCCCATGATGGCATTTCTGTATGTAGTTTTAGGTTCACTTTTGTAGTCTTCGGGTTGGAAGG
>NC_048221.1:75676475-75698501 GCF_002007445.2 Ailuropoda melanoleuca | reverse complement strand
AGCCAATATCTGCACTTGAATTAGAGGCAGTCTTTTGTATCTTTTACCCCATTTCAGATATGTCTTACACATACACTGAGACACACACACAGACACACTTCTTATATTTTTATTTTAACATTGCATTTTTTTATTAAAGGGAATTTGAAAACAAGTTAAAGGGAGAAAGATAGTCATGAACAGTACCATCACTCAAACCAACCTATTTATTTCCCTTCATATTTTAAATTATAGATGATTTGGTTATACCGTCTCTATAATTTTGAATGCTGCTTTTAAAAATTAACTTTATAATGTCAGCATTTTATGTTATTGTAGTCTTTATCAATATAAAGTTAAAGGCTGGCTTTTGGGAATTGCTCTCCCATGATGGCATTTCTGTATGTAGTTTTAGGTTCACTTTTGTAGTCTTCGGGTTGGAAGAGACATAACCTATAGAAACTTGAAAATTTGTGAAAAACGTATTTTGTGAATCATTTCACATAGTATTGTCTTTATGTTTTCTTTCTCAAATTCAGATTGTATTATTTCCTAAGCACGGTGAAATTCAGGAATTATTTTTTCTCTAGGGAAACTGGTCCAATCATTACTCTGCTAGGATTAAGAAAGGCTAATTTCAAGATGAAGCTGTTAAGAGCTTTCAGCTCTAAGAAGAAAGAGAAGAGGAAGAGGAGGGTGAAGGAGGAAAAGGAGAAGAAAGAGGAGGCAGAGGAGGGGAGGGTGGGAAGGGAAGAAGAGGAAGATGAGGATGAGGGCAACTCTTGATTTTTGAGCAATTTATTTTTAAAGCCATTTTGTAAGTATAGTGCACATACTATAACACAAATAATAGGACTTATATCTGCTCCCGTCTTCTTTCCACAAAGATGACACACAGGGAGTTAATCTTTTCATCCAAAGGACGTGGACTTTCACAGCATTTTGCTATCACTTTTGAATAAGAAGCGCAATCTCCATGATGTCTAGGGTAAACTTGTATGTGTGATTACACCTGTGTGGCAGTAGAGAGTATCCAAAGAGCAAGGCAAGAATTAACCTACTGTGTAGAGTAAGCCAGCATATAAAAATATTAGTTAAAAATGGAATTTCATCATTACACCTATGCTATGAAGAGGCAATATTGGCTGGTCTAGAAATGCCTGAACCCTTCCAACACAGGTCTTGGTACAAAAATAAAGTTCAGGAATAACAGAAGAGACATTGAAGAATGTGAAGACCCATGTCAAAAACCGTAGAGCTGGTTTGATTGTAGGTTTTTCAGAGTTTGTGGTTCCTATACTAAGTTGTGAAGGAAAAGTTAGGCCAATTTAACTTGCTGTTGTTACCTTTGTAAAACTTGAGGAAAATAGCTATTTCTATTTGACTTAGGTCTAAGCATGCTGACTTTGACCCTTAGAACTCAATTATTACTTTAAGTCAGTTATCAGAAGGCCTGACAATAGATTTGTTAGCTCTTTACCTGAACTGCAACCTTGGCTCTTCAGGCTCTTCTTAGTTTTGCTGTCCATCGTACCCTTTCAGGCTTCAGAAAATCTTCCTTTTTATTTTCTGAGCTGCCCTTTCTGGACCTTCAATTCCTTCTTCCATTGACACTCAGCCATTTTTAATCTCCATGACTTTATTCTGTTTCTTCTTTCTAGTCCTCTCCCAGATTATTGAGTATACCATGAAGTTAAACAAACAAGCAAACAAACAAACAAAACACAATGATTGTTTCCGCTTAAAATTCATGCTTTTTCACATCCTGTGACTTTGTGACACCTTCCTTACCTTGCTCACTTGCTGTCAAAGACATTGTATTTAGTTTTATTTTCAAGGTTGAAGTTACTTGGCCTGTCTTCCCTAATCTTTCCTCATATCCACTTATCAACATAGTTCTTGGACTATTTAAAAAAATCTTTCTGTTCTGTTTTTTATCTTATAAACATGTGAGACAGGATAACAAAGGCACCAATGGTCCCAGAAGAGAAACTCCAGTTAAATAGCTTGTACTTCTCCTTCTTCCTTTGAGAACTCACATTTATCATCAGTGCACAGGTTCAATACAACTTATGTTCTTTTAATTCTTCTTATAGTCATTCCTCTGTAATTTGTCTCCTTTTCCTTTCACTTACTGTAACCTTTTGATTACTTTGTGTGCAGTACCTATCATAGTACACCAGACATAGTACCTGTGTATGAACACATCTCTTTTCTACTTTAATTTGTGATGCGTTTGAGACTGAAAAATAGGCACAGTGCCTTGCACAGAGGAAATATTCTATAGCTACTTATTGAGTAGAAGTAGACTTGTTGGTCTTAGAAATCATGGGTGGGGGAAAAACCCAACTTAAGAGGAAAAAATATTAAGTATAGTTATGGCAAAGAGGAGAACTACAGTTGCAATGGAACTAAGAACAGTGTGAGGCCAGTCCAGTGATGAGCACTGTCCGCCATCTTGGAATAGGTCTTCCATTCCATTCAAAACATTTAGCCAATTATAGCCACAGTGAGACTCTTCAGTGCAATCCCATGAGACTGAGCTAGAACTGCTCAGTTGGCTGTCCTGAATTACAGGCCCACAGAAACAGTGTGGATAATACATATTTATTATAGTTTCAAGCCACTTAGTTTTATGGTAATTCATTATACATCAATAGTTAATACATCCCCCTTTCTTAACAAATCTAGTTCAATGAGACACAGAGGATCTTCTATAAACTCAGATGATGCAAATTGTGAGAAGAAAGCACTCAGTGAATAATTTTAAAACCATGTGAATGCATCATTGTCCCTAGAGTTACATGGATTTTTAAAGCTTCACTGGACTCTTGCCCTTTAAAGATATGTGATGTGCTACTTACATGTAAGAGCTCATTTAGAACATCCCCCACTGAGTCCTAACAGTGCTATTGTCTCTGTCATTTGTTTTGTAGACATCATTAACCATGTTAGATTCTAGTTTAGTGTATTGAAGTAGCATCAAGAGTTTTTAGTCCCCCACAGGTGATTCTGCGGTGTAGGCCAGGCTGAGAAGCACTGACCTGCCTTGGGACTATTGTATCTCTGTGCTCCCCATTAAGGTAACCTACTGCATAGCAGTGAGCATATTTTGTATCTGTCTGCATGGCATATAGCACCGTACCTAGGATGGAGCAGAAAGCTTATAACTTTTTGTTTACTGATTTTATGCAGCCTTATACATCTTGAAAACAATACTTGAAAAGACATTATAATATTGGTCTCAGAAATTAGTCAGTGAGCATTTGCATAGTGTAATAGGAATAAAGCCAGAGGAGACCAAATGAGAAGAGAAGACCAAGACAAAAAGGAAGGAGGGTGATTCAAAGGTAAATACTGTATTTTCACTTTTTAGGTGGCATATTCTTATTTAGTGTGGACTGATAAAAAGGCAAGGATGAAAAGAGAAACAAAAGAGAAAGCAAGGAAGAAAAGAGAAAGGAGAGAGAAGGAGGGCAAGAGACTGCTAAGCTAATGCAAGTTTCAGGGGTCTCCAGAAAGTTCTTAGCAATGATTCGAACTTTAGTTTTCTAAAGTTGTTCTTACTTCTGAAAACCATAGCTCAGTACACCAAGATTCTATTTCACTCATTGTATCTGGGTTATATTTACTTCTTGTAGAAATGGTCTAGAGGAAACGAAATGATAGTGTTGCAGATTGCTACAAAACTTTTGATATATTGGATGCTTTTGACATTAATGTTGGCAAAAGGAAGAAAAGGCTATGAGATTTTTAGAAGGGTTAGACTGATGAGAGCCTGCTCAGCTTTCTCCATTTACACTCAGTAAATTATGTGTTGCTATCGGCGGGCTTGTCACAGTTCTTGCCAAAACATTGGTTACTTCTTGTTATTGTTAGAAAATCTCAGATTCACAATTCCAGTTTTCTCTTCCATGTTTTAGGTCAAGACTCATCTGTCTGAAAGAATACGAATAGCTCAGAAGATTATATTTCATAATAGAAAAATTAATGAGGCAGATTCATTATGATTTCAGACAGTAGATAAAACAGTTAAAAGAAAAGGAACAATGCAGTGTTTACAAGCGTTTATTATAGCTAAGATTAAGAGTTCATCTAGATTCCCAAGAAATACATCTAGTAGGCAGCAAATGATATGATATACATTCATGGGCTGTTAAGTATTACAGAAAGCTTCCAGTAGGTATTGTTTATTGATGGATATTCCCATTGCTAAATCAAAATATTTATGACAATTGGCAATAAGTAGACTGTCATTCATAAACTATAGAGTAATAAAAGTGAAAAATAAAGGGATTATTAGCTGAGTCCAGCAGTACAGTAACTGCCTCTTAATGGGTTCTTTCCTCATCTACTTTCTCATTGCAGACATTGTGATTCTTAATAGAAGACTGCAGGGATGGTAGAAAAATTTGTCCAGAAACAGTAATAAAATTACAGTATTTTAATGACTGATTTTCTGGGATGAATTTTCCACTTTTATTTATGAGATTGTCCAGACAAAGAGAATAAATTGCATTTAGTGAAGTCTCTCAGGGAGAACTATGTCTCTTTTTTAGGGAAAAAGAAGTGGACCATCTTGTATCATTTGGTTAGTTAATGTACTTGTTCCTATACCTCAAAGTGATACCGTAAATTATAAAAAAGTGAATGCATGATCTCCTGCCACCCTTGGAAAGAACTCATGGACAAATCCTTCATTAAACTAGCATTAACAGTTTGGCTTACCAGAAAATTTAAATAAAGATACTAATATACTCATTATTCACTTGTTAATGTCAGAGGGAGAGTATTTGTGTGAGAGAGAGATCTCTCACTTAGGCACACATGCATTTCCTTCTTATATTTGTTTTATTTCTTTTTATAAACCATAAGCCTTTAACATTCTCAAATGCAAGTTCCTTTTTCTTTTTGGTTTCCAAAAAGAATGTATTTCTCTGGGAGGAGGTGACTAATTTGAAGCAAGCCTGGCTTCAAAATATGATTTCTAAAATATTCATTTTAAAAAGCCAAAAAAACTAAGAGACAGCCCACGGAATGGGAGAATATATTTGCAAAGGACACTACAGATAAAGGACTGGTATCCAAGATCTACAAAGAACTTCTCAAACTCAATACACGAGAAACAAATAAACAAATCATAAAATGGGCAGAAGATATGAACAGACACTTTTCCAATGAAGACATACAAATGGCTAACAGACACATGAAAAAATGTTCAAAATCATTAGCCATCAGGGAAATTCAAATCAAAACCACACTGAGATACCACCTTACGCCAGTTAGAATGGCAAAGATAGACAAGGCAAGAAACAACAATTGTTGGAGAGGATGTGGAGAAAGGGGATCCCTCCTACATTGTTGGTGGGAATGCAAGTTGGTACAGCCACTCTGGAAAACAGTGTGGAGGTCCCTTAAAAAGTTAAAAATTGAACTACCCTATGACCCAGCCATTGCACTACTGGGTGTTTACCCCAAAGATACAGACGTAGTAAAGAGAAGGGCCATATGCACCCCAATGTTCATAGCTGCATTGTCCACAATAGCCAAATCATGGAAGGAGCCGAGATGCCCTTCAACAGATGACTGGATTAAGAAGCTGTGGTCCATATATACAATGGAATATTACTCAGCTATCAGAAAGAACGAATTCTCAACATTTGCTGCAACATGGACGGCACTGGAGGAGATAATGCTAAGTGAAATAAGTCAAGCAGAGAAAGACAATTATCATATGATTTCTCTCATCTATGGAACATAAGAACTAGGATGATCGGTAGGGGAAGAAAGGGATAAAGAAAAGGGGGGTAATCAGAAGGGGGAATGAAACATGAGAGACTATGGACTATGAGAAACAAACTGAAGACTTCAGAGGGGAGGGGGTGGGGGAATGGGATAGACTGGTGATGGGTAGTAAGGAGGGCACGTATTGCATGGTGCACTGGGTGTTATATGCGACTAATGAAGCATTGAAATTTGTATTGGAATCCGGGGATGTACTGTATGGTGACTGACATAATATAATAATAAAATAAAAATTAAAAAAAAAGCCTTTGCTGAAATCCTTAGACTGAAGTCATTGTCAGGAAATCTGAAACCAGCGATGGATATGTGAAATGGACTTCAGTGTCAGTCTCTCCAAACATATTTCTGAATTGTGCTTTATTTCATCCAACTCATGTGAAATCAAGTTGTCCTCTACATATGTTTCTGTGAGAAATGGTGGATCTTGATGACAAGAGCTAATTGGAAGCTCTCTGAACCATTTCCAAGGTGACACAAAAAGGAGTAATGGTTCCCTGTGATCAGGTTCTCTCGCCTTTGGGCATTCTTGGGTCTGTGTTCTGATACTGCATCAACGTTCTATCCTTGGCCAACCACTGGGGAGTGGTAGCCACTCTGTTCTCTTCTGTGCCAGTGGGGACAAAGGCAGGCTTTTTGTTTTTGGAGATGCACCTACCCTCTAAAACTCACTGAATATATACACTGACAACCAATCACATACCCAAGAATGTGCTTTAGAAGAAAGAAGGCTCTACCATAACTAGGTACGATTTTCAGAGCATATGAGATCAAGTAAAACGTGAACCTTGGGACTTCACATGAAGCAAATATTTTAACATGATCCATACTAAGGGATAATCTGGAGTGGGTTTTTTTGTTTGTTTGTTTGTTTTGTGTGGTCTTTTTTTTTTTGTTTGTCTTAAATAATTGTACCTTAATGGTGTCCGGAAAAATAAAGGGCTCCTTCTTTGGTGCCTGCATATGTCTAGAATGATGGTTTTGCCCTTGCCCAAAGTTGGGCAGCAAATTAAACGGGTTAAAAAATTGTGTGTATGTGTATTTTAAAAAACCATTGAGTTGCGTTTGGAAAACATAGCTGCTTCCAAAGAACTGTATTTCTTCAATTAGGTTGTGGACGTCTAAGAGGCTGAGAAGAATTAAAAGGGATAATTGATGGTGGGAAAATACAAGAAGCTTTGGGAAGTTGCGTGGTGCAGTAGGGATGGTGCTGGATTAAAACATTAGAGCACTCTTCCTCTCCTGCGTGTACCCCCAGCTAGCTACATGACCTTGGATAAGTCACTTTGCCCCAGGGCCTCATCCTATAGGATGTGTGGACTGTATTAAATGATTCTGATGGTCCATTCTTTTCCCAACAATGTAAAACTTCATTTGAATGTATGTGCCAGCTGCTAGGTTCTTTGTTCTTTCTAGTCTTTATAAAAACCTCAGGAAACCTGAAGTTACAGTATTTTAAGTCACTGTTTGGTGATCACAGTGCCCCAAGGATGACGTGAGGGCTTGGGGTTTATTCACACCATATCCATGTGGATGCAAGTGAATGGTGGCATAGGGAGGATAGGAAATTTACCACACAATGGGAAAGAAGGAATTGTATTGAAACTTCCAGTGCAGCTGAGTAAGACTATGAGAAGACAAGAAGTTTGGCTTAATCTTAAATTAAGATTTCTTTTTCTATTGAAAAGTTGACAAATATGTACAGAAAGATTGACTTTGCATATTTTTTATTATTTGTCATGAAACGGATGTAAATAACAAAAGATTTATGAATCCATATTGTTTCCTTTGTTACAGTTTTTTAAACATAAAGTTGAGTTTTACATCCTTTAACTTGGAATGCTGAAATGCAAAGTGCAGTTTTGTGACTAGACTTTGAATAAGCCCTTTAAAATATCTTCATTTTCTTATGTTGTAGTCCACAAGCTAATGAGGGGTTTGGTAGGTGTTGAGCAGCTGTGATAGCAGCATGTCTCTTTATTTATTGATGAAAATCCCAGGGGAGAACTGCGTCTGGAATAGAGAAATAGCTCCAATCATATCTGTGCTGGATGAAAGAAAATAAGCAAGGGGCATGGGGAAGCTTACAAAAGAGAATTTGGATATGGCTTGTCACTGGTATCACCTTTAGAAGGAAGTCATCAAAGATGAAAATGTGAGATTTGGAGATTAATGAAAAAGTAACAGTTTTTTTAAAAACAAAATGTCATAAAAATAGTAATCTAGTGAGACGGGAAAGTTTGCATTACTTTAGTCTCTTGAATATAGACCTCAAAAACATCACCACACTTTAAATGAATTAAAAGATAACTCTGATTTGTCAACTTTTTGAGCTGGAAGCTGCCCTGTAGAGTGTCTAATCCAACTTTTTCTTTTTGGATGAGGGAACTGTGTCCACCTGCTTCAGTGTCCACGATCAGCTGATGAGTTAATAGGCAGGTAAGATTGAGTCCCCAGACAGGACTTCAGGTTCCCAGACAAGTGCCCACTGTGCTTTCAACAACCCTTTCCCAGATGACAAAATAACTGACAAGGTTTTTATACTGTTATGCTCCTCAGAAAACAACGATTGGCTATTTGACCTTACAGATTTTTTTCCGTTTGAAATTATATTCATCAAATGCGGTAGAGTTTTCTGAGAGACAGTCTACTAGGAAAATTCTGTGCATGTTACACTAACATTTGATGAATCATTTTAAAGTAGAGAAATACAATAATAAAGAACAATATCAAACAAAATTATATTAGTTGAAGAAATATAGGTACACTTTCTGTATATATGAAATGTTTATGTACATTGTGTACTAGTGAATTCTGTATGTTGTCTCACTTCTGTACTGATTGTACAATGTTAAATATATTTATGTTTGCTGATTTTGTGAGGTTGGTATATAGTAGAAAGAAACCATGGAAAATCATTTGATCTAGAGAGTCACAAAATGTGACTAGCACACTAGGTGTCATTCTAAACTAAAATTTGACAAGATATAAGCACCATTCTTTGTCATACCACTTTTGATGGTGTTAGGGAGCTTCTCTGAAATTATAAGTAAGAATGTTTTAGCATTAGAGAACAAAGACATTTCTTAGCCACAGAAATTAGAACATGTTAGTGACTTTGAGAAGTTACTCTACCATAAACACAAATTAGTAAGAAATGGCATTTAAGAAATTGGCTGCACCCAGTATCACCAGTGTTATAGCCTGCCTTGACATTCTTTTCTCCTGGCTCAAGGGTCAGAACAGAAACTATGTTAATATTATATTTTAAATCATTAATACTATTAGTTGTCCTAACAGTAAGAAGAAGCTGGATCACTATACAATCCCATTATCAGGAAATATTTCTGTCTTTCCTCTAAAATATTCATTCAGGTGTACTTATTGCCAGTTGCTCAGTCTATACAAGATAAGAAGCAATTATGGAAATGCCTGGCTGGGAATGAAGAAGGGGTAAGAATCCAAAGTACTGCCCGCACAAAAGGCTGTGTTTGTAGGATTACCTTTTTCCCGTGATGTACAGACTTGTAAATATTTTAAAGAGCCTATTTCTCCTCACTATCTAAACACAACACGAGGATTGATAGGAAATTTAAAAAGTGATATTACAAATATGCAGAAAAATAGACCATTAGCCTATAAAATATGAACGGCCATTGAAGTTTAGCACAAAATGTAAAATTGTTATTGAAACACTGCAGTTTGTTGTGTTATGAGCAAAGATCATGCATAATGCAGTGGAGAAACAGGGAGCGGCCGGATCACACGCAATCATTTAAACTCAATTCTCTGGACACGAAGAACTGATCTCTGAAGTGATCTCTGATGAGATTTGGCTGGACCCAAGTAGCTTCTCCAGGGGAATGTGTTTGGTTCTCATCTTGCATCCTCTGCATATTTATAGGCTACAGAATAAGAATGACTTTAATTATGTATGGACTGAACTTCAGTTCAGGATATATTTGAGTTTTTAACTGTCCAGATGGAAAAAAAAAAAAACCTTCTACAGATTATCCAGGTGCTTTCTTGATAGGCACAGAGAGTGCCTCTATGTAAACCCTTCATCTGCAGAGCCAGTATGAATTTGAAGACACTTTTGTTCTCCTCAAAGATGACCTCAAATTGATCACAGAGTGAAGTTTTAGAGCCTTCACTGTCATATTAAAATTGTTTTCAGGAAGTCCCTTCCCCCCACCACTCCCTACGGCTTTTGCATCCCTCTCCTTCCCAGACACACACGTACACCATTTTTATTTTGGGGGCCATTACCCCACACCCCTTATTGCTGCCAAAACCACATGGGCTGGGGGCTGGGGCTGGATGGACAGACACCTCCCCCTACCCAAACCCCTCCTGTGTGTGGTTGGAAAACTTTTTTGTTTTTTGGGTTTTTTTTTTTTTTCCTGAATAAAAAAGATTCTACTAAAAAAAAAAATGAAATGTTCAAAAACATTTAAAATTAACTGTTGTCTTTTAATGAACAGAAAGGAATATGGCAGATCACTCAAAGAAATCCCTTTAAATTGGGCTAGTCCATGGGTGTCCCTTCAGATAGCTGTCTTTAAATGAACTGCAAATTCATCTTGAATTCCTTTATAAATCTCTTAGAAAAACCCATTGTCATGAAAAATCCCATAAATTTTCCATACTGAGTAAACTAAAACTCAGGTTATGTAACTTATCCAATGTTGTAGAGTAGAGATGAGATTCAAATTCAAGTACTTGAATTTCTCTTTCGAAGAGAAATGCAACATCTTTAGGATTCTAGTCCATGAATTATATATAAATTGTGGCAATTAATGTTATTTTAAAGTTGGAAGATTGGAGGGTAAAGAAGCTGAAATAAATTCCTGAACTCTTAATAAAATTTAAGGAAAATTCATAGATCACCTTTGCCATAAGGATAGCTAGAAAGTATGGATTTGTATTCTTTAGTTTGTATATGATATGTAGCTCTAGGTCAGCTCACAATATGGTGAAGCGATGCCTAAAGCTTCAAGAGAATACATATACAAGGTAGCTCGGGTCTTCCATTAGCTGCTAGAAAACCTGTGAAATATTGTGGCTCTCAAGATAACCTGTGGATGATTAGTGTAGACATAGGCAGGTTTCAAAATGGGAAACCTGGGGGACACAGAATTCAGATGATGATTAGTCCCAAATTAACTCACATTTTGATAAGTTTTGATAATGTCCATTCTACCACTACTTCATTGGAGCCAGACTCTACCAGTCCAACTGCAGTGGCCCCATATGCTGATGGCAAGGCCAGTTAAATTGGTGAGCAAGTCACTTAACTCACAGGGTTATTGTTAAGATACAAGCAGTTTAAGTACATAACAGATAGTAATCACTACGTAAGTATTAGCTATTACTAATGTTAGTAGCTATAGTGGTATTATTATTATCAACAGTGTAGGATCCACATTTGTTTTCTCAAAGTGGTTCATACAGCCACTTTCAAATTGCCCAACGTTTTTTCCCCTAAGTTAAAAGAGAATATGTCCTTGAGATACATCTGTGGTCACAGAATGAAAATGGATGTAAAATATTAAAAGAAAATTATACCAGTAATTGACCCCATTATTCTTTGAGTATCTTATTATTAATTGAGAAAATTTTATAATGGATATCTTTGAAGTACCAGTCCTGGTGCTTAAAATATAAAAAGTAAGCTTCTAATTTAAAGGAAAATGAGATTTTTGTGGCACCATAAACTGTAAGCTTTACTCATGGCATTAACAGCAGATGCGTGGATTTCAATTTTTTTTATATGTCACCAGTAGGGGAGAAGAGGGAAAGGTCTCCCAAAGCTATGTATATGATATTGATCAGTAATATGCCACAGTTTATGAATATCACTAATACTGTTGCAAAACAGGAGGAGGAAAGCATGGTAACTGGCTGAGCAATTTCATGGTTGTTTTGTTTAAAATAAAGGAAGAAGAAATCTTAAGCTGTAAGTGAGGCAACACTGGAGCATGCACAACCACTACTTTATAAAAGGCTGCATCTGATATATTTAGAGAAACTAAGTTGTTGAAGACTTTCATTTTTGTAGTTCTGGTTTTGAAGCAATGTGTTTTTATCAGTGTTATGCAACCACCACTTCTTTTGATGATGAAGATACAAAGGAACCACAACAATTGAATTATTTTTATGAAAATGGATAAATCAAACATGGTAACTAATTAAATTATGTACAACTGAATAAGAAAAAGAAAATAAGGGGCACCTGGGTGGCTCAGTTGGTTAAGCATCCGACTCTTGATTTCAGCTCAGGTCATGATCTCAGGGTTGTGAGATCAAGCCCTGTGACGGGCTCCTTGCTGGGTGTGGAGCCTGTTAAGATTCTCTCTCTGCCTCTCCCCTGCCCCCCATCTAAAAAAAAAAAAAGAAAGAAAAGAAAAAGAAAATAATATTATTGTACAAGAACACTGACCCTGTATCAAAAGGAAAATACTGTTCTTAAACCAGAATAGTTATCTTGTAAGTCAGATTGGGTTTAAGTCACTTTTGGAGCATTTCAAGAGTAATATTCCAAACGATAGCTCATAATGTCCCCTTTAAAATTTGTATTTTTACTGCATAGTAAATATATAATCTTCCAAATCTCTCATGTGTATGTATTGTTTTATGAAAATAAGTTTATATTATATAAAATATTTTGTTACCTTCTATGTCAATTATTATTGGCTTAGGAATATATCCCCATATCATTGCATACCATTATCATCCTTCCAAATTGCTATATAGTGTTTTATTGAATGTGTATTAACTAATTTGTTTAATCAAATTATTTTCAGGATATATCTGAAAGACAAATATTATGATCATGACAAAGTTACGTTATAATAGTCAGTCTTTTAAAAAGTACATTTCATGCTTCAAAGATAATAATAACTATAATCAACCAGGAAAAAGCTAACTGTTTTCTATAGCAGATTTCTTATTGAATAATCTAACTTAGTCTGATAAATAAATGAATCAAATTAAGTACTGAAATTAAGAGTAAAATACTTAGAACTCTTTCTGGGATATAGACACAATTTTTGTGGTTACAAATTGAGGGGCTAAATAGGATGTATTACATTTTTAGGTCTTAAAAACCAAGTTCTATTTTAGGTAAAATCCAATTTTAGAATGTCATTTTCTTCAAACATTATTGAAGCATGTTCTCTCTTTCTAAACATATTTATTTATACAGTACATGAAGAATTGGTTCTTTATATTTTAGATTTTATTAGACAATATTTTGATTCTTACAATGCTATATTTTGGGGAAAAGAAACAAACATCAACTTGTCTAAAAAGTTAATACACAGTGGTACATCCATACCATGGAATAATGTGCAGCAATAAAAAGGAACAAACTATTGATACACACAACAACTTAGATGGGTCTCAGGGGAGCTACTGAGTGAAAAATGTCCATCTCAGAGATTACATACTATATGATTCTATTTACATGCCATTCTTAGAAATGATGAAATTGTAGAGATGAAGAAGAGATTAGTGACTTGCCAGGAGTTAGGGATGGATTTGGGAAGAGAAGGGTACATGTGGCTATAAAGTTGCTGCAAGAAGGATCCTTATGGTGATGGAGTAGTCTGTATGTTGATGTGGTAGTTACCTGTAGCTGCACATACAATAAAATTACACAGAACTACATGCACGCACACGTGCACGTGCACACACACATGAGTGCATGTAAAACAGAAAATTGGCATAAGCCCTGTGGATTGCACCAATATCAGTTCCCTCATTTTGATACTGAGCTATGGTTATGCAGGATATCGTCATTAGAAGATAGTGTGTGAAGGGAGCACAGGTTCTCCTGGTTCATTTTTGCAATTTCTTGTGAATCCGTATTTGAAAAGAAAGATTAAAGGAAATAAAATAAATGTTTAACAACTTAAAACAATGTTAAGGGAGTTTAATGTACAAATTTGGAGTAGCTGGAAAGAACAGAGCCTAAATCAATAGAAAATGATGATGTTGTTTAAGGCAGTATGCTGCTACCAACAGTGCCTTAGTTAATATTGAGTCCAACTTCAAATGATTTTTATGATAATTGTCTATACACTTGAGATTAAAAGTAGCCGTATATATTTCAGACAAAATTATCTTTGAAATTAGAACATATTCATGAAGCAGGTTTTATATATCTTTGAGAAAAGCATGTAACATATGAAATGTTTAATGCAGCATCCTTAATTCATTTATGTGTGTTATGATGGCATATCTGCTTTCTTAAAAAAAAGGTAAACAGCTTTTATTACTCTAAATACATTCTTACTCTCTTTTTTATTTTTTTAATTTTTTAAAAGATTTTATTTGAGAGAGAGAGGAAGAGAGAGAGTGTGAACGAGTGGGAGGAGGGACAGAGGGAGCAGACTCCCTGCTGAGTAGGGAGCCTGACGTGGGGCTGGATCCCAGGACTCTGGGATCATGATCTGAGCTGAAAGTAGATGCTTGACCGAATGAGCCACCTAGGTGCCCCTTACTCTCTCTTAAAGATAAATAATATTTAATTGCAAAAATTGTTGCAATAATTAGAGATAATAACTTAAAATATGCACCATTTCCATGATCTCTCTGTGGACTCTGTGGTCCTATGAGTTGGTCAAAATGAGTATTTATTGTCTCCATTATAAAAATTAGTACTCTGAAATTAAAAGCTCCAATGTTTATCAATGACTTAAAATTAGAACTCTTTCAGTTTCTTTTCTTTTCTTTTCTTTTCTTTTCTTTTCTTTTCTTTTCTTTTCCTTTCCTTTCCTTTCCTTTCCTTTCCTTTTTTCTTTCTTTCTTTCTTTCTTTCTTTCTTTCTTTCTTTCTTTCTTTCTTTCTTTCTTTCTTTCTTTCTTTCAGAGGGACAGAGAGGTAGGGGGAAGGGCAGAGGGAGAGAATCTCAAACAGACTCTCCACTGAGTATAGAGCCCAATGAAGGACTTGATCTCACAACCCTGAGATCATGACCTGAGCCAAAATCAAGAGTTAGATGCTTAACCAACTGAGCCATCCAGGTGCCCCATAATCTATTACTGTTTCATTCATGATTATTATGCTCTGTTTTACTTTGGAAAACTTAGAATGGTCAGTTAGAATACATTATCTGGGCATTCTCCATGTACATACCGTGTAGTGTGAAGGAACTCTGGATGAGACTCAACCAAGTTCTTGTCCAGAATCTACTGACAAACTAATTCTATAACTTTGAGTGATTTCATCCTCTTTGAGTTCAGTTCCTTCATAAATGAAATATATAAAACACTAGAGTTGGTTTAAGCTTCTATGCTGTTCTAATACTTGGTCAAATCTATATCCCCTTCCTACTATGCTGAGTTATAATCCTCTTAAAAGTTTTGGTATGGCTCTTTCTAGAAGACTTTACATTTGATCGTTTACTACCAAGCTGTACTTATTTTTTGAGCTATATCTTTATACATAATATGAAATTATGCTAGCTAAAAAACACTTTCATGTTAATTTTACTTCACCATTAAAGAAATACGTATTTGCATATTTAGATTTCCACAAGATAAAAAGTGCTATCAATTTTTTAGTAGTCTTGAAATCCTTTCTCCACTCACCCTTGTGATAAAAAAAAAATGAGTTATTGGTAGAGAAGTTGGCAAATTTATTTTAGGTACTAATTAGAGTATACCTACATTTTGACCTTGGGATGCCAAGACTTTAGCCTTTTTCTTTTTATCCAACATGAGTTTGTGGACATATGGTCAAGGATTCTAGCTAACAGCTATTTCTCAGGATAGGCATTGTTTATGGTCTCTGGGTTTTGGGTGTGATGTTTATTACCTTGGTTGTCACATTTTAAAACACAGACCCAAGCGATGATTTTTTGATTTTGCTACCTATGATTTTATGCTTTAACACTATGTAAGCCTTACCTCTAGATATATCTCTTTCCTTTTTGTTCATTATTTTGCATAATTTCTTTAAGCCCAAGGACCACATCTGATCTGTCTTGTACACAGAATATTCATCAAAACACCTGGGAAATTAGTAGACAAACAGTTGCAGAACAACCCATTTTAAAGCCATGTTTGAAATAAGCAATTATCTGAAAAAATTTAGTTGAACAATTTTGTAATTTCCCAAATTGTGTTTCTTAATAGACCTTTGAAAACATAGATTAAGAGATATCTTTTATGTCTTCTCAGTAAAATATATAAATATTATATACGTACCAATGTGGGTGGCTAAATGATAGTCCAGAAGTACTCAGTGTTCTTTTAGCCTTTGAAAAAAGTACGCATGAAGGACTGCAAGGGAAATTTTTCTGAGCTCCTTACTGTCAAGATTACAAGGAGTGTGGCCCAATCAATCAGTAATCCTTTAGTTTTTAAACTGTTTGAGACATTTGGAGATGAAAAGGTTATAGGAGAATCTACTCATCTGTCATTTCTGAGTAATACACAAATTGTTCCTGTCCTTTTTGGGACTGAACCAGCACAAACAGAGGACCTTGAAGGCATAACTTCTAAAAGAACACAATGAATTCGTATTTGAAATCCTGAACATAACATTTCTTCCAAGTACTTTTTAAGAGATCCTTATCCTTTCGAATTAGATATCTTTGGCAATTTATAAGCAGAAGGGAACCCTTCTTGAAATGTTGGCATGAAGACTCAGGACTCAGATTTATTCACTAATCTGGTAAGGGTGTAGCAAAGTAAAGATTTCCTTGTTAATTTTGAGCAGGATAATATTTACAGAAAGGGAAGATAGGGAGTAAAAATAATGTTTTAATGAGAATTATGACCACAGGAGACATATTATTTGTTTCATTCATTTCAGGTGGCTCAATGAAATAGTGAAAAAGTCATGTTTAATGGCAGATGGTTTCAATATATTTTATAGATTATGGGTATTTACATCAGTGTTACTGGCATTTCACAGGTTTACAAATCAACACTTAACTGCTCTAAATATTTGTGTCTTAAGTAATTTTAACATTTGAAATTTGAAACTATACAGAAATGTTAAAGTGATTGGGTGATAGGGCAGGGTATCAACAGTGGAAAAAGATTTATAGATAATGAGACGGTCAAAGCTCTTCTGAAAAGGGACTCAGATTGAGTAAAACTGTTGTAAGCAAAAGTAATTTGGAGTTTAAGAAAGCGATCATTTTGGTCCCATGATAGTATACATTCATATTAGCATAGTAAAAGCCAGCTGTTATAAGAAATAACTCAAAATTTCAGTGGCTTAATATAATAAAGATCTGTTTCTGGCTCCCACCATAATCAACCATAGTTCAATGTCAGAGTGGAAGCTTTTCTCCGTGAAGTAACCAAAGGACCGAGTTTCTTTCATGTTCGGGCTCCACCATTCCTTCACGCCTTAGAGTCCTTCACCGCATCCGGATCTTCTGCATCCAGTTGTTAAACAAGGCAGGAAAGAGAGCACAGACAGGGTACGCTTGCTCGTATGAATCTTGGGCTGGAGATGCCACACCTCATTTCCACTTTTGTATTATTGGTGAGAACTAGCAACATGCCCCACTTACCTAGAAAGAGATAGGGAAATGTGATCTGACAGTGTTTCCAGAAAGAAGGAAACCTAGCATTGTCTCTGCTCAACATTCAAGAAATTCAATAGTAATATAGTAATAGCAATTCAAATCTAGGAACTGATTCCAAGAAATACAGCTTCAGAGTCTATACTCTTAAATACCATTCTATACGGCCTCTCCTTATGGAAAAGAAGTAAGTTCTTAGTGGTACAAAATGTGTGCCATAAGCAGAAAGTAGGAGACCAGATGCTTTTAATTCAGATCTTAGTATTTTTGGACTTCTATTTCTAAGAGATTTCTGGGCAAAACAACTCCATAGACAGTCCTGCTGATAAGGCCACCTTCCCTTCTCTTGGATTCCCCACAGCTTTTTCTTTGACTTGACCTGAAATCTTTCACACATGTCCATTCTCCTCCAAGGCCACACTACTTAGGCAGCCCTAGATAAATAAATATATGTGCGTGTGTGTGTGTGTGTGTGTGTGTGTGTGTGTATGTATGTAGTAGCATGTGATAAAGAGGAGAGGTAACCTACAAAGGACTAAAGAGCAAGGGACCAGCCTGCCTTGATACCAGCTCTGTCTTTGCACTTACTAGCTGTGATACCTTGGCTAATTACTTTGTCCCTGCATGCCTTAGCTCCGTTGTTTGTAAAATGTAGGTAATATATCATAGAGTTGTGAAATGTATTAATACTTGTAAAAAATTAAGACAAGTATGAGGCATATTCTAAGTGCTATTTAAGTGTTTGTTAAATTTAAAGGGAGAGAGAGAGAGACTGAGTGCTCTGGGGATCCAAATGGAAAGAGAGAATTTTTAAGATCTTGGATTTTGAAATGTTTACTGATTGAAATGAAAATAATCACGCGGATAGTGGAGTGTGTCTTCCTTAAACTTCTTAGTGATATTGTTTTCCAAAAATAAATCTTATTGGAATAAGATATGTTTTGGCTACAAGGCCTAACACACACACACACACACACACACACACACACACACACACACACATATTTCGTTTGCCCCTGCCTTATATTCTGTTCTTTTTTTTAAATAGGGTAAATAGATTTTTGAAAAGTTTTACATGAGAGATGGCATTTTTAAAGTAATGAATATTAGATATAAAGTATTTTTTTCTCAGTAATTGATAGAGAGTAGACACTCATGAAAATATAGACCCTTGGTCCTTATTCCTGGCCTAAAAGTGGCTGTTTCTATTATGTAGAGTCCTTAAAATCATTATTTGAGAGGTGAGTAATCTAAATTTGATATTAATTTGATATATATACTTTTGGAAATGTCTTTATTCTGAGAAAATGTTGGGATAAAGGTTGGGATAAAACTATATTCGTCTTTAACATTTGTTTGATAATGAATGAAGGAGCCTGTGTGGAATATCAGCTCATGTACATTTAGAAGATAATTATTATCCAAAGAAACTTCCTGTCCAATTTTAGTTAAAGATGCATTTTTATGACCCAGTTATAAAATGTCGTACATGGAAACATATTCAGTATAAGTGCTGACACAAACTTAATTACATCAGTGCAAATGTACTTGCTATAATTTTAAGCTAAAGAGTTAAGACTGTTGTTCAAATAGCTCCCACTTAAAGTGCAACCAGAATCCGCCTGCAGCTCTCTGCCAGAACACTCCAGATGGAAACCATGGTTTGGGAAGTCTGTGAGTGCAAACTCACCTTTAGTCTGAGTCCATGAGATCAATTCCTTTGAAATAATTCTTGACCCTTGGCACTATTGACATGTTGGACCAAATAATTCTTTGTTGTGAGGGCTGCCCTGTATATTGTAAGGTATTTAGCAGCCTCTCTGATCTCTACCCACTGGATGCCAATAGCGTCCCCTAGTTGTGACAAACAAAAATGTCTCTAGATATTGCCAAATAGCCCCTCGGGGGTCAAATTACCCAGGATTGAAAAACACTGCCTAAAAATATTGGAACAACAACTACATCCCACATTTTTTCATATATTAATATATTGAATACATATTAATATATTATTAATTGAAACATGTTAATTTTTCAAAATGCAGGGAAGGAGTGTTAATATTTTTTTCAATAAATTCAATCTTTGTTTCATTAAAAAAATTCTATGAATTTTTCAGTGAATATAGGTATTGTCTTTTTAAAGTAGAGATTGTGCAGTGCCTGGTTGGCTTAGTTGGTTAAGCAGCTGCCTTTGGCTTAGGGCATGATCCCAGGGTTCTGGGATTGAGCCCTACATCAGGATCCTCGCTCAGTGGGGAGCCTGCTTCTCCCTCTTCCTCTGCCTGCTGCACGCTCTCTCTCTTTCAAATAAATAAATAAAATCTTAAAAAAATATAAAATAGAGGCTGGTTATTCAAAAAACAACAACATCCCCACAAACAGGTTTCTTTTTGGCAGGAGAAGAGCTCAGGTTTGCTGATTTTTGATCTAGTTGTCAGTAACAAATTGACAGCTGCTCAGTATGAATCCTGTAGTATCATAAGCCTTTAAAATTAACTTCCAAGCTTCAGTTGCCAATTTTTATTCTATTGTTTCACTGAAGGAGCAGATGCTTCTGACCAATTTTCAGTGTTATACTAACAAAGAAGGTAGACGATAGCTTTAGTTCCAGCCTTTTCCTCCCTGCTCGCAACTAAAATCACATTTCAGGAAATCCTTCCCTGTAAATATCTTCTAAAATTGGTTGAAACATAAATCACAGCACATGCTGGTCCTTAATGCTTACACTTAATCACAGATTTTGACTCAGGATCATTCTCTCTATGATATGTATACATTGTTAGCACCATATTTTAATGCCCCTTGCTGTAACAGCTTTATAATGAAATCATTTAGATGTTTTAGCATCTAATGCTCTTGCAGGGTCCCTAATTAATACACTTCAGTTGGTGAATTTTACTCAACAGTGACTAATGTGATGGTAGTATTCCTGGGATCTATTCCCAAAGCCAGTCTACTCCCAGTAACTATGAAATATGGATTATTGTAATTTTTATTTGGAAGAGCTTTCTTTTTATACCCACTAGTTCTATGTAATAAAGATAGAGATCTTTAGTGTATCACATCTCCCTGTGATAATATTCATGGTTGTGCATTTCCATAGTGAAAGGTAGACAGTAACACTTGCTCAGAAGAAAGGGTGAGCAGGCTTCAGGATGTTGAGAACCACTCAGAAGGGGAGCAACACAAAATCCAGAGCAGTGCATACCAATATATGGGCAAATTCATTTGGAAAAATACAGATTTATGGCTCTGGTGAATAGGGAATAAACTGTAAGAAAGAATTCCAACATAGAGAGCAGGGAGTTATGAGAGATGAAAAACAAGAAGGGAAAGGGGACCAGAGTATTAGAAGTGGCAAATGTGGGAGCCAATCATCTCTACCAACACCACAGACATTAATCTAGGATTTTAAACTCGTGTTCCAATAAATGATATATTTTTCATCTAGAGGATCAAGGAAGAATTCTTATAAAACAAAACTTAGCTTATACAAGTAGATAAGATTGGAGGAGAGGAAGAAGACCTAACATTTATTGAGAGTCTATCGTGTTCTAGGTCCTGTGCCCAACTCTGTGAGTGGCTCTTTTTGTTAGAGAACAGCTATTTGGTTTTAATAAAATCTAAAAGAAAAAAAAAAGGGAATGGGGTGGGGATTAATTTTCACAAAGTAATAATCCATGGAGGATATTTCAAAGTAATAAGGAGTGAGAAGGCATATTTTCTTTTTTTTTCCCTCCTTGTAGCTCTCAAAAAGGTGTGAAAAACTTGCCTTTTTAAATATAGAAAATTAATAATACACTCCCAAGGTTGTGCTTTGAAGAACTTTTTAACACTATCTTTGACTAAGGTTAACAAATCAAACCAGTCCCTCACCTTTCCAGTAGGTGTAAAGAAAGTTCTCACAACAATTCTCTTTCCAGCATAATCTGATGGAGTGATCAGATTTCTGGAGAGGTCATTACTAATAGTGTGGACTTGGGACAATAGGGAGATATATTAATAGAATAACCCTACTGCGCAGTTTTTCCTATTTATTGTCCTTCTTCAAGTAAACAAAGGAGTAAAACTTATCAGCAGAACAATGTCAGAAAAGAAATACTTGTGTGTCAGTGTGAGAAGATAAATAAAGAGTTTAGCCTTGATATGAATGACCAGAATTTCTCTGATCTAGCTTTCTCCTATTGTAAAGGCAAAGCATTGAATTGTTTTTCCAATGAGGCAAATCAGGCCCAGAGAAGGTAACTGATTTGTCCATGTCATAAGGCCAGTACAAAGTGGATTGAAGATCAACAACCAAATCCCTTGCCTCTGGAGATAATGCACCTTCTATTTCAAAGAGCTGATCTTCTATCCATGGTTCTGAACCAATGAAAAGACCATTTTCATATCATCTCAATAATTTATTGTATACCTGTTATATTCCAGGCAATGTGTAAGGGACAAAACGATAAATAAAGCTTCCCTCCCTTTTTTTTTTGCCTCAGAAGAACTTAAAGCCTAGTCTTTCAACATTTGATTTGTCAGTTGATTGCAATTCAAATATTAAGCAAAAAAATCTCCTAATAACCCTTAATTGTTCCATGGTTCAAAGATACCTATGTTGGGGCGCCTGGGTGGCACAGCGGTTAAGCGTCTGCCTTCGGCACAGGGCGTGATCCCGGCGTTATGGGATCGAGCCCCACATCAGGCTCCTC
>NC_048221.1:75634522-75676325 GCF_002007445.2 Ailuropoda melanoleuca | reverse complement strand
CTGTCAAATAAATAAATAAAATCTTTAAAAAAAAATAAAGATACCTATGTCTTCTCTTTCTGTCTTTTAGCAGATAATCTCATTCATGTATGCCATGTACATGTAGAAAGAAATTTGTTTAAGTACTCAGTTATTTGAATACGTCAAAGCTGTTTTCATTATTAAAGAGAATGCGGACAAACTGAGGGTTACTGGAGGGACAGTAGGGGGATGGTTTAAATAGGAGACGGGTATTAATATTGCTCTGTATGGTAACTAGCTGGAATTCAGATGAAACTTGGGGGAAAAAAGTAAATCATTTTAATTATAAATACCCCTTAAAGAAAATTAGGAAAATACATAAGTATTAAAGAAAACTACTAATGAATTTACCCAAAACCAAAAATACTATAAATACTACAGTTTTGAAATCTTTGAGTAGAAAACATTTTTTTTTAATTTAAGATAATCACGGTAGGACAGATTCTTCCATATGACTATGATCACTGTCTCAACAATTATCAATATTTAAAAGGCCTTTAAGAGAGGGTTGTACACATTTATAGGAACTCCAGCAAGATGTGGCAGTTCTGCTTCAAGCACCTCACCAGAATTGACTGTTATTAAAACTAAGCATTGAACTTTGATGATAATTGCTTGAAAATGAAAATATGAATAACAAATAATAGGATGCAGTGCCTCGCTTTAGAATCATGGTATATGCAAAAGTGAACCGATGATCTGTAGGCAGTGGAAGAAAGGAGGAGGAGCAGGGGCTGCCTGCATCTTCCTGGATGCCCACCTGTAGCTGAAGCAGCCCTGAGCAGCTGCTGTGCTTTATTTTTATTCTCCACCTTCTTTTTTTCCATCAGGGCTCTCATGAGGAACTGTCAAGAGTGCTCCAACATGTGGTGTGTAAAGGGGGTATCCCTTTAAACATATACTTTATTTATCATTTGGGGACTGATATTATCAGGGTCATAGATTCGTTCCATGTTATAATGAGGTACTCTATAATAAGGTTTACTGAATTCATGAAAACTCCTTTTCTCCTGATTAATACCTTTGTGCATGTTACTATAGAACCCGCATCACTTTCAGAAAACAGCAGCTAACCTCAGAGGAGGGAAGGGAGAGAAATGATCTCCCAAGTTCAGTGGGTCTAATTTGTTTGCATATAATATTCATAAAATCATACCCATTTTTGATGAAAAACTCACCTCAGGGCATAAGAACAAAAGAAAAACAGGTAATTAAAATTAATGAAACAAAAGCAGTAATTATGTACACAGTTGATCAACAAATCACTTCAGGTGGTCCCAGAATTTATTTATCTTGTTTCTCTGTGGCTGATATGCTGATGTGAATAGATAGAATAACGTTGTTTACCTACTCCTATCTATTGCCTTCTCTCTGGGAGGGGTGCTAAAATGTAGAAGACTTCCATCTTTTTGTGAAGAGAGCAGCTTGATATTATTGAAGTTTTGTATGAGGTGTTTCCTATTAAATCCTAAAGCCAGTGTTCTCCAGTTGTCCTGAATGACTTTTCTAGCTAGGCTAACAATGAGGTTGGTTTCTTTGAACTGAGAAGCCTGAGAATACCATCTTCACTATTCTCTATGTCATCATTATGAACATAAACTGTTCTCATACATTCTTCCTTGTTTCTCATTACAAAGAGGACATTCTCATCCAGCATGGCATCCTCCTTGGATCCCTCATAATCCCGAGAACTATTGCCTCATTCCAACTACTGCAGTTACCTGTATCTTCTCTAGCTACAAGCCAATATGCTTTTTCATTGGGGACCTCCAATGTAAATCATGGTTAAGTCTTGTAATAAGTATACTTTATGGCATCAGTGGTGTAGCAGGGATATGGTGAGATGTTTTAGCTCTATGGATATCACAGATGGCTTTCTTTCCTTTTGTTCCACTTCTAGTCAGTAAACCAGTGAAGTGTTTACTGTTGCAGCTGACCATTTATAATCCAAATTCCACAGTAAACTTCTAATTCATTCCCTTTGATCACTTTTTGTTGTTACGAGTCCCCAAGGGAGAGAGTAGAATGTTCTTCCAAACCTTGTGTAACTTCTGTTTTGTGGGCAACATGTCTCAAATTATATGCAGTATTATAGAACAAAAGTAGCATGAAATCATTGGTAATGATTGACTTTGAATGAAGGTGACATTTACCATGGACTGTCTTCCTTACAGCTTGTGAGACACCAAGGAAAAATTCTGAGCCTACCCAAATTTAAAGTTATCCCAAGCAGAACATTGGATAAGCCAGAATGAGCAGGCTGTGTTAAAGAGATTTTCTCATGCAGAGCCATCCAACCAATCTGTTGCTGGCATTACCAAAGATACTCAGGCTATCTGGCCAAGTTGTTCTCAGAATTACAGTTCATATAGTTGGTATTCAAATGTAACTTAGCTCATGTAATTTTTCTTAGAACATTAAACTCCAAATGTTCCTTCTACTCCTCTCATCTGAAATACATTGAGGATCAGAGATTATTTACATTGAAGGGGCTGTATGTGTCTTCTATGAAAAAACTGAGATTTGAGAGATAATGAGACTTCTCTAAAATTGAAGGTAGGCCTAGAACTCACATCACTGAAGTCTTACTCTCCTGAGACTTGCATTCTCTTTCTCTGCTCCGTGCTACCTTATTTACTTCCTTTCTTTTTACAATTCAGTGCTGGTGTGTGTAGGGGGGAGAGGGGAGAGAGAGAGAGAGAGAAAGATAAAGGCAGAAGAAAGGAGGTAGGGAGGGTGGGTGGGGAGGGAGAGGGAGAGAGAGAGAGAGTCTTATTATATAATAAGGTCATTATAGTTCAAGGCTCTTATGTGACATCCTTACGGGATACCTGTGTAACATAATTATATGTATTCAGTGAAATTTGGATCTAGACAGGGGTGTTTGATCACAGATGATTTTGCCCCCAGGAGATATTTGGCAATGTCTTGAAATAGAGTCCATTGTCACAACTGGGTTGGGGGATGTTACTGACAAATAAAGCATAGAAGCCAGTTATGCTTTACAACCTAAAATTCACAGGACAGCCTTTACAACAAAGTATGATCTGGACCAAAATGTTGATAGATTGAGAAACCCAGGTCAAACATACTGAGCTGTTGAAAAACTTTCTAAATTGCTTAAAAAGTGTTTACTTGTAATAATAATAATAATAATAATAATAATTTTTTTTTAATTTTCCAAACCAAGGAAGCGTTTGGTCTAGAAAATTTGAATCAGAGCCGAAACATATATGACAACATAATGCATTTGGTCTAAGAAGACATATCAAAGTTTGTTTTGTTTGTTTTTTAACAATTTGTGAGATGGGAGAAGAAAAACTTTTTATCCTTCTTTCGTGGCTCAAGGAGGTCAGTGATTGTCTTAGCCAGGTTAAGCTGCCATAACAAAATACCATGGAAGAGATGACTTAACTGTTACTTTTTCATAGCTCTTGCATGGTTCTTGAGGCTAGAAGTCCAAGATCAGAGGGTTAGCATGGCTGGTTTCTGATGAGAACACTCTTCCTACCTTATAGACCGACTGCCTTCTCTCTCTCTCTCTCTTTTTTTTTTTAAGATTTTATTTATTTATTTGACAGAGAGAGAGGCAGTGAGAGGGGGAACACGAGCAGGGGGAGTGGGAGAGGGAGAAGCAGGCTTCCCGCTGAGCAGGGAGCCCAAATCGGGGCTCAATCCCAGAACGCTGGGATCATGACCTGAGCTGAAGGCAGACGCTTAACGACTGAGCCACCCAGGTGCCCTGACTGACTGCCTTCTCATTCATTCCTCAGTTGGCAGGAAGAGAGAGAGAACACATGCACATGCTCTCCGGTAAGGACATTGATCCCATCATGAGGGTCCTACCTTCATGATATCATCCAAACCTAATTATCTCCCAAAGGCCCCATTTCCACATACCATTCCATTGGAGGGAAGAGCTTCAACTCATGAATTTGGGGGCAGGGACAATTCAGTCCATAGCATTTATAGCAATGATGATTCTAAATGTCACAGCTTTGCACTCCTCATTGAACAACAGGGGAGACTCAGTTCCAAGCACCTAGAACAGTGCTTCATGGGCTAGGGACTGAGTAAAAGCACATTGACTGCTCCCCTGCCTGAGAGCTTTCCTGAGCTCTTTCTTCCCAAAAAGGCATGAGGAATGACTTCTCTCCAGGAGGAAAAAATGTGCAGGGGTGCCTGGGTGGCTCAGTCATTAAGCATCTGCCTTCGGCTCAGGGCGTGATCTCGGCATTCTGGGATCGAGCCCCACATCACGCTCCTCCACTGGAAGCCTGCTTCTTCCTCTCCCACTCCCCCTGCTTGTGTTCCATCTCTCACTGGCTGTCTCTATCTTAAAAAAAAAAAAAAGTGCAGAATTGTCTGAAGACCATAATTTGGGAAGAAAAAGCAAAGGGGTAAAGTAAAGGGAAGCTGAGAAAGGGCACCTTGTCAATGAAAGATTTGTGTGTTTACTGACTTTTTTTTTTTTTCCCCTCTCTCCTTCATACTTTGTAAATTTGGAATTGTTTCTACCTAGTCTGGCTTTCAAATATATAAAACTAAGCTATTTTTTTGTTATAAATGAAGACATGTGTATACATGCATGTGTGTGTATCCACATATATATTCTTTCATTTATAATGACGAATATTAAAGTGGCAAAGTCTTAATGCTTGGATATTTGCATAATGTGTTCTTCTTATGGCAGTGAATTTTAGAGAAAGTGTAGAGGAAAATTGCCACAGGTTGATGGTCTCCTGCTGTTAAACAGATTCTACCTGTTATTTGCAAAGCCAGGAGCACGAGAGGTATACTAACTGTCCCTTACTGTAGTGTGTAATTAGGAATATCCTGAATTATCTAAGCCACAGGGGAAAATAGCAATCAAAAGCAAAATGAAAACATATATTTTTTCATAGGAGAGGCTGAAAAATTAGAGATCAAATGGATACATTGAAAAGTAACCTATTCATGAAATGTCCTATCCAGCTGCAAATAATCATTAACAGGCTTGAAAGACAAAGGGAATATGAAGTGTCAAAAGCAAAGGAAAATCAGATCCTCTTTACATGAGTACAGTCTCAAAAACTGGCTAGTTGTAAAATGCATCTCTGTGGTAATGATGCTATGGTTTATATGTATTTAATGATTGTTGCCTAGGATATCTCTAGAATTATCAAGTCAGGAAGCACCCCACTCCTGATCTGTGGGACCACGTTGTCCTAGGTATCATGATGGATGTTGAATGGCCTTGCTTTGGATTTTGTGCTTTGACCATCAAGAAGCATTCTTGACCATTTACTATCATGTGGCTCAGTAAGTCCTGTTCTCTAAGCTTCAATTTCATGGAGTATAATACGAGGATAGTAACCCATAGCCTACCTACATTGCAAGCTTGTTGAGAAGTCCATGTTGATAGTGGCAATCAACAGCATGCTACATGTGAGCTGATAAAATTGCGTTATTATTTTAATGCTTATTATTATGATTTTTTAGATGATTATTGTTTTAATGACTACTAGGCTGGTTCTATTGCTCTTCTCGATTTTTAAATATTCAGCCATTTTCTTTTCTGAACTAAATTGGTTAATCACCACAGTGAATATTTATCATGTGGTTAAAAATACCAGAAGTTGGGTGCCTGGGTGGCTCAGTCGATTAAGCATTTACCTTCAGCTGAGGTCAGGATCCCAGGGTCCTGGAATTGAGCTGCAGGCTCCCTGCTCAGCGGGGAGCCTGCTTCTCCTTCTCCCTCTACCCTACCTGCTCGTGCTCCCTCTCTCCCTCTCTCTCTCTCACTCTCTCTCTTTCAAATAAATACATTAAAAAATACCAGAAGTTTTTTTCCTAACAGTTTAATGTATATTAACTTATGTAATCTTCCCAACAATACTATAAAGGAGATAATCTTATCCTTATCAATTTTATCGAGATGGGAAGAAGTTAATGAGGAAAGCTCAACTAATTAGTGAGCAAGTGCAGATTTAAAGCCAGATCCTTGTTCTGAAGCACTGAGCTCTGTGGTGACAATCTGATACGAATGTCATATGTATGTGACTAGTATAGTGGCTTGTTGAATCAGGATTTAAAATGCAGCATGCCCCCCACATCCTTAGTTGGTTTTTAATAGCAACCCTGAAGTCATCTCTGTAGTAGTAGTAGCAGTCGTAATAAATAGGTTGGATAAGATGCTTTATGTGGATGTTTTATCTTTTGCAATAAATCTGGTGGTAAGTACTCTTATCATCGTTGTCCTCATTTTGAAGTGAGGAATCTGAGGCTCCAGTACGTAAGTGAAATAGCTAGACCAGACTTTTATTGTAGTTAATGATTAAATTGTGTCTGATAGAAACTCTGTGGTTCTAGAATCTGTATCCCGAATCACTACATTACGTCTTTTTGGTAATTCTTTTTTTCTTTTCTAACACCGTGTCACATTCCTTCTACCTGTATAATATTGGGCAGGTTTTCTGCAGCAATGAAGTAGTGTATTCTAATCATAATGGCCAATTTAGGGCAGGCCCTACCTTATGTATTCATTGTTGATATCCATCAATTGTGGTTCTTGTTTATTCTTGTGGGGAAGACGATTGATATATTCTTTTAGGGAGGACTTGTGGTAGGATCCATCATCTGAAGAAAGACACTCTGTGCAGAAGCACGTTAATCTGACAGATGGTCAGAGTTTAGAGCCCAGATCTTACTTCTGCATTGCCCATAATAAATAAACCATATTGGAAGGTTTGAGTATACAGAGGGAACACAGAGAATTGATTTAGAACTGCTTGCTAGATGACCTTATTTTACATTAATTTAATATATCGACCGAATTTTAAAAGTCATGCCCTTCATAAAATGGCCTAAGGATGTGTATATGAAAATTAAAGCATTAATGCAAACACATAAAACATAAAGCAGCACTGGTATAAAACACACAGCAGGAAAGTCCTTTGTGGCATGCTAACATAAAAATGGACTCGTTGTGCATGTAGGTATATACTACCTCCTAATGACTTTAAAATAATCTGCATGCCGAATAATTATCACAAAAAACACTCATTATGGCATTGGTTCAGGGTTTTAAACTGAGTCCTTGTGGCTTGAAGGTCACTGCCTTATTCTAAGGTCATTTTGGCTGCTGTATTCAGTCTGCAAAGCCAGGTTGGAATCTTAGATATCATTAGTGTCCTCATTACTCTGCTGATTGACTGAAAGGCGTAGACTTTCTTCATTCCAGGCATGCATTACCATGGAGAAGGCCTAGTATATTTTGAAATAGGAGCAATGAGAGTCAACTGGAACAAAATCTTCCCATTATCAGATTTAGTGAAACGTTCTAGAGACTTTCTCATTGTATATATTTTTTATACTCCATCTTGCCTGAAATGGTTTTGAGTTGTTTTCTTATGATTTGGGCTGCTTAATTCTGAATTCAGAATCAATATTCTTAGGGTAGTGATGATCCAGGTAGCACGTGCATGTTCCCAAGAGTCTGTCTTGATTAGTTCTCTCATGGACTAGAAAATCAAATTCTACTGACAAGGAAATGACTGTAGAGTAACAAGGAAATGTGGATTGTGTATGTGTTTATTTATGTATGTGTCTGGGAAGAAGGTAAATAATTCCTTCGAGATTAAGGCTAAAACGAATGAGTAATGGGGAAGGTGGGTTTCCTGAAAGCCAGATGTCAAGGAGTAACCCGGTCCAGAATTGCCAATTTTAGTGGCTACAGTTCTACTTTAGTTTTTCCGTTTGTTTGTTTGTTTGTTTGTTTTTGTTTGTTTTTTAAAGGTGGATTAGCCCAGCTAGGGAAACAGGGGTAAATATCTCCGTTCTATAACTTGGTTCATCTCCATGTTCCACACACTGTCTTTAGGACTTTTGCCCAGCCCCAGATTCCAAGAAGAAAATCAGGCTGCAGACAGTCCTTCAAGAACATCCCTGAGACTTTGTTAGGCTCACTCATTTGTTTACATGTGACTTCCTTTGTTTTTGCTTTTATTTTTCTAATTAAAAATAATGCTAAAAATATGCAGACTAAGAGAATATGAAAGTCCTAATATACTTTAATTTTGGGGACTGGAGAAATAATAGCATGAAAATATTATTAATAATTATCCTTAATAATTTTTAAAAATATTTCAGAAGGCGTTATTGTTTTGTCTATAATAAGCTCAAGAAAAATTATTTCAAGAGCCTATGGGAGCAGTTTTTATTGAGAAAAAGATGGTGAGTTCTCTTCTGGTAGTTGCATAGCCATTTTTATGAACAGATCAAGCAGAGAAAGCCATGGCTATTCATCTGTTTCTAATAAATTTCTATAAGCTTCTCTTTAAAACAATCCCATGCACATTTAATGTTTTCTTCTCAGGCAAGCAAAGTGGGTTTTCAGATGGTCAGTGACCAGGAAGATAAATCTAGAGTTGGAAGGGGGCATCACTTATTTATTTCCTGTCCCTGGGGCAAATATGTCAGTAACCCTACCAAGATAACTGGCTCTTCACTGCATTTTTAAAGGTATCCAAGATTGAAAGTGCTATGACTATTACTTTTATCATTCTTCTAATATGGAATTGTCCCTTTAGCAGAGTACTCTAAGTTACTGAATTTATTCTTTCTGGTATCTAACTAGATTTGATTTTGCATTCCCTATCCTTTTTTGCCTGAGCTTGGAAAATTATCTTCTTGCTCCCAGTCTGTTCTTCAAAATCATCCTCAAGCAGCTAATGAATGTTGCCAAAGTGACCTAGTTGAGCGACAGATTACAATCCCTTTCTCCCATGATCAGATCTTTTCATGATCACTATATATTTCCCTATATTTGTAACACCTATAACAATGTTTTTCAAAGTGTAGGTTGTCACCCATTAGTGAGAACCAAAAATGTATTTAGAAGTTCCTATTAGTTTCCCAAACAAGCAAACAAAGTAGACTCGAGTAGATTATAAAATAGAATGGAAAATACAAGTATAGAGTAAGGTTAGTTATTTTGTTCTTGAAACTTTAACTATCATCTATCTATCTATCTATCTATCTATCTATCTATCTATCATCTATCTATCACATACACAAATGTACTAGTTTACCATGTAAAGTGTATTTCTATGGGTCATGGTTCAAAACATATTAGACTTTCCTTATTGTAGGATAAAGGCCAAGTATTTGGTCTGATACTAAGACTGCCATGACCTATTCCCTTTTTTCCTCTCCAACGCCATCTCCCTGGGTTAGATTTTATCTCTCGGACATCCCAGCCATACCAAACTGCCCAACACACAATGTGAAGGGCTTTATTTTCACCACTTTGATTTCACTTGAGCTGACTCCTCTGCCATAAATTCCATTCCCCTTTCTGCATCCATTTCAGCAATGTAATTTCTGTTTAACATTTTTTGCCTCCTCAGGTAATGAACTCTCCCAAGAAATCTCCCTGAAATTCCCTTTCTCAGCAGGGCAGTGTGTCCATTTCTTGATCTCCTGGGCCCCTTTCCACAATAACTACAGTATAGTGTGCTGATTAAGAGAGTGGGCTCCTTGGAGCCAAATTTTCTAGGCTCTTGAATCCTGAGTCTTCTGCTATCTGTGTGGTGTTCAGGAAATTCCTCAAGTTCTGTGTCTCAGATTCCTAATTTGTAAAATGAAAATAATGATAACATCAACTGCACAGAATGGTTAATTAAATGAGTTAATACATTTAAGGTGCACAGCCTAAAATACTTGGTCAACAAATAGAAACTAGTATTATGGTATTACATTTGCTTCTGCCTCTAATGAACATTCTCCGTATGAAAATTCATATTCCATTTGAAGATGCCTCTGGCAAGCAGTACTTTTGTTTACTTTTGTCTGGACGCCTTAGAGTCATAAACTGTTTGTGTTGGAGTGGAAAGGAAGGGGCACAATGTTCTTTTTAACCACCAGCTACCATTGGGATAAAGGAGTGATGGAAAGAGGAGAAAATCACCATCAGCTGCCTTAAAATTCATGGCAAGAGTCTTGGATGGATCCAGCTGCTATAGAAGCACCTGCAGGTTTTCTTCTGGGACAGCATTTACATAAGTCCTGAACTTGTCAACCACCTAATCCAGAACCACTTTGGAGTTTTGGCCTCTGGCCTTCCAGCTTCTTTTATATATCAGTAAACCTGCCATCAAACTATCTTATTTAGGCCTCAGGGTCAGAGGATTCTGGCAAGCATAAAAATGTTCCAATTGATTCATCATCACTATGTATACGAGGTGAACACAAAAGAAAATATAAGATGGAAAAAAAAATCAAATCTCCATTAATTCTATTCCCTCCCCAGTAAATGTCCTTTCTAATAGCATCCCTCACTCAAATTTCCACTCTTCTGTGAACATCAGCACGACCTTAAATGAACCTGATTTTTTAAAAGGCCAAATTATGTTGCTATCCAAATTTTAGCCAAGATAAAGTGTAAAGCTACTTTCAGCTGGGTGTGTTCCCAGCTTGGGGGCTTTAATTCCCCACAAGTAATGTAGAAGGTAGATGAATGATTGCTCAATTTGCTACTGTGCCAATTGAGGTTGGATTTAAAGCTGTAATTATTAATTTTCCAGTTTTCAGAATTTGTGGTACATAATTTTAATGTTTGCCTTGTCCGTTTCAGCTGATCATGAGCATCCATAGGCCACTGCCTGCCATCACTAGACCATTTGTACATGGTCCCAAGGCAGAGACATATCCTTCATATTAGAAGGAAGATTTAATTTGCACTCAAAGAAAACATTGCCCTAATGCAGTCAGAACTGAAAAAACCTTTGGAAAAATGAGAAAACTGGTATAAAAGCAGTGTTCTGTGGCATGCTCATTTCAGAGCGAATATGCATGGATTTTCATATTTGAGAGATCTCTAAAATCCTACCCTCTTTAGTGGAGAAGATAAACTGTACTTATAGTTGACTTTACCTGAGTGTATCAGGTGTATAATCCGGGGCCATGGCCCGAGGCAGGTGTACCAAGACCAGTCAGTAAATAGATGTGACCCACTTGACCATATATTAGAATTATCTAGGGGAACTCATAAAATCACAGTGGCCAAACTGCCCTCCAGGCCAGTTAACTCAGAATCTTTGAAGGAAGTAAAATCTAGGCATCAGAATTTGTTAAAGATTCCTAGTTAATTCCAATATGCTGTCAAGATTGAGAACCATTATTCCGAAAAATTAATAGGTAAGGTTTATAAATCCAAGGATTTTTAAATTAGTTCTTTGACAGTACTTTCTTTTTCTTTATGAATTAGGGAGGAAAGTGATATTCAGATCATTTTTAGCCTCATTCCTTCCCCAAAAAAGGTATTTTCAATTCCTATTGGTCTTAACCTTGTACTGGTTGCCAGTAGTACCAGCTGCCAGCCAGTACAGTAGTTATATTTTTAAAATATTCTCATATCAAAACATGTGTTGTAAAATTAACAGTCATCAATGGAAGTAGAACAAGATGAAATGACTTTTCCTCTCGCCTTCATGCTCAAAGAAAGGACTTCCTCCAAGGAAAGATAATTAAGTTCCTTGGAGAGTGTTCTTTGATCTTGTTTCCTAGACATCTCCTAAAATAAGAGGGATGCTCTTTTTGGCAGGGAAATGTGTGGTATTATAATGCACAGGGGGAGAAAGAGAGGAGCAGATTTGATCATCTCTGCAGTTTTGTTTTAGTTCATCATCAACCTTTTTTTTTTTTTTTTTTTTTTTTTTTTTAGAGGGAGGGAGAGAGAGAGAAAGAGGTGGGGAGAGGGACAGAGGCAGAGAGAATCTTAAGTGCACTCCATGCTGGGTGTAGGCCCAATGCGGGAGCTCGAACTCACAATGCTGAGATCATGACCGGAGCCGAAATCCAGAGTCAAATGTTTAACCAGCTGAGCCACCTAGGCACCCCATCATCAGCATTGTTTTACCTTACTCATTAGTACTCAGTTTTGAGACTGAGACTGACTGAGTACTAATGACTAAAGGCAAGCTGCCTTCCCCATAGAGTTATGCCCAACTAGTGATATACCCCTTCTTTTAAGTGGCCTGGGACTTTACCATATGACATAAAACTAGTACTTCATTGTAGATCATCTGCATGTTACCAGCCTATTAATAAACCATGGCAGTTAATGACCAAATTATTTTGGTGCTAAGCTTCCATCCTATTTGACTGTAGCTTTTACAGAATTCACTGCACTGCCACCAACGAATATTTTCAGCATCACCCAGGGTGCTTGTATGTGTCTGCCAATTAATCCTAGTTGCAGTTAGCCTCTGATAGTTTTTTGTTTGTTGTTTTTGTTGTTCAGATTATAACAATCCAGGATTCAAAATTCTTGGAGAAAATTTTTAACCCAGACCTCATATGAAATGTTTCCTGACATTTATCAGTTGCTTCATGGATATTCAATTAACAGCTTTAATTTAATAAATAGTATTCATTCAATAAGTAGATTATAGTATCTGTTTCTTTTTTTTTTTTTTTTCTGTTGCTGCTGCATAATCCACTACCACAAAGTTGTAGCCTAAAGCAGCACTCATTTATTGGCTCACATTTCTGTGGGTGAGGAATATGGGTGGGGTAGATTTCCTTCTCTGCTTATTGTGTCACAAAGCTAAAATTAAGGTGTCAATTGGAGTGGGTTCCTATCTGGAGATGCTGGAGATGAAACTGCTTCCAAGCTCCTTCAGATTGTTGACATAATTTAGTTCCCTGTGGCTGTAGTCTAAGGTCCCAGTTTCCCTCCTGGTCTTCAGCTGAGGGGTCATTCTCAGCTCTTAGGGGCAGCTCTGCCAGCCTCGCCCATGGTGTCCTCCATCTTGAAGCCAGCAACCTCATGCCAAATTCTCCTCACATTGTGTAGTTCTCTGACTTTTCCTTTTGCATGATTCTAAGGCCATCCCCATATCTTAGGTGTTTGGTAGAGTAGCACCCCGCTTCTTGTACCAAAAGCTATGTTTGTTTTCTTTTGCTGCACAATAGATCACCACAATTTTACCACCTCAAAATGGCATGACTTTATTATCTCACAGTTCTGTAGGTCAGAAGTCCAGGCAGGCTTACATGCCTTCTCTACTCCAGGCCTCACAGGGCTGGACTCAAGCCATCAAATGGGCCAGGCTCTTACCTAGAGGCTCTGGGGAAAAACCTGTTTCCAAATTCATGCAGGTGGTTGGTACAATACAGTTTCCTGTATCTGTAGTTCCAAAGTTCTTATTTTCTTACTGGCTGTTAGCAGGGCCTGTTCTTTCTTTCTAGAGTCCATCCTCATCCCTTCTCCTGTGGCTTTCTTCATTTTCAAAGCAGCAAATATACGTTGAGATCTTTTCATGCATTGCGTCTTTCTTTTACTTCTCCCACTATCTGGAAAGACTTCTGTACATTTAAAGGGTTCATATGGTTAGATTGTGCTCACAAGTTAATCTCCCTTTTGCCGTGTATGTCATAGGTATAACATGTCCTCATATTCACAGGTTCCACCCCCGTGAAGGCGATAAGACAAGGGTCATTGCAGGTTATGCTTGGAATCTATTGACAACAGTATCTCTAGGGAACACATAAAACATAAAGTTGTGCAAGACTCTAGCTGACCTAAGAATATATATGATATGGTCAGATGATATCAGCAAAGCATTAGGTGGATAAGATATGTGGGCAATAATAAGTGTTTGCACAGTATAATTATTTAAAATCATTTCTAAAAGCTTTGTCCAATTTATTATTTACAAAAGCCCTGCAACATAGAGCTCCATATTCTCATTTTACAGAGGAGGAAACTGAGGCTCACAGACCTTAAGTGAATTGACATAAGTCTCAGAAATACTGTCAGAACTGAGGCTTGCACCTAGGTATGTTTGATTTTGAGATGCTTAAACACCACATGCTGCTACCCCTGGTACCTCTAACATACAGCTTATGCCCCTCACTAACCCATCATGGTCTCCTTATTTGACCATTATGTGGACCATCTCATGCTTTCCCCATTTTCTAGTTCCTCTTCCTCCACATGAAGCCCAATTAGCCACTTAGGTCTTCTTTAACACCCTCAAAGATATGAGAAGAACCAGAGGGTCCCTCTCTCCTTTACTTCTTAGATTCTCTCACCCTTAACACAGGCTGTTCCAGCCAGCCTCCTGCCTCCAGAAATCCCCAGGTGAGTAGCAGGCATCTCTCTCTCTTCATATATAGCTGTAAGCCACAGGGGGCAGGTATAAAACTCAGTGACGAACTCTTCAGCTTGTTCTGCTTCACTCCTATGACAGTGAGTACAGGTGTCTGGCGGTGGCGTGCCAGTGTCCCCATCTAGGCAGCTGCTATGAGTGTTTCCTTCAGAGTTGTCCCTCAAAGTGTGGTACTTCAGTAGGGAACAGGGAACAAAATCTCCATATTCCCCATTAGGAATGCTTTGTGTCTTATGTAAATTAGAAAAGTATATTTAGGAGGGGCGGATTTGGGGGTGGTGACTACTGTTGATCACAGCCCTGGCAGGGGATCTGATTCCATACTATTTAGAATATGAAGTGTTTATTTCTTCCTGGTCCTCATAGTTACCCCCCAGCTGCCAAAGCAAAGACAAGAGAAGTACTATTTGATAGTCCGAATCTTCAGTTCAGGGCTGGTTTCATAGTATGTGCTCAATACATACTCTTTGAAAATGGCTATCAAGGGCTCTAGTGTCATTTTAAGTAACTCTTCATTGAAAAAAGAACAACCTCTCATTTTTTTTCTGGTCTTTTCTATATTATTGGAACCACCAAAATCCAATCGAAATTTTTATGATCTTATGCAAAAGAGCAAATATCCTGACCACACAATGATTTTCTCCAAGTTCTGTCAATCAAGCAAAATCATTTTAACTTGGGGAGTAGAGGGTGCCTTTGCCCCTCCTGTGATGAAAGCGTGTCTTTCTGTTGCTGTGCCAGATGGCTCTCATTTATTTAAATTCTCAAGTAGAATTTATTTAAATATATTTGATTTATTTTATGTAATTACAATAAATATCAATATAATTAAGTGATATGACAGTATTGGTCATAATGAAGTTAATCTTAATGCGGTATCAATCAGAAATCACAAAACAATGCGAAGTTGGTCTGTTAAGTGTTTCAAAACTAAAGTACAGTGTAAACCAGGATGTCCTAACAGAAGGAAAAGAAAACCATGAGATTAGATAGGCATGGATTGCTTTCAAAAAACCAAATAATGGGCTCCCGGGTGGTACAATCGGTTAAGCATAGGACTTTTGGATTTGGCTTAGGCCGTGATCTCAGGATAGTGAGATCAAGCTCCAGGTCAGGCTCTGCACTCAGCTTGGAGTTTGCATAAGACTCTCTCTCCCTCTCACTGTGCCCCAAACCCCAATGCATACGTGCTCTCTCTCTCTAAAACAAATCTTAAAAAAAAAAAAAAAGCCAAGTAATGATATCTCCTTCCATCTCTATGCACCTGGCCCAGAGTGATAGTTGCAATAAGATCAAGTATAAATGTCTCCACATTGCCATCTTACTTATGATTTGGTTCAGCCCTGATAATCCGTATGGTGTCTTATATTTGAACAGTGGTATTATGAACATTTCTAAATTAATAACATCAAAAGTAGACCAAAACTTGTGTTAGTGGTTGGCACATATTAAAAGGAAGTAAATATTTATTGTACTTTTTACATTCAGAATAATGACCAATTTCTATTTGTATGAGGTTTCAATCAGAGGAGAAAATTTTGGAGGAATGTTTACCAAGAAAAGCAAAAAGCAAGTGTCAGTTCTCAACTGCACACTAACCTGTAAGAAAATTCTTTACTAAGACTTAAAGCAGATTGTGACACTGAGTCAGAAGCAAATTGGCCACCGAGGCTTAAAAATTAAAGCATGGGGGTGCCTGGGTGGCACAGTCGTTAAGCGTCTTCCTTCGGCTCAGGGCGTGATCCCAGCGTTCTGGGATCGAGTCCCACATCAGGCTCCTCTGCTGGGAGCCTGCTTCTCCCTCTCCCACTCCTCCTGCTTGTGTTCCCTCTCTCGCTGCCTGTCTCTCTCTCTGTCAAATAAATAAATAAAATCTTAAAGAAAAGAAAAGAAATTAAAGCATGTTTGCAAAAGCAAACAGAGAGCCTAGGTAATCTTCAGATTCAAGCTGACCTGTTTCTCTTCTTGACTCGTTCCCATTTACAAAGGTCACTTGGTTTGAATGGGGGCACTCAGTTGTTACTCATGGGTAATTTAATAGAAGGAAGGTAATTTTATTTTAATATTGACTGGACCTGATTGTTAATACTAGGTGACTCTTTTCTTCAACCATGCTGTTTTGAAGACCATTTAGGCTAAAAAAAGCATATGAAAAGTATGTAAACTTCCAAATTACTTGGGATTCTACCTTCTGTATGATTATACGGTTGAAGTCATTTTTGTTGCTCAGTATTTGAAGTTAAAATGTCTAATTTTTAACTCAATATTTAAGATAGAAGTTGACAGAGGTTTTAAATTTCAGTCTTACATTTATATCTCCAGAGCTTTTGGTAAGAAAAATTTAAAAAAACACAGATAATGAAGAAGGATTTTGCCTACAAACAGTAAATGCAGCTATGATTACTTGTGTAATTAGCAGACTGGCATTTTTAAAAAGAGGAAAGAGATTGTCTGTGTGTATGTGTGTGTGTGCTTTTAATTTAAGAAAATATTTAAAATAAGGACAGCATTTAAAAAATGACTTTTTGTGGAAAATGAGAAATTTGTAGTTCTGCTATAAAGTATGTTTTTTCCAAATAATGTCTGATTAAGGCTTGAAGATACCATGAGGTTAAGCAGATTGGCATTAAATATCACTTGTATATGATTTTGAGAAATAGCAAAATGTCTATGTTCCATTGTGTGTACATGAAATATACATATGAAATCATCTTCAGGGTTTCTTATGGGGTTGAGATTTGTGCCCCTTTCATTATTTCATACTTTTATGGTCTTATCTTAATCTTCTGGTTCCTTTTCTACCACAAAGATTATTTCAAAGTGCAATGTTGCTATTGATTTTCCTTTCTATTTCTTTCTTAGAGTAATTCTGCCAAAGTTGCTGTGTAAACATCACAGGAAATAGAAGCAATCACTCTGTTTTAAGATGAAATTTTACCCTGACAATGTTTATAAGCAGAGTTTTACATTTAGGAGATTGCGAGCTTTATATAAGGTTTATGAAGAGCTTCAACAAATTCATTTTCCTGGTTTGAGTTAGCTCGCCAAAGAAAGCAATTTTATTTGATACAAGTGCCAGTGATAATGTTTTCTCCTTAACACCATATAAAACACTGCCTAGTTCTTATGTAGTTTATTGCCCTGAGTGATAGATCAGTTTCATGAAATCAAAACATAAAAATCAGTTTGAATGGGTGAAGAGCAGTTTGGGTGCAACTTTGGTCAAGTTACCCACTTTGTTACTGAGTTGTATTAAAAAGTTGATTTCTTTAATACAGGCTAACAACTGGTGATTTTTAAATCACCTCACAAAAGTAAGTCAATCTCTTCCTCATTTTAGAGACAATTCTTTATCATGATGATCAGACATTCTTTTCTTCCTCCTCAATTCTTGTGTATCATAGACTAAATCAGCAGAATGATTTGCATAAGGAAGTTCTAATGCCATTCATTTCTTCCTTCCTTCAATCAACAAATTTTACTGAGCAACTTCAGTGTGCCTGACACTAAAAAAGGGGGTGGGGGCAAGCAAGAGTCTTCCTTTGAGGAACCCATTGTCTAGTGGGAAATAGACATTATAGTGAATATTCTAAAATACACTGCTGACTGTCAAGGCAGATAAATAAAAAACTTACCGAATATTCCAGATGCTATAACACTTTGCCGACCCCTGAAGCAGGTTTCAGCAGAAGGAACTGGTCTAGATCTGCAAGAAAAAGTAACTTTCTTGTCAAAACTCCCTTCATTCTGCCTTTGCTCTTAAGGGATCATCTTAAGAAAGAAGAGTAAGAATGCACCTCATCTACAGATGTGTGTGGTACTGGAGTCAGGTATTCTCGACATTTTAAACCTGCGGCTTGAGTAAGTCTGTTGGATAGAGTCCCTAGTAATACCAGGCTGCTCCTTGTAGAAGTATGCATTAGTTTGGAGCCAAATGATTTGAATAGGCATATAAATTGAAATGAGACTCATTAAGTCTAATCGAATTCTAGTATGGACTTTGCCACTAATTCATGATTACCTCAGTTTCCTCATTAGTGGAATTTAGTTCATAATCCTTGCTCCACCCAATTTAGAGGACCATTGTGAAGATGAAGTAAGATAATAGATGCATATATTCTTTGTAAAGTTAAATCTGCATAATGCAGATGGGTGGTGGGTGGTGGTGACATTAGCTGTGGAGTACCGGTGAAGTACGACAGGCAGTCCTGGCAGTGCTGATACATGATGACAGATGACGTTTCTAGAGTAAGTGTGAAAATGGAAATGAGACATGTCAAATCTCATTGTCCACCAGAAATGCCATTATAATAGGGATTACATTTCTGACCAATAGCCTAATGTCTTAAATTATAGATATCAAAGCATATGCCATCTGAAATCAACATTAAGTCAATTTTCATGTTATAGTAGAACCTTTTCTAAAAAATAGTGTATATAATGTTTATTTTAAAAAGCCCAGAAAAGTCTCACGTTGTTTTTAATATTATAAAGTATAGCAGACTCTGTAGAATTCTTGTCTTCTCAAAAATTTCTGACTTATTGCCAACAAGTGAACAATACCAAAAAGAACATATATCCAAGCTCGGGTTCTTGGAATAGTGTTTGACCAGCATCACTGAGAACACTCTGGGAAGTGTTTTTGCCCACTTAAGTCTTTTTGAACTGTTCTTTAGGACTTATTTAGGGCATATTTACTTGCCCACATTTTCTTGTAAATTTTCCTGTAACAAGTTGCTGTTCTGACATTTTATATCAAAAAGACTTTTTTTCCTTTAGTTATCATTTCATCAGTACTAGCAGCTGTATCTAATCTCATAACCTCTTGATCACACTCAGTTTTGCACCCTTTCATCCTTATTGCTTCATGCTATCAAAAAGCCAGAAAGGTTTGGCTTGAATTGAAGCCAAACCCATAGGTTAGTTATGGCGAGTTTTGATACAGAATTTTCACAATCAAGTCACAAATGTGTATATTATCTCACCAATCAGATTATAATGGTCAGGAAAGCAATGCTTTTTTATCTTTATAAAACATTTAGAATATTTGTCTATAAATTAACGAGTCCAAATCTTAGACATTAAAGAATTTTTTTCCCCCACAGTATAGTCATGTTACTCGGAATAATTTTGGAACTATCTCCAATATCAATAACCTGTCACACAATAAAAGTTCTCATTATTTTATAGCAATGGACTGCTTTTTTTTTCTCCCAAGATGATTTCCCTGGTTCTTTGCCTCTTTTGCATCTCCCCCTTCTTATTCTTTTTCTTGCAGGCAGAGGACTCCAGTGAAGGATGGGGCTACATCCTTGAATAGTTTCTTCAGCTATAAATTGCCCGAAGCTGCTTATTACTCATACATTTTATCTATTTCACTTGTGAGTTTCACACTAGCAGTTTGAGTCTTAATGACAAATTATTTTAAGATTAGCCGTTTTTTGTTTGTTTTGTTTTGTTTTTAATGGTACTCACTGATTACTAAGAGACATGCGCAAGAGTTGATCTTTTGAAATGGATCTCTGTTTTGAGAGGAGTTTTGGTTTTGTGGAGGGGCAAAAAAATACTTTGAAATTTTCCAATGATAGAGTGGCAAGTTGCATGGTTTATAATCCTCCAAACAGTGGAAGATCTGAAACTTGTTATCTTGGGAGATTCCATTCTGAACAATATGCTTTGAAACTTCAAAATAATTCACCAAAGATCTGGAAACAGAATGTTTGTCTTTGTTGGTTTTAAGGCTACTTTTGAGCATCTGTTGGTTATATCGTTGTGAAATTCTGTAAACACATGAAGAAGCAACTGATCAGTTCCATGACTGTGATCTTATCAAGTCTGGCCCTCTTGCTTTTTCAGCAGAAGTATATAGCATATTGTTTTTAGTTTTAAAAAAACGAAACAGAGACTTTCATTCCTAGAAGCAGCATTTTCTATCTCTCTGATCAACATTGGCAGCTGTTCATTTTCTGCTTGAGTGAACTTCGAGGAAGGCAGTTACCTTGCATGTGATGAATGGTAGGTGATCTTTGGCTGTCCCCATCTTACACAGTTTTTGTCTCATCCTGATAAGAAAATTGTCTATCGCTATGGACTCATAATAATATTTTATAGAATCAGTCATTTCTTTACAAGTGCCAGAAAACTGTCCCTTAATAAATAAGGTAACAAATATGTAGTAGAGAAGGAACTGTTAACCTTTTCTATCTTAAGGAAAACAAATGATATTCCACCAGTGATGCCATAAATGCTGTCATGTAGTAAAATACAGCTATGATGGAAACAAATCAATGGCTGTGCACTCCAGCTTTGTGGTTTCTGAAGAGAAGGTCTTTGTTTCTTTCCCAATGAACTTTAGCTTTTAATTATATTCATCAATTAGACACTTCAAAGTAAACCATTTGCTTTGTATGAAAAATCAGGATCAGGACATTAACCCTGGGATAATAATGTTGAGAACCCTTTCCTTCTCTTCCAATTGTGCTAGACGTCACCCTGTTCCAACATAATTTAATTTCTCCTGGTGTTTTATGAAGTAAATGCATGTAAGAAAATGCACTGTCTGTGAATGTCAGCAAACAGTGATGAAGGGCTTGACTAGGAAATGTGTTACACTTAAATGGATGAAAGCTGGAGAACAGTTAGCTGAGGACTCCCTACTACATTTCACATCCTGCTAGGCTCTGAAGAAGGAGCATGGAAGTGTAGAAAGACAAATGTACCACAGGTATAGATGCTACCAAACTTTTCAGAAATGATGAGTAAGGTATAGCAGAAAAAGAATAGATTCTGTGACCCTTTCATTTCCTTTTACTATTTTGACTTTTTCTCCACCCATCTACTTTATCCATCAGATTTATTTCTTTTCCTGTAATTCTCCTTCTTTTTTTTTTTTAAAGATTTTATTTATGACAGAGATAGAGACAGCCAGTGAGAGAGGGAACACAAGCAGGGGGAGTGGGAGAGGAAGAAGCAGGCTCACAGAAGAGCCTGACGTGGGGCTCGATCCCATAACGCCGGGATCACGCCCTGAGCCGAAGGCAGATGCCCAACCGCTCTGCCACCCAGGCGCCCCTGTAATTCTCCTTCTTGATTAGCTCACCTGCCACTAGCAAGGCTTCATTCACCCACTGTCTGCAGATTACTGCTAACTTTGTATTTCCACCTCTACTTGAATCATGAAAAGACCCTCTCAAAAAAACACCTCACCTTTAAGTTTGGAAGATCTTCCCACCAAGCAACTTCTGCTCTTCACTTGATTTGTTAACAATAGTGTTTTCCCCAGAAATTCATGGTGACGCCGTTGAAAATGTCTTTGAGGGTTTTCTCCCCCCTACGGCAAACTTAACAAACCTGGCCGAATTTCTTTGTATTGTCTTCTCCAATGCCAATATCCATTCTTTCCTTTCAATTCTTACTGCTTCTCATATCTGCTGCTGGACTATACCCTTGTACCATTCCACCATTGTCTTACCTGCTTCTCCCTCCCCATGTCCAAATCTGTTCTTGTATGCACCTTGATTCAAATATTCTTGAAAATACAACCCCGAGCACTTATTCAATAACTATTTCTGAGTTTTTATTTTGTAAAAGTAATTATCATGTTGAACTGCCACCAAGGAGCATATTACCTATAGTATTATGTATTATATGTAAAGCATATCATATATAGCATATTACATGTCATATAATATGGAAATATTATGAAAACCTATACTTATTTCTGTTTTATGTTATAACTTTGCACACGCATTTTCTCTACCTGAATGAGTTAAAAGGATTAGTTTCGAGACACAGATACAATGCCAACTCCTCTTGGAGGGAAATCCATGTGGAAATGATGTCAAGTTGACTTTATTTAGGATTGCATGCATGTCTTCTCTCTACCACTAAATGTTAGTACTCTTAGAATCAGAACCTATGTCTTATCCATCCCAGATCCATTCATATCACGTGACAAAAGGCGTTTTAATGCCATGGTTAAGCACATAGGTTTTAATCCTTGCTCCATCTCTGAACGGCTGTGTCCAGGACTTGGCTATTTAATAATTCCTGCTGGTTAATATTGTCATGAGGTTTACCAGAGAAAACACACACAGAATACTTAGCACAGCCTCTGGAACATAACAGGCATTCAACAAAAATATTAGTTATTATTGTTGTCTTAGCGCATGTGTGGCCCTTAAGAGAAAACCAAAATGATATTTTCCTGTGGTGGTTTTAGTGGTTTGTGAATTATAGATGTCTATGTGTGACGGGAAGTTCAAACCAGTAGCAGTCCTGTATGCCTTCTTGGTTCATTTCCAAATGACCCAACAGGGATGTTTTAGGAAAGAGGTGGGATGTAAATTTATCTTATGTATTCTTATATTCTCATTTCAAGGAAGAAACTAGAGAAGGATTAAAAGTATTGTGTAACATTACATTTTATTGGTTTTCCTTTTTTGGTGGGCTGGATTTCACAATTCATTTGGTTTTCAGATTTCCTCCATATTTTTAATAACTGCGTTTATCTTATATTAATGCTCTATAGTTATAAGTTGTATTCACCTTCATGCATAAATTTGAACATTGCAGTAGCACATGGGGATAGAAGTGAAAGAGGTATTGGTATTCTTTTTTTTGCAGGTGAAAAAAAATTAGAGAAGTCAAGATCAGTGATTGCCCAAAGTCATTCAACCATTAAATGGCAAAACCTGAGTTAAGACTCAGGCACTCTGGAATAGAGCCCTTTGCCATTCCTCATATACTACATTACCTGCCAACCTATTTGTTTAACAAGGACTTCTGGAGAGAAATAGCCCTTGGAGTGACTACCTAGTGAAAGATCCCTTTATTTGGTGTTTCCAAGCTATCTCCACAACTAATTTAATTACGTTATGTGACTTTTCATTTTTTAAATTTTAACTTTAAAAATAACATCTAATTTTTTTTCTGATTCCAAAAATAATACACATTTATTGTAGGAATTTTGTAGGACATAAACACCAAAGAACAAAATAAAAAATCATCTATAATCCCACTACCCAGAAAGAGATAGATGCTAAAATATTGATGTCTATAATTCCAAATGTTTATTTGCATATGTATTAATTTTAAAATTTTTAAGACAATAGAAATCTGTGATACTACTATCTTGTATCACTTGTGTCATAATTTTTCACTCTGTGTACTTTGAAAATTTTTGTTATCATTTTTATTAATTGTATATACTTCCAGGATGTGAATATGCCATGCTTTTAATCCATCCATTATCTATAGACAAAAAGGTTTTAGGTTTTCAGTTGTAAGGCAAAATGATGGCTGAAATCTTTTTAGATTAAATATTCTGTGTATGCATTATTTTTTTTATTAATATAAATTCCAAGAGGGGAAAAAAAAAAACAGGGTCAAGGGAATGTCAAATCTTAATGTTTTAGACATGTATTGGTCATTTTTCTATAAAAGGATCTTTCACTTTCTACCATGTCATTTTGTACTCCTGGAAGCAGTGTATGAGAGTAACACTTTTAATGTCAACATGCATAAGTTTGTCAACATTTTAATTAAAATACTAAAATTAATCCTTCCTTCTTTCCTTTAGTAGCCTATAGGTATCAGGTTCTGTAATTTGGGGTGAGGGAACTGTATTTGTGTGTATGAAGTCCCCAAACAAAACAGATGAGTGTACTCTCAAGTAATTGCTCGTTGGACACTGTCCATACTACTCTAGAGACCTGGGAATGCTGGAGGCATTTTCCTTGAGTATTTTATTTACTACCAAAAATAGGATTACATAGTATTTAGCAACTTGTTCCCATAATAAACCTCTGTCATTTTCATTGATTTTTTTTAAAAAAGAGTCTGAAATGTTGCTGTCTTTTTGACTGTGCATTTTAGTGTGCACTAAGTGAATATGAGTTAGAATTATTTTGGTTGTAACTGTCACAAAGGCAGCCTGAACCATTCAAAGAGGGAGATTTATTGGCTCCCAGAATGGGAGGAAACCTTGAATAACCAAGCTGAGGGAGGAAGAGTGTTCGGTCCAGCCCTAGGGATTCGGGCACTGTCAGGAATCAATCAGGTTTCCTCTCTGCCTCTCTCTCTGGTTGTCAGCTTCATTCTATCTCACTGCAGACTGCATTTTTCCTTGCGGTAGAAAACTTGATTTCAGATAGCTCCCAAGTTTTGTTGCCTTCGTCTTTAGCCCCCTGTGGAAAATTTACCTAAGTGTTTTGGGCGCAATACTGAAGCCTCAATATCCCTGGATAGGTGTGGGAATAGATACTTGGTTCTAGACTGAAAAAACGAGGTGAAATTTCCACCCCTGGACCATTCCATTGTGTTTATGGAGATGCGATACTATGATTGGTTCAATTTGGGCCCATTTCTGATCTATCAATTCTGACCAAGGAAGCAGGATAGCATTAGCATGTGACAATGCATATAGGTTCTGTATATATGAAGAATGGGGAGGAATAGGACCCAGTAGAAATGAGGGGCAGGGTTAATAATCCCAGAAAAACAGAGGCAGTACCGAGTAGAAATAAACAGAAATAGGTCTCTGACACGTAATGTCTGAATGATTCTTTTTTATCCTGCAATACCCCCTCTCTCTCTGCACTTCAGAAACTGTAAAGATGTGCAAAAGGACATATAGATCCATGTACATCCATTTAGCCGTGATATGTTTTTGCTTCCTCAGGAAAATACTGACACTAGCACAATATGGAATTATTAATAGGTCAGAGCTTTGCACAAACTAGTGAGCTTTATTTCGTATAGAAAATGAATAGAATTAAATATCCAGGATAGAAAATTTAGCACATTTTTAGTTATGTCCTTCCCTATTTCTGCTGATGTCTAAATGTAGACAGAATGGCAAGAACGTGGGTTATTTTTTCCAAGAGTGTGGGCTGTGTTTGTCTTTATAAAGTGCAGTGTCTGCTGCAAGTGCTGTTTAAACCTCCTTAATAGGAATTAAGTAATAGAACTTATGCTTGAAGACCATGCAACAGAACCCACCCATTGCTATGCTTGTCTCTTTGATAAATGATGTGATACAAGATGATTAGCTCAAGGTCAGCTCACTGAATTGTAGTTTGAGCAAAGCTCAGATCTTCTCAAAGCGATCAAGAATGATTTCTTTAAAGGTAATTGAATCTACTTAGAGAATTATCTATCAATGTTCTCCAGGAGTGGCAGAAGAATTCATCAACAGAAGACAAAAATATTAAAAAATATAAAAGACAGCATTTTTAGTCTCAATTTAGACTCAGTGGAATGGTTGAATTGGAAATTCTACTTCCATTTGGTGTCAATATTTTTACTGATAAGCATATTACAGTGTGAAGGTGGTAAGTCACATGGCGTGGCCAATAGACTGAGAGCCCTTGCAAGTGGTAATGTAAAAGGACTGGGCCCAGGGGGCTAAATCTTTTCTTGAGGCAAGAGTACTGATTTTTTTTTTTTAAGCTTATTAGTCATCAAAGGTAAATGTACAGAATCCAGTCAACACTCAACATGTTAGAATGTTTACTGAGCTAAAAGCTGTATATATAAAGATTTAAAAAGGATGCTCAAATAGCTTATTGTTTAGTAGAAGAGCTAGCAGAGCAAAGAGAAAGCTCGAGTGCAAGAGTAAGTTCTGTCAAAGAGATGTAGACAATGTCTTTGAGAGGCCAGGAGGAGTAGAATGAATTCTGCCAAGGGTGCCACTTTTCTGATCTATTATTTCAGGCAAAATCTGTGCATTGCTTAAAAAACCTTTATTTTCACTACTTAAAGTTGTGCTGTCAGGGAAAACGTACTCTTAATATGAACTTAAAAAACAGGTTCTCCACCTAGAGATGATTGTACACACTATGTATTTAATTAACCCTCCTTTGGCACACCCATACCAAGAAAAAAGTTGATGTTGTTAGTATGCTGTTTTTCTGGGGCAGTGCTCTCTGTGAACATAGGATCGATCACATTTCTCAGCACTCAGGGGAATCCTCAGACGGTTTACAGGACAGGCTTTAAAACGGCAGATATTTACTCAGAATAGATGACAGCGCTTTGCTACTGAGAATCTGGTTAAACTTTGTGTCTTTCTATCCTTTGAACAGTAGTATCAGGGACACTTTCTGATTGCAACTCTAAATTATGTAACAGCCAAAGAGAAAGAGAGGAATATGCCAATGCTTAGAACCTTTCCAGAAAGCCAATTGGCCCTCTGGATATGCAGGTGCCTGTCTAGTACTGGACATATCTGCAGGAAAATAAAAACAACTAAAGTCAACCAAATGGTGATGAGAATGATGATGTGAGCAATTTATCTATTGGAGGAATTGGACTTTATTTTCTTGTCCTTCGTGTATTTGTGTAATAGTACTAATTAAAGCTAACATTTATTGAGCAATGTAGCAAGTGCTCTGCTTGAATAAAAAACTTACTCCTTAAATCGACCCGATTAGCTTTGTACTTATTACTAAAGAAACTGACACACACAGAGGTTAAGTAACTCACTGGGTCATGTAGTCAATAAATGCTGGAGCTATCCGCCTCTGGAGCCCATGATATTATTACCCTAACCATCTCTGTAAATGTCTAGGTTCCAAATGACTTTCACAACTTTTTTTTTAAATGTTAGCTTAATATTCACAGGTGTCAGATTCTTAGCCATGCTACTTTTGTTCTTTAAACATGCATCTGTTTTTGTATATGTATTACCAAAATAAATGTGAGAATAGAGACATCTCCACGTCAACAAGCAGTATCCTCCCAAGTTATAGGATAGAACCCTATATGGTTGGCAATAGTTTTGACTCCCAAATGTCCCACTTCATCCCAAGATCCATTTCACATCCAGACTGTAAGAGATCATTTCTTTTACAGAAGGCAAGCAGCATGCATCCATCAGCCCAACAGCCTTCAGTAATGAAGTCTGAAGCCTTTCAGTGCTTTAAAAGACACCATGGGATCTCCAGTTAAACAATTTTGTATTTGATTTTGCTGAAAGAAAAAATCCTGTAGTTAATGTTTGTTGTTGTTGTTTTGTTGTTTTTTTTTAATGGTAGAAACTTGTTTGAATTACGGTAAAGTCGAGACTGGTTGAATGTCTTTTCCCTAATTCTGCAAGTGGGTTAGAGAATGAATGTAGTCATATGGGGAGTTAATGAGAGTGAGAATGGCCAGTATAGTGGATAAATTCTGAATTTTGTTTGACTAGAATGGTGTTGATAATGTCGGTTAGAGTTTTATTTTTGCCAGATGTAACTTCGTGTTACAATCAAGTCATTGAGAAGTGTTAATTTTACTAACAGCTCAGAGAGTCACCTCTTCTCCAGATATACCATCTATTATTCTTTTAGCCCTTTTTACACTAACGATGCAAGTGTCCATAAGAAGACCCTACATAATATAGAGTGCACTAAAATAGTTCATTTTCAAATATAATTATCTAGATTTTCAGTGATTAAGAAATCTTAAGAAAAGTTATCTGGCTGCTTGTACTCTGCTAGCTCAGTACCTGGTGAATTTGTGGCTAGAGGAGATGAACTATTCATTATAGGATTTGATTTATCCTTTTGTTTTCAGTGTTTAATCATTCATTTATTTGTTTAATAAACAATATTTATGTTTTGTTTATAATGCTGTTTTAAAATATTGTTTGCAAAGCCATGTGGGTGGGTGCTGTGGAGGATACAGATAAAAATAAGGTGTGTGCCTTGTCCTCTAGGTGTTTGTAGTCAGCTTTTCCTGGGAATCTTCTAAGGCACTCACTTGAAAGAAAACATCATCACTCTTGTTTCCTCCTAGCTGTGTGCAATTATTGCATTTTTGATAGAAATTTAAATAACTGCAGTGCTTGCTGAAACTTTGACCTTCCAAAGATCCCAGATGTGAGAGGGGTCTTTATCATTCCTCTGAAATATCTAGTGAGTATTTATAGAGCACCCACCAAACAGAGCATCTGTGCTGAATGTCATAGGGCAAACAGAACGAGAAAAAAACGAACAAAAATTTCACTAGGACATTCCTTATGTAAGACCTAAACATATTTTAAAAGTTCACAACATAAAGTGGTATAAGTGAAAATGACTGAGTGGTGGAAAGTATAAATGCTAAATACATTCAAAAGAGGAATAAATTCAAAGGTTGGGAAAAGGTTGCCCAGAAGACTGACTTACTATGGGGGTATCAAATTTCAATGCGTGAAAGCTCAAAGATATGAATTTCAGGGCAAATAAGGTTTTGGAACATGCATCAACAAAAACGGGTTATTCAAAGAGAACTTGATGTGTGTGTTGGTTTTTAGGCTTAATAGAAAAGCTTTATTTATTTTAAATCTATTTTTAAAAATCCTAAATGCAAAGCAACAGAAGTAAAAAATCAAGGTATAATCAACTACTTTTGCTTGAGACTCTGTCCTCCTTAAGATTTAGGTTCATACACAAGCAAAATTAGATTGCTTTTTCACATTCTTTCATTCACCAATGTATTCATTCACTCATTGCTTAAATGTGTCTAGCTTTGTGCTATGTACTTGACATTTAGAATAGCCCTGAAGGGTTAAATAACTCACCAAAGGAGAACATCAGCATGCCATTTGAGATTTCTCTGTAGTGTGATGGGAGGCCATGTGGTTCTGTTGAGGGATTTATAGACTGATTGCGTGAATGTATTTTCAGCTCTGGGAGCTGCTGCCCTCTCCCTTACCAAACCGAATTAAAGTTTGCGGGAGTCTTTCTACATTGGTGACTTGAATTCAGCCCATCTAATGTATTATTATTATTATTAATTATTATTATTATTATTATTTGTTTAGTGTATTCTAGATTGTAAACCCACAAACTTTGTCCAAGAGATATCAGAGGTAAATTTACCTCTTAACACTGATTTATTCTATTTGTTTAAATTAATGATATATCACTCCACCACCAAATACCCCTGGGCAGAATCAAATGAAATTACTTTATTTGAATTAGATATGCTAAGTAGTTCTAAAGTGTAACTTTAAGGAAAGCATTCTCTGTTTAATGTTAAAATGTCTGAACATTTCCACAACTCAAAGAAAATAAAATCATATTTTTGGAGATTATGACATTTTTCGAGAAAGATTCTCGAGGTTATTGGCAGAAAAATGAAAGACTCTGTATTACAGAGTATTGGATGAAGTCTCAGTGGAGGAAAGAAAAGTCAAGGAAAGAAAGTGTGAAGAGTGTAAGGGATGACAAGGAGTCTGTTACAAGGGATTCATGATGCAAAGAAATGGAATAAAGTGAAGTATATATGAGAAAAATAATTAATGATGAAAACAACGTATAATACAGAATGAGGAATCAGAAAGCTTTATTATAATACCAACCAGAAAATAAATAATACTTCTCTCCTACAGGTGTGGACATTCATCTGCTCACATTTTATGTTTTAATTGAAATTCTCATTGCTCATTGACCAGATCTCTTTTCATTTATTTTCACAGCAACTTTGGTAGCAGCAAAGTAATCATTTAGAAAACTATAATGGAATGGGCAATGTACTCTCTTAAAATATTTAGCATAGTGTATATAACTCAACAAATGCAATTCTTCCTGCTTTTAAATTTACAAGAAACTACTAACTGTATTCATTGGTTGTGTAATTTTTTTTTCCATAAACCTTGTCCTGCTGAACATCTCTGCTCTCTGCAGTGCACCTTTTTTTTAAAGTGACATAACACTATTACACAAGTTGAAAGCCGAACCTTTGGCAAATTGAAAGTACCTCCAATTTAAACCAGATCTCTGCCTTGTAATATTAAATTAAAAGTTGTCAGAAAGGAAGATATTTTTAAAAGGACATTTTTGTATTTTCAAAGGGACCAGATCTAGTCCTGGATTTCAGAGTTTCTTCAGTAAACACGAGGACATTTTTCTTCTCTTTGATTTTATTTTCTGAATCTAATTCTCTCCCTCCTCTGAATGACTTAGATACTTTTATTCTTCAGGAACACAGTATCTACTGCTTACATCCATTCCAACGGAAAGCTGATATATTTTGTTACTTGAAAAATACATCTTTTGGGGCGCCTTGGGTGGCGCAGTCATTAAGCGTCTGCCTTCGGCTCAGGGCGTGATCCCGGTGTTCTGGGATCGAGCCCCACATCAGGCTCCTCTGCTATGAGCCTGCTTCTTCCTCTCCCACTCCCCCTGCTTGTGTTCCCTCTCTTGCTGGTTGTCTCTCTCTGTCTAATAAATAAATAAATAAATAAATAAATAAATAAATCTTTAAAAAAAACCATCTTTTGTTATTTGCTTATTTTGTTACTATCTTATTAGAGGAATTAAAATTCAAGGTTCCCTCCATTTCCCAAATGTTTACATGCAAACAAAGCCAGATTTCAGTCACCTAGATAGTGGAGGGAATTCAGTAGAGGTGGCTGGCTCTCATCAAAATTATGTAGGTGAAAAATATGTTTTGATAATCTGCAGTTCTTTCCTTGATGAATAAATAAGACTTGATTAAAAAAAAACCCTCAATCTTTTCCCTTCCCTTCCCTTCCCTTCCCTTCCCTTCCCTTCCCTTCCCTTTCCTACCCTAGTGTGAGTTTAAGAAATTATGCGTCTTTCCCTTCAAGGTATTTGCATTTTAAGACTGATCTCCGAAAAAGTGAAATAAACAAAATATTAAATTTCTTGAGAGTGTATGGGAAACAGTTGCAGTGTAGGAGGTCAGTGAAGTTTTACCAAGAGTGCAAAGCTTCTATAAGGCTGACTCTGTTGGTAGAAACTGTCAAACTTGATGTATAATTGTATAACAATTCATAACTTCAATTGTATAATGACCATAAAATCATGATTATTTATGTCATCAATATCTTATATATGTATTAGATAGATAACTAATAGCTACACATGTAGCTAAATCATCACATCTGATGATTATTTCACAGTAACAGCTTTATTCTATTTGATGAGCCCTATATATTTTGCTGGCTGGTTATTTTTCTAACATGAATTTTAACTGCTAGCTGAGTGAGGGAATTTATTTTTTAATTGTAAGCCTTCCTTTTTGTTTTCGGATTTAGGTTAAATGGAGTTTTCATATAATAATCGAAAAGTTATCATAATGTGGGACAATGCTAACATGGTAAGACTTTTACAAAATTAATGAGTCTCATCTTGGTGCATACCCTTTCTATTATTTCCTTGGGGTATCCCTTGTGGTTCCTACCTATAATTCTATTAATGGTGTCAGTAATGGCATTGTAAAGGATTGGGCTCCAGGTGTTATTAGTATATATAATGATTCGGGGAAGGGAAATGACCCACTTTTAAGTTAGATCAGCTTTCTCTGCCTGTCATCTACAACATACTAGCTTTGGTAAATGTAATCTACTCTCCAAGCGTTCTATGATCAAATGAGCTCTGGGAAACAAAATCCCACCTATGGAGGGTAGTGATGTGCTTGGCCATACAGAATTCTGAGAAATACCATTAAAAACCATACAGGATAAACTTATATTAGCAGATAACCTGTCTCATTTACTTGCCAAGGGGAATTTTTTTCTCCTCTGTTAACATGATCTAGAACACATTTTCCTGTTGTAATAATCTAGGACCTATTTCACTTCAAGGGCATACTCCATTTGGTATTTGCCATTATGAAAGTTCATCTGAAAGATTATGGTACAATGGAATCTAATTTAAATAAAATGCTTGGGAAAGATGCTATGTTAATTAATTAAGGACCAGAAGGAGCACTAAAAATATTTGCGTCATTAGGGGTGCCTGGGTGGCTCAGTTGGTTAAGCATCTCCTTTTGGCTATGGTCATGATCCCAGGGTCTGGGATCAAGTCCCACTTTGGGCTCCCTGCTCAGCTGAGACCCTACTTCTGCCTCCTTACTGTTCCCCCGGCTTCTGTGCTCTCTCTCTTACTCTCTCCCTCCCTCTCTCTCTGACAAATAATAAATAAAATCTTTTAAAAAATGAAAATAAAAAAATTCGCATTGTTGGAAGTTACTATATAAAATGATTACATCATTCTATTTTGTATTTATTATCCCAGCCTACATTTTGACATTGTTTTTGCTGATTTAGGGCACTGTAGGACCTATAATTCCATTCTGTCACTGGTAACTATCACATAGATGCTAAGCTATAGGAAAGTAGACCAAATGTATACTTAACATAAAAGTGCATTGGAATATATTTCTATTCCATTTTATGATAATTTTATTTTTTAAAATAATAGAAGTTAGGAAAAAATAAGCTAATGCAAATTTTGGTCATTTGTGTTCTGAGCAATTGAAGTTTTCCTTATTGTCTTTGCATAGGCTTCCAGATTTGATCCTATGGCACTGTTGAATCCACTCAATAATCATTGAAAATCTCATCTTTGCAATGGACTGCCCAAGAATTGGATGAATATAAAACAAAAACAAAAACCTGGTTGGAAATTTTTTACCTTAAGGAAATTGACACAACGTGGTGATGTACTTCACCATACTAGACTTAATATGTCTGGAACATTTTCTCAATACAAATTTCACAATATTTTTTTTTCTAAGTTGTTTTAGGAGTTCGAAATATCTACTTAGAAATGCATAGTTACTGTTGAGGTTATTACTTTTTGAATGAATTGTTATGATCGTAGCTGCAAGTTTAATATTCTTCCCTCTCTCCCCTAATATACACAGAGATTGCTTTACCTAATGCTTATTGATCATCAGTTTCACAGTTTTTAAAATTTATTTATTTGAGAGAGAGCGAGCATGAGTAAGGTGAGGGGCAGAGGGAGAGAATCTTCAAGCAGGCTCCCTCCTGAGTGTGGAGCCCAACGCAGTGCTCAGTCTCACAATCCGTGAGACCATGACCAGAGTCAAAACCAATAGTCAGACACTTAACCAATGAGCCACCCAGGTGCCCCTCACAATTGTTTCTTTATGACACAATTTTATTATTCCTCCAACTTTCTTTCTTTCTTTTTTTTTTTTTTAAGATTTTATTTATTTATTTGACAGAGAGAGAGAGCCAGTGAGAGAGGGAAAACAAGCAGGGGGAGTGGGAGAGAAAGAAGCAGGCTCCCAGCAAAGCAGGGAGCCCAATGCGGGACTCGATCCCAGGACCCTGGGATCACGCCCTGAGCTGAAGGCAGACACTTAACGACTGAGCCACGCAGGCGCCCCTATTCCTCCAACTTTCTAAAAAGTGTTTACCAATTCTGGGAAAGTGATAAATTTAGTCCATCAGGCTAATTCTGATCCCTAGCCCATTGACAGAATTCTATTATGAGCGTATAAAGTAAGACCTCACCTATCCATAGCATCATGGTTAACTAATCAGGAGGTAAATGGAAATTTCCCTGAGCTGTCAAATACATATCCAAAAATTACCTGCCTTCTAGTCATAGAAAAGGTCTCCAATCACTCATATATTGGGTATTTAATCTTAGCCCATTCATAACTCCAAAATATTTTATCTTGTTTCTGAGTCCAAGATGTGTTAGAGGAAATAGTAGACAAGAGAGTGAACAGTTGCAGCCCACAGGCAGGCGTTTTGACTGCAGTGGTGACAGTGGACAGGCTGAGCAACTAAAGAAGAAAGAAATCCTTTCTTTCTGTCCCCCAAGAAACCAGATTTAAGGACTTAAAAAAAAAATTGTGGCTCTGCTATATTGTATCTTGTCCTGGGGCATGGGGGAAATGGTATGAAAGACATTTCTGGATCATTTGACAAAAATGGGGACAGAAATAGTAGATTAGATCAAATAATGTATTATATTGGTAACTTTATTATGATGATGGAAGAGGGTATCTCTATTAGGAAACATACACTGAAATGTTTTGGGGTAAAGTGCCAGGATGTATATAATTCACCATCTAATGGTTAAAAGAAAATAATTGTTGGTGTGTTTGTGGAGGGTGAGGGGAAATGGTGACAGAGAGAGAGAATAAATTAATAAGTGAGGAAAAATGTTAATAGCTGAATCTGAGTAAAGGGAATATGGGATTCTTTGTGATTTTTTTGGTATCTTTTCTATAAGTTTCAAATTATTTCCAAATAAAGTTATTTTTATTTTCTAATTTCATTTATTGTTATTATGGGGGGGAAGGGACAGAGAGGGAGGGAGAGAATCTTAAGAAGGCTCTATGCCCACTGGGGAGCCTGACATGGGACTCGATCTCACAGCCCTGAGACCATGGCCTGAGCCAAAATCAAGAGTCGAATGTTTAACTGCCTGAACCAGCCAGGTGCCCCTAAATAAACTTATTTTTTTTAAAATCATGGTTTGAAGGTTTATTGGATAACATATATTCAAAATATGTTATTTTATATATTTTTATTCTCCAACCCAATAGTGTACATTCATAATGATATTAAATTAACAAGTAAATATTGAGCATCCCATATTTAAGAAAGCAAGGTCTATATAATTCATTTCAAGGACAGTTTTATCACATAATTAATCTACAGTGTTAAGCTTAGGATATTAGAGGAAAAAACCTTCAACCATTGGATATAGTGTTTCATAAACTTTTCAATAGTATCGTTGAACCAAAAGTTAGGTATATGACTTAAAATATTTTTAAAAATATCTTTCTAATAACAGAAGTTATCAACAGTACAGTCTGATATTACTCCATGTCTTTTTATCTTCTTTCTTATAGTCCTATTTGTTTTTTTTGCTGGCCCAGTTCAATGAGTAAATCACTTATTTTATATACATATATGATACATATACACTTACAATCATTCCATACTGTAAATCAAAGGTGGTAATTTGATAGAGTTGGTGTCTTCCTTATGCATGTAGTTTAGATATGCCCAGTTTACCCCTTCCTGTGATAAATGAGATTCCCCTTTCATGAAATTGCAGTGGAGATGATCTTAAGCATGGTTGTCCATATAACCCCTGTAGGTGGCAGTATCTGCCAGAGCTTGCCTGCCAGTCAGGAAAATTAACAGGGGCCACGAATATGTCCACGTACGAAATAAAGGAACAAAGATGCAGACAGAGCTGAGAGCACCAAGGCCCAGGTAGGGCTTGAAACTGAAGGCAGAAGAACAATCAACAAATGTGAAGAAAGCTTACTGGTTGATCTGTTGTGCCCTCGTTGCTATTGTCTAAAATTTATTGTCTAAAATGCTATCGTGCTCTTTAAAAGAGCAGAGACGGAGGAATATTTTGCAGATCCCGAACCTGTCTCCTGGGCTGAGCCTTTTCATCAGCCTCCAAAATTCACATGGCTATAATTTGAAAGATAATTCTGCTGTAATTGCTTTGAAGTTGGAGTGATAGGGAATAATTTCTTTCTCACGGAAGGAACCAAGATTATGTTAGTAGCTTTCAGAGCCCAATGTTTTGCTTTGAAAATCCATCCTAATTTAATCTATGAAATGGAAGAAGAGAAAAAAATAGAGCCATAGTTTTGGAGGATATTAAAATATTTTTTGTAGGATTCTTTGAAAGTCTTGTTAGAATTAGTGTAGATTCTATATTAAGCTTTGAAAATATTTTGAAAGTTAATCAGTAAATCCATTTAATAAATCCCTAAGCATGTACTTGGGGCATGCTGAAGTCTAAGCACTAACGGTCATCAACAAAGACATTGCAGTCTAGACGCGAAGCCGAGACATGATAACTCAATCATTACGTGATAATAAAATAAATCAATGTGGGGCTCAGTCAGTACAGAGTCAGACTCTTGATCTCAGGTCTTGACCTCAGGGTTGTGGGGTTGTGAGATTGTGAGATTGGGCGTGGAGCCTACTTAAAAAAAAATAAAAATAGGGATGCCTGGGTGGCTCAGTCATTAAGTGTCTGCCTTTGGCTCAAGGAGTGATCCCAGAGTCCCGGGATCGAGCCCCGAATCGTGGCTTCTTCCTCTCCCACTACCCCTGCTTGTGTTCCCTCTCTCGCTGGCTGTCTCTCTCTCTGTCAAATAAATAAATAAAATCTTTAAAAAATAAAATGAAATAAATAAAAAATAAGACAATGCAAGAGAGGTCATATGGTGTGTGCTCTATGAAAGAGATAGACAATGATTGCCGGTCAAGTCCTGAGAAGAAATTACTAGCTTTGAATCTAGGGTTCCAGGAGGGAGTTGGCTCTGAAGGATGAAAGAATTGAGATTGGTGAAGAGAAAGGTTTAAGTTATTGGAATTTGAGTGAACTCGGGGTTCAAGCCTGTCAATAGGCTTGCAAGCTTTAGAAAACAGGAAATAGAACAGTCTAATGAGAGTGGATAGCCTGTGTCTAGAAGGGGAGGAGAATGACCGAAATGGAAGAATAGAGCCAGACTGTAAATGTGGAATACCTGATTTACAAGTTTGGATGGATTGTGTAAGGTCATTTAAAGTTATTTTTGTGAGGCACGTGGGTGGCTCAGAGCGTTAAGTGTCTGCCTTTGGTTTAGGTCATGATCTCCATATCCTGGGTTCGAGCCCCACGTTGGGATCCCTGCTTAGTGGGGAGTCTGCTTCTCCTTCTCCCTCTGCCTCTCCTCCTACTTGTGCTCTGTCTCTCTCTCAAATGAATAAAATCTTTAAAAAATAATAAAAATAAAGTTATTTTTGCAAGGAAGCGATATGATGAGTGGGAGCTTTTTAAAGGATGATTAATTTGTAGAACATTTACACATTTGCTGCTCTTTCTGTCCATAGGTAATAAAGTGATTTTTAAAAGTTACATAGTCTCTCCCTTGTTTGGTGTCTGGGTTGATTTTAATTATACTTAAATCAACCCATAATAAATTAGTGTCTTCCAGCCAAAAGTGTCTCTAAATTCCCTTGATAGCATGAGCCATTGCCTGAGTGTCCTTGTAGCTGTAAAATTCTTTTATATATACATATTTTTTTATTATATTATGTTAATCACCATACAGTACATCCCCGGATTCCGATGTAAAGTTCGATGCTTCATTAGTTGCGTATAACACCCAGTGCACCATGCAATACGTGCCCTCCTTACTACCCATCACCAGTCTATCCCATTCCCCCACCCCCTCCCCTCTGAAGTCTTCAGTTTGTTTCTCATAGTCCATAGTCTCTCATGTTTCATTCCCCCTTCTGATTACCCCCCTTTTCTTTATCCCTTTCTTCCCCTACCGATCATCCTAGTTCTTATGTTCCATAGATGAGAGAAATCATATGATAATTGTCTTTCTCTGCTTGACTTATTTCACTTAGCATTATCTCCTCCAGTGCCGTCCATGTTGCAGCAAATGTTGAGAATTCGTTCTTTCTGATAGCTGAGTAATATTCCATTGTATATATGGACCACAGCTTCTTAATCCAGTCATCTGTTGAAGGGCATCTCGGCTCCTTCCATGATTTGGCTATTGTGGACAATGCAGCTATGAACATTGGGGTGCATATGGCCCTTCTCTTTACTACGTCTGTATCTTTGGGGTAAACACCCAGTAGTGCAATGGCTGGGTCATAGGGTAGTTCAATTTTTAACTTTTTAAGGGACCTCCACACTGTTTTCCAGAGTGGCTGTACCAACTTGCATTCCCACCAACAATGTAGGAGGGATCCCCTTTCTCCACATCCTCTCCAACAATTGTTGTTTCTTGCCTTGTCTATCTTTGCCATTCTAACTGGCGTAAGGTGGTATCTCAGTGTGGTTTTGATTTGAATTTCCCTGATGGCTAATGATTTTGAACATTTTTTCATGTGTCTGTTAGCCATTTGTATGTCTTCATTGGAAAAGTGTCTGTTCATATCTTCTGCCCATTTTATGATTTGTTTATTTGTTTCTCGTGTATTGAGTTTGAGAAGTTCTTTGTAGATCTTGGATACCAGTCCTTTATCTGTGGTGTCCTTTGCAAATATATTCTCCCATTCCGTGGGCTGTCTCTTAGTTTTTTTGACTGTTTCCTTGGCTGTGCAGAAGCTCTTTATCCTGATAAAGTCCCATAAGTTCATTTTATCTTTTATTTCTCTTGCCTTTGGAGATGTGTCGTGAAAAAGGTTGCTCTGGCCGATGTCATAGAAGTTGTTGCCTATGTTCTCCTCTAGAATTTTGATGGATTCCTGTCTCACATTGAGGTCTTTCATCCATTTGGAGTTTATTTTTGTGTATGGTGTGAGAGAGTGGTCAAGTTTCATTCTTTTGCATGTAGCTGTCCAATTTTCCCAGCACCATTTATTGAAGAGACTGTCTTTTTTCCACCGGATGTTTTTTCCTGCTTTATCAAAGATTAGTTGCCCAAAGAGCCGAGGGTCCATTTCTGGGTTCTCTATTCTGTTCCATTGGTCGATGTGTCTGTTTTTGTGCCAGTACCATGCTGTCTTTGTGATCACAGCTTTGTAGTACAGCTCGAAATCCGGCATTGTGATGCCCCCAGCTTTGTTTTTCCTTTTCAACAGTTCCTTGGAGATTCGGGGCCTTTTCTGGTTCCATACAAATTTAAGGACTATTTGTTCCAGTTCTTTGAAAAATGTCCTCGGTATTTTGATCGGGATAGCATTGAAAGTGTAGATTGCTCTGGGTAGTATGGACATTTTAACTATGTTAATTCTTCCAATCCATGAGCATGGAATATTTTTCCATCTTTTTATGTCTTCCTCAATATCTTTCAAAAGTGATCTATAGTTTCTAGCATATAGGTCCTTTACGTCTCTGGTTAAGTTAATTCCAAGGTAACGCATGGTTTTTGGTGTTATTGTAAATGGGATGGATTCCCTAATTTCTCTTTCTTCAGTCTCGTTATTCGTGTATAGAAATGCAACTGATTTCTGGGCATTGATTTTGTATCCTGCCACCTTACTGAATTGTTCTATAACTTCTAATAGTTTGGGAGTGGATTCCTTTGGGTTTTCCATATAGAGTATCATGTCATCTGCAAAGAGAGACAGTTTGACTTCTTCTTTGCCGATTTGGATACCTTTGATCCCTTTTTGTCTTCTGATTGCTGTTGCAAGGACTTCTAGTACTATGTTGAATAATAGTGGCGAGAGTGGGCATCCTTGTCGTGTTCCTGATCTTAAGGGAAAGGCTTCCAGCTTTTCCCCATTGAGAATAATGCTTGCAGTAGGCTTTTCATAGATGGCTTTTATGAGATTGAGAAATGTACCCTCTATTCCTACACTCTGAAGGGTTTTAATCAGGAAAGGATGCTGTATTTTGTCAAATGCTTTTTCTGCATCAATTGAGAGGATCATATGGTTCTTGAGTCTTTTCTTGTTGATATGATGTATCACATTGATTGATTTGCGAGTGTTGAACCATGCTTGCATCCCAGGTATGAATCCCACTTGGTCATGATGGATAATCCTTTTAATGTACTGTTGGATTCTATTAGCAAGGATCTTGTTGAGGATTTTGGCATCCATATTCATTAGAGAAATCGGTCTGTAATTCTCCTTTTTGAGGGGGTCTTTGCCTGGTTTGGGGATCAAGGTAATATTAGCCTCATAGAATGAGTTTGGTAGCTTTCCTTCTGTTTCTATTTTTTGAAATAGCTTTAGGAGAATAGGTATTATTTCTTCTTTGAATGTTTGGTAGAATTCCCCAGGAAAACCGTCTGGGCCTGGAGTTTTATTATTTGGAAGGTTGTTTATCACTGACTCAATTTCTTCATAGTTAATTGGCCTATTTAAGAAATCTATTTCTTCCTGTTTCAGTCTTGGTAGTTTATAGGTTTCCAGGAAGGCCTCCATCTCTTCCAGATTGTTTAGTTTTTTGGCATATAGCTGTTGATAAAAGTTTCTAATAATCCTTGCAATTTCAATGGTGCTGGTCGTGACCTCTCCCTTTTCAGTCATAATTTTAATAATCTCAGTCCTTTCTCTTTGTTTTTGGACAAGTTTTGCCAGTGGTCTATCAATTTTATGGATTCTCTCAAAGAACCAGCTTCTAGTCCTGTTGATCTGCTCTACTGTGGTTCTGGTCTCTAATTCATTGATTTCTGCTCTAATCTTGGTCAACTCCTTCCTTGTCAGTGGGTTAGGCCTGTCCCTCTGTTGCTGTTCCAGTTTCTTGAGGTGAGAATATAGAAACTGCATTTTAGATTTTTCTATTCTTTTGAGTGAGGCTTGGATGGCTATGTATTTCCCCCTTAGGACTGCCTTTGCAGTATCCCATAGGTTTTGGACCGTTGTGTATTCATTCTCGTTGGTCTCCATAAATTGTTTAATTTGTTTTTTGATTTCCTGGTTTATCGAGTCATTCTTGAGCAGGATGGTTCTTAGCCTCCAAGTGTTTGAGTTTCTTCCAGGTTTTTCCTTGTGGTTGAGTTCCAATTTCAGAGCGTTGTGGTCTGAGAATATGCAGGGGATAATTTCAATCTTTTGGTATTGGCTGAGACCTGTTTTGTGTCCCAGAGCATGATCTATTCTTGAGAATGTTCCATGGGCATTTGAATAGAATGAGTATTCTTTGGTTCTGGGGTGTAGTGTTCTATATATATCTATGAGGTCCAACTCGTCGAGTATGGCATTCAAAGCCTTTGATTCTTTGCTTAGTTTTTGCCAGGGTGTTCTGTCTATTTCTGATAGTGGGGTGTTGAGGTCCCCTACTATTACTGTGTTCTTATCTATATGTCTCTTTATTTTGGTTAAGAGTTGGCTTGTGTATCTTGCTGCTCCCCTGTTGGGGGCATATATATTAATAATTGTCATATCCACTTGTTGAATACTTCCTTTAAGAATAATATAGTGCCCTTCTGTATCTCTCTCTATGGCCTCTAGTTTAAAATCCAGTCTATCTGATATGAGAATTGCTACTCCAGCTTTCTTTTGAGGTCCATTTGCGTGGAAGATGGTACTCCATCCCCTTACTCTAAGTCTGAATGCATCTTTGGGTTCAAAATGAGTCTCTTGTAGACAGCAAATGGATGGGTCATGTCTTTTTATCCAATCTGCAACCCTGTGGCGTTTTATGGGAGAGTTTAAGCCATTTAGATTGATAGAGATTATTGACAGATATGATTTTAATGATGCCATTTCTCTTTAAAGTCTTTGTATCGGTTGTGACTTGCTGCTCTGTATCACTCTTGGGGCCTTTTTACCTTTATAGAGCCCCCCTTAATATCTCCTGTAGGGCTGGTTTCGTGGTTACGAAATTGGTTAATGATTGGCGATTTTGGAACGTCTTTATTTCTCCATCAATTCTGAATGACAGCTTTGCTGGATAAAGGATCCTTGGCTGCATGTTTTTCTCTGAAAGAGCTTTAAAAATGCCCCCCCAAGCCTTTCTCTCATTCCAGGTCTCTGTAGACAGGTCTGACGTAATCCTGATACCTTTGCCTTGGTACGTGAGAAATTTCTTTGCCCTGGCCGCTTTCAATACTGTATCCTTGGATCTAATATTTGCGAATTGCACTATGACATGCCGTGGCGTAGGTTTGTCCTGGTTGAGCTTGGATGGGGTCCTCTCTGCCTCTTGGACACGAATGCTTGTTTCCCTTGCTAGATTAGGGAAGTTTTCAGCTACAATTTGTTCAAATATCTCTTCTAGACCTCTGTTTTTCTCCACCCCTTCAGGGATGCCGATGATTCTGACATTGGATCGTTTCATAGAGTCAGTAATCTCCCGTAATCTACATTCGTGGGCGTGGATTTTTTTAAGACCAGCTTCTATTTTCGTTTTTTCTTCTACTAACCCATCCTCCAATTCGCTAACGCGTTCCTCTGCCTCGGTGACCCTGGCCGTCAGAGCCTCTAGTTTTGACTG